>NC_051401.1:40422466-40434966 GCF_015228065.2 Penaeus monodon | reverse complement strand
ATTATATAAAAATATTCCATTCATCACCTCAGCTATCGATAACTTTGCTAGCATCTTGTTTCTGGTTGGCCTAAAACAAACTCTGCAATGTGTTCTTCATCGCTTTTCCTAAAAGAATCTACTTCAGAAACAAATATTTAGATATATGTCAAGCAAGATTTTTAGATATCAACTTGCAGCAGAAGTTCTCACCAAGATATGCTTTGCAATGAAATTCTAACTAGGAAGTTGCATAAAAAGAGTTTCACCAAAGATATCTTTCTAGACGGAGGAAATACAAAGCAAGACCTTGCAACTGTAAGGTCTTGAGAAGCATAGTTTATTATCTAGGACATATAAGAAAAACAGAGGATTATTTGATACATACTTGAAAGAAAGTGAAATATTATTTCTTTTACCAAATATATGGCTTTTTTCAGCTATTAGACATTGGGAAGAACTATACAATCTATGAATATATATATATGTACTAGAGCATTATATATCAACTTGGAAAGAAGTAGAAATAACATTAAATAAGCATTTACTTCCACATTATATAAATAAAACTGGAGTTCCAAACGAAAAGAAATAAAATAGTGAACTTAACTGATAAATACTGAACCTGTTTGAGTTATGAATACTTAGTTAAATACTGTCATTCACAGTATGTACAATATCACTAGATACTCATTAGGTAGTTGGATTTCTATGAGAAAAAAAATAGAAGGTACATGGAAATACAAAAATACAAGGTACTGAAAGTTAAGTTACAGAAGAAAATTTGCAATTTTAAATTCCTTTTTGATATCGCATAATTAGCACCATAAATAATGTAAAGAAAATGAAAGGGAGAATACATAGTTGAATTAATGTCAACCACAGTAAACTTAAAACATATTTCATTACAGTGATAGCACTATATGTATCGACAACAATGAGAGCTTCCATACTTGCGTCAGGAATCCATTCACTTCCAATGCATAGATAAAGACTAGATATTAGGGTATTTGGGCATTATCATCGACCAAAATTCCGTAACATCAGGTATAAACATTAGACTCCATTAAATCTCTATATATTGAGAAACCTAAGAATTCTTCTATACATATACATATTGGACATTGCAAAAATGTGTAATCACAGTTTTTAGAATGCCTTATACTATTAATTAAAAACCTTTATAGTAATGATTATTGCCCTCTGAAAATAAAATTGATAAACCATGAAGTATAATGATGTAAACATCAAAATATATTTCTATTTAAAATCTCATTTCTATGCAAAGAAAAATATAAGATATATATTGGATAGCCATACTCATTCAAACTTTATACTCGGCACTATAGGATATACACTTCTCACAATTTTCCTTTTACTGTAAATTTTAGCATTCAAGAAGATAAAGCATCTATTTGGACTTTCTCTTTCTATTATCAACATGAATCAATGTACCACTAATTATGTGCAGTTATGGAGGGGAGGTCATTTATATGACTACAAGAAGTTGCTAACATGATTATGAGAACTATCTAGGACTATTTCTCTTTGTAGTGCAGTTAGATGACATAATTTCAATATCAAAAAATAATTTTGATGGTGGACAAATTTGAGAGCAAATAATTTCATTAATTTTGATTTTTGAAAAAGATATATACGGCCGTACACCAATATTTCAGCCATGATAAACTGTGGTAAACATTTCAAACAGAATCTAAAATTACAACAGCACACATGAAAGATGGTTCTTGAGATAATGATGCTCAAAAAATAGCTTTAAACACACTTTCCACTGCTGTTCTCTCATTACACAAACAAATAAACATATATGTAAATACATGTACATATACATATACATATACATATACATATACATATACATATACATATACATATACATATACATATATACATATACATATATATATACATATACATATACATAAACATATACATATATATATACATATACATATATATATATATATATATATATATATATATATATATATATGATATAAAATTCAACAACAGGCATTCCATCCCTCAATGACAGTTTCCTACAATACAGCATACCAATGATAGAATAATGATTTAATCATATCTTCCTTGTAATTTCAGTAGTTATACAGCTTGCTCTTCCACCTTCATTAAATAACATTATATAATAAGTGATAAGAATCATAAGCTAATCTTGAAGCCTTTACAATTTTCTTATAATCCTCTTTACACTTTGATATGAAGAAAATAAAAGAATAACAAGGTAAAATTCCAATCAGATGTTATTTAACTTCAACAACAGACTTTTCCCACATGAATAAAGGGCATTTATTTTCTCTCTCTCAATGAAGTAAGTCTTGCAGCCAGCTGCTGTTAATATCTTCCTTTCAGTAAATATGACATAGTAATAATCATCTGAAATAGTAATAATCATTTTTTTTAAATTGCATGCCATTATTAATTAATTTCCTAACACAATATAATCTATATAGTTTATTGCTCTAAGGATGTCTCTGGATTCTTTGGAGTTTGTGGTGTTGCTGGTTCATCCTCTTCTTCAATCACCGACACACTCCTTTGTGCTAGTTTCTGCCGCAGGTTTTCCACCACCTGTAAAAGTCGTTGTTTATGATTAGCAAATAAAAGGAAGAATATTGTACACATGTTTTTGTTTGTGTGCACTTAAGTGTGTCTTCATGCTTGTGCTGGTGTCTAATTATGTTGTTGTGCATATGTAAACTAGTTTCAAAAACTATCTTTATATCAGTGTGATGTAGTCTGTAATGGTGACAATGTTACTTGACTTGTGAGCTAACAACAGATAGTAATCAAATGATCAAATAACATTATGTACGATTCTAGATTCTACTATTTTAATGATACTTTTAGGAGCTAGTGCACAAGTCAAGATCAAAGTATACGTGTACATATAATCTTCTGTCTTTGAATACTGAATGTACTTAATGATAAAGAAAAATATGGTTACATATACAAGTATGTACATGTGCACATGTCTAAACACACTGTTGGGGACACAGAAGCTGTTATGTAAAATAATGAGCAGGTATACATCACTACTCAGTTAGCAGATATACCTTGGTGAATAATATAAGCTAAAACACATTCTTGTTATTCTACAAACTTATGAATATACATAAATACCAATGCCCCAGCATGCACTGCCTTTGCCTTTTGCCAACATGCACACCCCAAACTTTCATAAAGGGGCACCTTCACCAATTCCTTCCGTTCAAAGAATAGGTACTTTGCAGTGAGAATTATATACAGGTATAAAGATAAAAGTATCAAAACATCATGTATGTCATGATATTTTGTCATGTCATAACTTAGAAAGAGTTAGACATAAAGACAAGGCAAAAGGTTCATGAGAAAAAAGCAAAAATGTGGAGAAAAGGTGTGGAAGCTGAAAATTTATGCTTTGGAAGCTTTGCTGAAAATACAGATAGTTCAGAGGAAAATAGTGGGATTAAAAAGGCCTTAGTAAAGCATAACATCCTAAGACATTCCTACTCAGCTTATGTATAAAATACGAAAATATTTTATTTTTGAGATAATATGAGAATCACCAAAAACTGACCTATATCAAACAACTAATCCACCAACATCTAGTATATCTGACTATATCCACAGACCTATATATATAAATATATAGACATATATATATATATATATATATGCATTTTAATGATAATCAGACATATTCAAAATCACTAGTTTATATATGATATATATAATATAAGACATATATATATATATATATATATGGCATTTTAATGAACTGCAGGACATATTCAGATCACTGTTATATACTGATATGACCACTTAACATATCATCTCATGATTCTGATGCAGGAAATATACACAAGTTCCCTAATCTACTGTCATATCCTCTAATATAAATATCACACGAGGGTACATGTTCTCACCATATTTTCTACAAGAAAATTATACAAGACTAACAAAGCTAATGGAACAATGCTTATACATGTAAAAGGAAAGGACCCTACCTAGTATAAAGGGAAATGGGTAACTTAGCAACTAAAAAATATTTTCTGTTTTGTCATAAATGCCCTAATAAAAATACTGTACTATAACTTACAATATAAAAATACACTCTATCAGGTCTAAAACAGAGACTGTTACTCCCTAATATATTATGCCAATAGAGTGCAGTAAAAAAAAGGTTACCGTCTCCACTGGAATATATTAAAAGGCTATTTAATGATATAAAGCACTGACTTAGATGTGAAAACTTATTCTGAGGAGTGTTTACCATGCTTCAAGTTCAAATTTACAGGACCTGTAGAAAAATCTGAGAATGTTCAGAGAGGAAGAAACCAGAAAGAAAAGGAAAAACCATACCTATAAATGACATTGTTTTAATCTTTACACAAACATGTATTAGGTGTATGTATTTACATATTACTTTTGTGTAAAACAGAAAAAGGGAAGAGGTGGGTTAGGGGTAGGGGAGGGGAGGAAGAAACAGAAGAGGTAGTGGGAGAGGGGGAGAGAGAGGGGGAGAGAGAGGGAGAGGGAGAGGGGGAGAGAGAGGGGAGAGGGAGAGGGAGAGGGAGAGGGAGAGGGAGAGGGAGAGGGAGAGGGAGAGGGAGAGGGAGAGGGAGAGGGAGAGAGAGGTAGAGAGAGAGAGAGAGAGAGAGAGAGAGAGAGAGGGAGAGAGAGAGGGAGAGAGGGAGAGGGAGAGGGAGAGGGAGAGAGGGAGAGGGAGAGGGAGAGGGAGAGGGAGAGGGAGAGGGAGAGGGGAGGGGAGGGAGGGAGGGAGGGGGAGGGGGAGAGAGGAGAGGAAGAGGGAGGGAGGGAGGGAGGGAGGGAGGAGGGAGGGAGGGAGGGAGAGAGAGAGAGAGGAGAGAGAGAGAGAGAGAGGAGAGAGAGAGAGAGAGAGAGAGAGAGAGAGGAGAGACAGAGAGACAGAGAGACAGAGAGACAGAGAGACAGAGAGACAGAGAGACAGAGAGACAGAGAGGAGGGAGAGAGGGAGAGGGAGAGGAAGAGGGAGAGGAAGAGGGAGAGGAAGAGGGAGAGGGAGAGGGAGAGGGAGAGGGAGAGGGAGGGGGAGGGGGAGAGGGAGAGGGAGAGGGAGAGGGAGAGAGAGAGAGAGAGAGAGAGAGAGAGAGAGAGAGAGAGAGAGAGAGAGAGAGAGAGAGAGAGAGAGAGAGAGAGGGACAGAAATAAGATGTAGTGCAAATAGTAACACAAAAACACACACTAATTTACAGGTACATCCAAATTCGATATGACACAACCATCATAGGTATGGTCCAAGGAAAAAAAAAAAAAAAAAAAAAAAAGCACCCCATAAACCATGACCCCATTCTTGATACTCGTCTAGCTCTACCTGGGATCTATGCCTCCCGCTCTTCCTCTTGGATGCCAAACTGCAGAGCTTTTTGAGTTCTTAGATGCTGTATCAGACCCTGGGGGAAGGGAGGGGGAGAAGGAAACCTAGAGTATAAGGGGGACAAACAAAAACAACTCCATACTGGTCGGAGAGTGAGTACCACCAGGGTTTCTGTAAAAATCTCTTATCTATCCAAATACGGCAGAATAAAAACAAAACGCATAAGCTTTTATCAATACATCTAAGCTCCTTTAATTCTTTTTTAAACTTAAAGAGTTATTCTTAAGATATCAAAATAAAAAATTTCTTTTTTAACATTAAAGAGTTATTCTTAAGATATCAAAATAAAAAATAAAAAAATTTAAAATCTCCGAAGCAGCTTTTTCAAACTCTTATCCATTAGACAGAAATCTAGCTTATCCTTGTAAATGTAAAGCTCTCTCTTTTTACATCTCCATTAATTTTTTTCTTCTCTTTGATTCCCTTACTCTGTTTAATCTATAATGAAAATAAAATAAAACAGACAAAGGCACTCTTACTTTTCTCTGGGTGTTACTTAGAGTGAATATATTCAGGTCTTTATAAATCATAAACATAACTATACAAATAGCATTACTCGATTGTTATATCATATATAAAGAAATGTATCAGAGCCATCCAAATATAATGAAGGAGGCAATGACTAAGAATACATCTCTAGATAAAGCCGCATCATAATTGACTAAAGAACAAGATTTTCGATATCAGAAGAATAGTCTTTCACAGAAAAAAAAATAAATAAATAAAATAAATAAATAAATAAAAAAAATAAAAAAAAATGACATTTGGATAAACAAGAGAAAGCAACCAAGGTATTATAAAGGGAAACCAAATGGCTAGTAATTCAACTACTTTGTTATTGTCACCTCAGAAAGAAAATGATGGAGATGAAGAGTCGTAGATTAATCTGCTGAGTAACTGTGAAAAGAAAACAACCAAAAAAAAAACACAAAAAATACAATTCAGCAGATTAAGTAAATGGAGGATTATTGATTCCTTTTCATAGGAATGTCATTATTTAGTTGAATGATAGTCAAATATGAACGTTAATGATATCTTAACTCAATCATCTGGTGTCATAAGCTCCATTCAACTGCAAAATTAAGGGGGGGAAATATTACTAAGGAAACACGACTGTTTGAAGATGACAAAGAACTGATCTTAAATTTAACAATCATTACAAATTATTAAATCTAGAAGGACAATTAATGATACCAGGAAACAAATAACTTGGTATGCAAAAGATGTCCAAACCTTATTACAATAAAACCTTACTATAGAATAAAAATCCTTTAACACATTTAAGAATTTGGAAGTCTGAAAAGTGAAACATTAATAAAAGACAGACACATAAGAAAGTTCATGCTAAAAATCATAGGCTCTCTAAAATAGCACAAAAGCATTTTCGAGAAATCGTTTAAATGGAACTCTCAATGTAAACTCAAGTACAGTAGTAAGTATTCAGCTATTCACTCAAACAAGTAGCCATTCAATCAGCTAATTCTAACTCTGCCCATCACGCACATACATATATACATACATACAATATATACATGAAAGCATATAGCGCATGTATGCAAGCTCACACACATACAAACACATGCATGAACATACATACGCATACACACAGAAAGCTTCATGCTATGTACTACTGTTCTGAGGGTGACTAAGCCTTTCACTTCTCACTAGTGTATTTCTAATACTCTTAATCTGTCCCTAAAACATAATACTATTTATCTGAATTCTCTACCTTGGACCATTGACTTTTGTAGATTTTTATCCACCTAGAATCTGTTCTGACTAAAAACAATATCAACTTTACTTTTAATCCATTTTATCTACTTATTTCTTGCTTGCATGAGCCACTAGATTCAATTTTCCTTTCATTAACTTTCCCCTAAAGCATCCTTCCTTAACATTTTGTTATCTAAAGTTACACTACAGAAAAATAAATTACAATTATTAAAAACAATACCCATAATTCAGTCTTTTTTTTTTGCTACACATTAATCAGTTTACTTAATACTATAAAGACCAAAATACACATATAAAGGTAATGCCAAAATCAAGACAAGCTCCATTAATGGATGCAACTATAACTGAGACCATTCATTTTCATACATACCTCATCAGTAGCTACAAGTATTCTGCCATCAACCTTCGGAGTAAGCTTGCACGCCATGTCTTCCAGCTCGTGGACACTCTCCTGGCGGGAAAGACTGCCTCTTGATCGCCTACCGGAGCTGTAAAGGCCACATTTGTTAATTTCACACTTTTAGGGCAAAAAATCTTATCCTCTATGTCTTGCTTATCTTTTTAGGAAACCTGAAACTCTTTATTTAGGATTCCTCTTATATGGCTATGCTTTGCCTAATTTTTCCGAAAATTTGATAGGTTCTGTTAGTACAATTTCAATCTTTGATGGTTAAGTTTTGCCTAATCTTTGGAAGTCTGATAAATTCTTTTAGTAGGAGTCCTATCTTATATGACAAGAGTTTACAAAGATCAGCAAAATATGAGAAATGTTGGAAGGTAATTTCAAACGGTAAATCAAACAAAATAAACCAGTAACTTGCATTGAAAGAGATACTCTCCCTACCAGCATCATCAAGAGAGAAAGCCAATACCTAAAAAGCAAAATTCAAAAACAAAAGCTCATGGAACACCTCAATAATTGCAGTAAAAAAAAAAAAAAAAAAAAAAAAAAAAAAAAAAAAAAAAAAAAATATATATATATATATATTATATATATATATATATATATATATATATATATATATATATATATATATATTATATATATATTATATATTACTGTGTATATATTTATTTATATATATATATATATATATATATATATATATATATATATATATATATATATGTGTGTGTGTGTGTGTGTATGTTTATGTATATATATATATTTATATACATGTACATAGTTATTTTTCTATCTTTCTATATATATACTGTATATCTGTTACAATATAAATATACAATGCCATTCCTCCAACAAGCACTGGCAAAAGAGGAATATGAGGGAGTCATAAGGGAACTCACACAGAGGGAACAGAGCCTGAGGAGGCAGTGGACAGAGCAGAATCTGTGGACATTGACCGACCAATGGAAGAGCGTGATGAGGGTCTGGCGGCCGCGGGGAGCTCATCATCGTGTCGGATGAGACTATGTCTGTGAGGATGGTGTAGCAGGTGATGTCATTTATTTGTGTGAATACTTTTAACTTTGGGGTCAGTTTGTAATAGGATGAAGAATGTTGGTATTAGGATTAGCTGCACAAAATCACAAGAACACTTTCACTGACCAAAAATGTAAATAAATACAAAAAAAAAAAGGACATATTTATCACACTATGAATATCAATCAGTTTTAGTCTACCACAGCAACAGAACACTCGTAAAACACTCCAATGAAGATTTTTTTAAATCTCCATTTGGTTCCTCATTTAACTTTTCTTTCAATGCAAAAAAAAATCAAAACTTTTAGGTAAATCATTTATATTCACAGTTATTTCATTCTGACATAGGTAAATACATGTTAGTAAAGAAAATAAATAAATAAATAATAACAATAATTACAAACACAACACATTCTTTCAAATTTTACCTTCTAGACAATAGGACAAGAGACTGTCTATGCGTAGAGTTGCGTCGTGATTTGCCTAGTCGAGTTTTAATGGCAGTGAAGTGGTTCTGGACAGCTGTCGATAACATGGGACACTGCTCTTCATCTTGCTGTAAGATATGGCAAGTGGAAAAGCTTCTTTTTTAGCTTCTTATCATGTGCATATATATATAATTTAAAGAAGTTTTTAAATAATTTAGTGACTATCAAAAGTATATGGTACTGTTTTCATATACAGTGCAGTAAGTCACAATGGTAAGAAACTTACATTGCTTTATCATCATCATCATCATCAAAATGATCAATATAGTGATCATAATAATGATAATGATGAAGATGATGATGATGATAAGAATGAAAATAATGATAATAATTCCAGTAATTGATTCAATAATAACAACAGTAACAGTTGCCTTGTTGAATGCATCAATAACAATACCTAACACCAAATACTAACCACAATGGGACATTCTGTTAGCATTTGATATCCATCTCGTCCCTGGTACATATAAGCCTTCACAACCAGTCGGTAATTAGCTGCAGGGTCCAAATATTCATCTCCAACCTTGACAACATCACGGATGATCCTCGACCCTGGCGCAGCATTAGGGTCGAAAGCAAACTGAATGCCAGCGACTTGGGGGAAACGACCCTCCAGCTTCGGATATTGCGAGACTCCATTTTCAAGAGCTGCTAGCAGTTTTTCTCCTGTTGAAACAAGTTGTGGATTAATATAGAAGTCAGAATTACATGCAATACATACAAATTACTATGAGCTTGTGGTAATTACTGAAGTTGTCAGTTGTATTTCTCCTGTCAGTAAATAAAATACCAGCTCTGATAGGAACTATAATTATGTAATGTGCATATAGCTGTTAAATCTTGGAAAGTTTGTTTTATTTTGACAGGTATTAAAGACACACAATGCTACGAATACTATAAATGTAAAATCTAAATCAGCTTGAAAATTTGGTTGAAGTTCTCCTAAGCAGTAAATAATTTCAGTAAAAGAAAAATCTGAGAACTTACCTGTGATTTCTATAACTAAAAGCGGATCTAACATGGGTAAAACCGTCATCAAATCACGCATCTTGAACTCCCCTGCTGAATGGATCCTGTCAGACCTTAGGGTGCCAGAGTTGAGAATTGCCACATCAGCATTGGTAGCTGCCATCATTATATCACAAACAAAGTTGCCAAGATTTGTTTCCGATGTGCGGATCGAGGAGAACCTTCCATCCAGGTCAACACTGAACGTGCCGAGAGGTTCCTCCATCTTCTCACCCACCACAGCTAAGAAAAGAAATTTGGATATATTAGCAAATCTTACTCACCAACTTAATTTCAGAAAGCAAATTACCTGAGCGATGAATATAGAAATCTTTGAAAACAATGAAATAAATAAAAATTACCCTATAATACGAAACTGTTAAAATAACTGAAATATATCAAGCAACTTTTTTTTCACTCTGGAGGAAAGTCTTAATCTGAAATCTACCTTCAAACTCTGATAATGCTTCCTTAAGTTCAGAATCAGGTTCAAAACTCGAGTTAACTTCAACCTTCTGAATATCCACTCCGACGCAGGATCCTTCTTCATTTAGCGTAACAACTGAGAATTCCCTGAAGTCCGTGCCACTTTTCAGAATGATTTTATCATTAATCTGGAAGAGCAAAAAATTGTACACGTTTCTCTATGTCACGTACATCACCATAGTGCTGTTACTTCTTCTGCTATCATATGAATAAAATAGTCATGAAACAAATACATATAAAACTGACTCACCTTCTGAATCTCATACACATGGTCATGACCACCAAGAATAAGATCAATTTCATCAACATTTTCCGCTAGTCTGATATCATTGGGTGTCCTCATGTGCGTTAATGCAATAACATAGTCACAGCCCTGTGGAAAGCAGATCAGAGAGGAAATTTAAGACTCATATGCCAAAATATTAATGCACAAATATCAAGCTACAATCAATAGACTATATCCTGAAATAATAACTCAGTCCAATAATGAATATAACAGTAAATACCAAATAAAAAAATATATTAATTACCTGGTTCTTGAGCATATTGGCAAGTTCTCTACCCTTGTCCACGTAGTCTGTGAAGGTCACTTGCTCAGCATTAATAGTAGCTAGAGTCTCCAACCATTCCTGCTCGACTAAGCCAATCTAAAAGTAGAGAAATAATGAGGTGAAATATGTAGGAATTCCAACACAGACAATTTTAATAATAATAATCTATAACTGGCAAATGTCATACACTATTTCCAGATTTAACCACCAGTTTATAATAAAAATTATATGTATACATTCAATTTTCTAAAACCAATATATATATCCTATAAAAACCTACCATGTTTGAAATCCTAAGAAAAAAATAAATAAAAAATAAAAAACTAATAATAAATAAATAAACAAACAAACAAATAAACAAATAAAATACATAAACAAATTAATAAATAAATATATACATAAAAAAATAATAAATAAATGCATAAAATTCACTCACCAGCCCAATCTTCCAGCCGTGCCACTCCATAACGTGCGAGACAATGCCGTCGGCCAGAGGTTTGCCCGTCTCATTGTCATCCACGTTGCTCATCAGCCAGGGGAAGTTTGTGCGACTGGCAACATCAATCAGACGCTCCAATCCAAAATCTGCAATAAGGTTTTGATTTTTTTTTTTTTTTTTTTTAATCATAGTAAAAAGATAAAAAAAAATTACAATTTTCTTTTTTTTTCTTTTTTCTTTTTTTTTTTTCTTTTTTTTTTTAATCAATGACATAGTAAAAAATAATAATAATAATAACAAGTTAATAAAGGTCTGAGTTTCATATGCAGATGACACTTAAAAATCCCACACTTATTCAAGGAGGAAAACCATAAAACTTCCTTTCCAGAACCTTGCACTGCAATCTTCAAACACCTTCACACCACCCCATACCAACTGCAAGGGTAATTAAGACACAAAAAAAGAAAAGAATGCCAAAAGACGTTTCCTCAAAAGGCCCAAACAACTTACCGAAGTCGTGGTTCCCAAAGACGGCACAATGGATCCCAAAGTGGTTCATAACAGGGACCATTTGCTCCCCTTGTGTGAAAGAACTCACTGGAAGGAATTAAACAGAGTATCATTACCGTTATAACGTAATTAATGACGTGAGAATAACAAGGCACAGACAAGTAACATTTTTTTTTGTTGAGTATTCAAGTTGACAAAAGTGTTATTATTCTTTTTTCTTCTATATTTATCTATTTTTTATTTAGGCAAAATGCATTTCAGAGGCCAATGCCAATTACATAATAAATGAAAAATTGATGATGTTAATTATCTTTTATACAATAATTGTTATTCACACATTTTGCATATGTTTATCCATCATAAACCAAAAGAAATAAATATGATGATAATTACATTTCCAAAAAACAATAATAAAGATAATCTT
>NC_051401.1:40408629-40411129 GCF_015228065.2 Penaeus monodon | reverse complement strand
GAAAGGGAGGAGGAAGGGAGGGGGAAAAGAGAGGGGGAGAGAGAAGGAGAGAAGGAGAGAGAGAGAGAGAGAGAGAGAGAGAAGAGAGAGATGGAGAGAGAGAGAGAGGAGAGAAGAGGAGAGAGAGGAAGAGAGAGAGAGAGGAGAGAGAGAGACGAGAGAGAGAGAGAGACAGACAGAGAGACAGAGAGACAGAGAGAGACAGAGAGAGAGAGAGAGACAGAGAGGAGAGAGAGAGAGAGATGAGAGAGAGAAAGAGAGAGGGAGGGAGAGAGAGAGAGGGGGGAGGAGAGAGAGAGAGAGAGAGAGGCAGAGAGAGAGCGAGAGGGAGAGAAGAGAGGGAGAAAGGAGAGAGGGAGGAGAGAGAGAGAGAGGGAGGAGGAAAGAGAGAGAGAGAGAGAGAGAGAGAAGAGAGAGGAGAGAAGGAGAGAGGAAAAGAGAGAGAGAGAGAGAGAGAGGAGAGAAGAGAGAGAGAGAGGGGGAAGAGAGAGAGAGAGAGAGGAAGAGAGGGAGGAAGGGAGGGAAAAGGAAGGAAGAGAGAGAGAGAGAGGAAAAAGAGAGAGAGGGTGAGAGAGAGGATGAGAGAGGGGAGAGGAGAGGAGGGGAGAGAGAGAGAGAGAGGAGAAAGAGAGAGGGGAAGAGAGAGGAGAAAGAGAGAGGAGAAAGAGAGAGGGAAGAGGAGAGGAGAGAGAGAGAGAAGAGAGAGAGAGAGAGAGAGAGAGAGCAAGAAACAGAGAGAGAGAAGAAGGAGAGATGAAAAAATAGCATGTAGAGGTGGGGTGGAGGAGAGAGGGGGCAGCGAAGATGAGAGGGATAAGAGAGGGAGACAAGGGATAGAGAGAGGGAAAATAAGGGAGAGTTTTTAAAAAGTTTAAAAGGAGGAGGGAGAGAGGGGGAGAGAGAGAGAGAGAGACAGAGAGAAAACCCGAAGAAGAGAGAAAGAGATAGTTGAGAAGAGAATGAGAGTGAGAGGAGAGGGAGAGAGAGGTGAAGGGAGGGAGGGAAAGGACGAGGCAAAAGGGAGAACATGGATGAGAGAGGGAGAGATGGGAGGGACGAGAAGGGAAGAGGGAGGGGGGGGGGAGGGGGGGAGAGGGGGAGAAAGGGAGGGGGAGGGGAGGGGGAGGGGGGGGAGGGGGGAGGAGAGAGGGGGGGGAGGGGGAGAGAGAGAAGAGACGATGAGGAGAGAGAGAGAGGAGAGAGAGAAAGAAGAGAGAGAGAGAGAGAGAGAGAGAGAGAGAGCATACCTGACAAACATAAAAAACCAATGGAGATGAAAAAATTGACAAAGAGGTTTTCTCTCTCTTATCTCCGGGAAAAGATCTGTGACATTCTAAATCCAGGTCACTCAAAAACATTTGCGGGACCTCTGAATCTTATTCCGGAAACGGTGTAATTTCTCCTCTTCTTTCTCTCTCTCTCTTTCTCTTTCTCTCTTCCTTCTTCTACTCTCTACTCTCTCTCTCTCCATCTTCATCTTCATCTTTCTATAATATACTTATCAATTTATACTAATATATCTAAGTTTCCTCTGCCTCTGCCTCTGCCTCTGCCTCTGCCTCTGCCTCTCTGTCTCTCTACATCTCTACTTCTTCTCCCTCTCTCCTTCTATCCTTCCCTCTTTCCACCCCTGTTCTTTAACTGAATCTCCACCCCGGTAAAAGAGGAAAAACATAATAAAAAAAATAAAAGAAAAAAAAAGGGCTTTAATATCAAGAAACAATAACACAGTGACCTCCGCGAAATGATAAGCCCCGCCCACCGATCGTGACGCAACATTTAGTCTTTTCATCAATGTTTTTTTATCAGTGAATTGGGGTTTCGGATCGTGACATTACGTTTCATTGCATTCAACGAGGCTCGAAAGAACGCAATAACATTTTTTCCAAAAAAAATAATACAATAATGATAATAATATACTTAATATACTTTAAATTTCGAATTAAGGTTTAACCCGACTGGTCAGTGGCATTAACCGCTTATTTTCACCGACATTTACAATAGAACAGCAATTATATCCTATCCAAACATAAGAAACAGAGAAATTTAATACATTATTCCTTGTCATGAAAATAACAATGAACGTGAAAATAAAATGGGCCTTAATATCAATATCTCCGTGCCCTCAGCGAAATGATAGGCTCCGCCCACTATCGGCTGCTACAACTTTTCTACGCTGGTGCCGTATTTAGGGGACGCGCAGTTAGCCATTAGTGACCTTAGGCTCTCCCCGGGTCGATTAAGTGATGCACTTGCCCATAACTTTGCCTCGTTCCTTCTTCCTTCTCTGTCTCTGTTTTATACTGACTGACTGACTGACTGACTGACTGACTGACTGACTGACTGACTGACTGACTGACTGACTGACTGACTGTCTGTCTGTCTCCCCTGCCTCTCTCTCTCTCTCTCTCTCTCTCTCTCTCTCTCTCTCTCTCTCTCTCTCTCTCTCTCTCTCTCTCTCTCTCTCTCTCTCTCACTTTCTTACTTGCTTTCTATTTCT
>NC_051401.1:40398629-40401129 GCF_015228065.2 Penaeus monodon | reverse complement strand
ACATTAATAACAATAATGCAATTAATATATAATATAAGTCGTAACTCAAAATACGATTTAAAAAAATCAACAAAATGAAATGTGAGGCATTTGTTTCTTTTTACAGATGATTTCCTCTCTTATTGCTCACGTGTATCTTGACCTTATTGCATCTCGTTGCATCATGCTTTGCAAATATCTTTCGGTCTTTTTTTTGGCTTGTTCTCTCTCCTCTCTCTCACTCTCTCTCTCTCTCTCTCTCTCTCTCTCTCTCTCTCTCTCTCTCTCTTCACTCTCACTCTCACTCTCACTCTCACTCACTCACTCACTCTCACACCACACACACACACACACACACACACACACACACACACACACACACACACACACACACACACACACACACACACACATTTTTAGGGGAAAAAATATATATGTTATCACCTACTATATCACCTCAGAGCCATATCATTACCGTACATATAGGTAGAAATTTAAAACCATGCATTTTGAATAACAAAAAAAAAAAAAAAAAAAAAAAACACTACCGTTCAAAGATAAAAATGAAGAAAAAACACTATACATTGTACAGCATTACTGTGTATAGTTTTTTTTTTCCTACCATTATACATCTTAACAGAAAAAAAATGCAATATCATTACCGACACAGCTTATTAAACATATAAAAAAAAATTCCATAGAACTGAAATAAAATCATATTACATCGTAGAGCAGTTTCGGCATTCTGAATACCAGTGACAAGGAGTAGAAAAAAAGAGGACAGAAAAAAAGAAAGGGAAAAAATCTTTTGTGAGTGTCGTGATCAACATCACAAACACTGATTGCGCAACTTGAATTATTCCCATCTACCCCTTATTTATATTTTTTACTTATTTTACAGTAGAACAAATATATACATATATATAACTTGATCTGATAAGTATTAAATGACAATATTTCCGCTGCTGAAACTTTGGAAAAAAAAAAACATGTAGCTGTTTTATTTTTTATCACAGTACTCGAGAGCCAACAAAGAAAATGGCCAGTGATATCATTTTGGCGCGAACTTATTCTGGCACCGAAGCCTTTGCCACAACTGCTATATTTAGTCACTTCCACCGCACTCTTGGGAGATGTCAACATTTACCAGCCATGAAGAACACAGAGCCCTATTTAAATGTTATGAGGCGAAATAGGCAGTGTAAACCGGTTCACAAACTTGCCAAGGTGTCTCCGGTGAACCAAGAGTAAATGAAATGTTTGACATCAAATCAGAAACACTTACATTTGTTGTTGTTTGTAACTTTTGGAAACTGTGATATAATGCTCAGTTATGTCGTTAATTGAGTAATTAGAGTGACGAAAATATTAATGGGACAGGTTATTTGTATATATGTGGTACATATATAGTTAAGGTTGACGCAAGTCGGATATAATCTACTACCAGGACCCGAGGAAATTTCACGGAATAAAGGGTACTTCTCCCTTCCTCGCTCCCACTTTCACCTTGCTACCTCTTGCCCCATCTCTCCCTCTTCCTTTTCCTTTTCCCTTCGTCTCTCTTTCCCTCTTCCACTCCCTCGCTTTTTCCCTTCCCTGCCATGCCACTCCCTCTCCAGTCGACTCTCTTTCCCTCTTCCACTCTTTCGGTTTTTCCTTTCTCAAGTCTCAAATCTTTAAATTCACTCCTGCTTCCCGGTTCCTTCTTGACCTCCCCTACTCATTTGCTTCCTTCCCCCTTCCCTTCCTCCCCCTTTTCTCTCTGAGTCCCCCTCCGAATTCTCTTCCCTTCCCCTTCCCCAACTCCCTTCATCTTTGTCTCCTTCCCCTCCCTTCTTCCTTTCCTCTACTTTTCTCACCTCCTCCTTTATTCTCTCACTTCCTTTATTCCATTCCTACATTCCTTCTTAACCAACACCCTCGAATTGTTGTAGAAATATCACAAGTGCATAAATTGACGGTCCAACAACTCGCATGCTGTGTACTTGCCTCAAAGAATATTAATAACAACAATGACGATAATCATATCATTATCATTGTTGTTATTTTATTTATTTATTTATTTATTTATCATCATCATCATCATCATCATCATCATCATCATCATCATCATCATCATCATCATCATCATCATCATCATCATCATCATCATCATCATCATCATCATCATCATTAACAATACTGAAAAGAGTTAGAACATTTTATAGCAACTTCAACTCCGTAGTCACTTGGAATATGTTTTCATGCATAACGTGCTAATGGACAGACAGACGGATGTCACTTGGAATATGTTTTCATGCATAACGTGCTAATGGACAGACAGACGGTTGGACGAAACACAAGCAGAGATATGGCATAAAAGTGATGCTTCGAAAGAGAATACTTTTTAAGCGTAACAAAAATACATATGTAGGGCATGTATAATGTGTATGCAAGTGAAGAACTGAATATATGAACCAACACCCATCCTATCCCCCGCTCTCTCTCTCTCTCTCTCTCTCTCTCTCTCTCTCTCTCTCTC
>NC_051401.1:40381699-40384199 GCF_015228065.2 Penaeus monodon | reverse complement strand
AATAATAACAACAACAACAAGGACACGAGAGCGGCCTCGTGTCACGGGGGAGGAGAAGGGTACGGAGAATGAGGGAGAGAGGGAGGGAAGGAGGGAGAGAGAGAGAAGGAGGAGTAAGGAAGGGAAGGAGAGAGGGAGGCAGGGAGGAAGAAAGAGAGTGGGAGGGAAGGTGGAAGGGAGGGAGGAAGGAGGGAGAGGGGGAGGAAGGAGAGAGGAGGAGGGAGAGGAGAGAGAGAGAGAGAGAGAGAGAGAGAGAGAGAGAGAGACGGAGATGAGGGACTGAATGGCGGTGATGAAGATGGAGATGAGGTCGTGTTGTGAAGGAAGGGAAAAGAGGGGGGGGGATTGGTAGAAATGGGAGAAGGGGGAGGGAGGGGAGGAGGGGAGGAGGGGAGGGGAGGAGAGGGGAGGAGAAGGGAGGGGAAGTGAGGGGAGGAGAGAGAAGAGGAGGGAAGGGAGGGAGGGAGGGAGATAAGAAAAGCCGGAAATAAGAAAAAAGTCAGACACAGAATTACGGAAAGAGCGAGAGAAAAATAAAAAACACAAAAAAACACAAAAAAGAGAGAAAAAAAACATCATTATTACGAAAAAATATATACACAAGAAAAACAAATGAATAAAATTAATAAAAAATATACGCCCGGAATTCCTCAAAAGACAAAAGGAAAAAAAAAAAGAAAAGAAATATATATATATAAAAAACAGAGAGAGACAACAAAAATACAATAGGAAATAAAAGCCAAAGAAAGAGAGGAAGGGGAAAAACAGAGGAAGGAGAAAACGATCGGACGAGAAACAACATTGAGAAAGAACAGGAAGACAAGTAATGCAACAAGAGATGCAGAGAGTCTAGAGAGTAGAGAGCAGAGAGAGAGAGAGAGAGAGAATGAGAAGAGAGACTGAGAGATTGAAGAAGAGAGGAGAAGAGATGGAGAGAAAAAGAAACAAAGACAAAAACGAGCCGAAACAGACGAGAAGAAGATAGACAGAAAAGAAATTACAAAGAACACAAGAGAGAGAGAGAGAGAGAGAGAGAGAGAGAGAGAGAGAGAGAGAGAGAGAGGAGAGAGAGAGAGACAGAGAGAGAGAGAAGGAGACAGAGAGAGAGAGAAGAAACAGAGAGAGAGAAGAAAAGAGAGAGAGAGAAAGAGAGAGAGAGAGAGAGAGAGAGGGGGGAGAGAGAGAGAGAAGAGAGAGAGAGAGAGAGAGAGAGAGAGAGAGACAGAGACAGAGACAGAGACAGAGAAAGACAGAGACAGAGAAAGACAGAGAAAGACAGAGACAGAGAATTGCAGGACGCGAAAAAATGGGCGCTACGGAGACAGGAATATAAGGAAATAAGTGAATAATAACCAAAAGATTTCAACCCACAACACTCAACTCCTCCAATATTCGACAAGAAATGGCCACAGCGATTTTAGGTAACTCAACTGGGCGACGTCGACAGAGCTACGTACGGGTGACCTCCGGCGAAGGAGGCGGGGTCACGAAGAGGTCATGACCCCCCCCCCCTATCCATCCGCCTACAGTAATTGCAGAGGAATGTGGCTGGGAGAAAAGGAGGAGGGAGGGAGGGAGGGAGAGAGGGAGAAAGAAGAGGAGGGAGAGAGGGAGGGAGGGAGAGAGGAGGAGAGAGGAGGGAGGGAGGGAGGGAGGAGGGAAGGAGGGAAAGAGAGGGGAGAGGGGAAAAAGGTGTAGGGGGAGAGAAGGAAGGAAAGAGGAAAGGAGAGAGAGGGAAGGAAGGAGGAAAGGAGAGAGAGGGAAGGAAGGAAGGAGGGAAGGAGAGAGGAGAAGGATGTGGAAATACAGTGAGAATATTGCAGAGAGGGCAAGAGTGCGGGGGATGGAGGATAGGAGGGAGAAACGAGGGAGAAAAGAAGAGAGGCAGAGCGAAAGGACAGAGAGCATGAGAGAGAAAACGATAGAGAACAAACAAAGAAGAACGGACATAAAATATAGTCACCATAAACTATAATCAAGGACCCCAAGAGTTTAAAAAAGAAAACGCGATTATCATTAGCGAAAAATGTATTTGGAAAATCGCCCCCCCCCTCCCCACACACCCCCCACCCGTTCCTCTGCCCCAGCTTAACGCCCACGATAATTTCTATGAAAAAGAAACTTGACGCGAATTGTTAAATGAGAAAACTGAAAAAGGATACTATAGTTTACTAAATCAACTGACTCTGCAACATTTTCAATCCATTAGACACAGCACGTTAATAATAAACATTTCATACAAACCATTCAGTCACAAACATCCGTTAACAAATTCGACGAAACACATCCCATAAACATCCTTTGAAACAAACAAAACAAAGCACAAGAGCAAAACACGAATAAAGCACGTGAGAAGATCCAACCCTTCACGTGCAGCGACGAGATACGTGCAGCGGCTGAACACGTGAACAAGGCCCCTGGGGGAGGAAAGGGAACGCTGAACAACTTCTCGCGAGTCAACAGAACGCCAGACGCGCATGCCATATGTGCTTGTGTGTGT
>NC_051401.1:40364199-40366699 GCF_015228065.2 Penaeus monodon | reverse complement strand
CCACAATGTAAAAACATGATTTATTGAAAATGAGATTACAGTTTTGAAATCCACCTAATTCCATATTCAGGTCAGAGGAGGGGGATAAAAGAGAGAGGAGAGGCAATGCAGTAACACAGGGTAGGTGCGAACAGACGAACGGAAGCGAAGGGACGGTCAGGTCATGTCGGAGGATCGGGCGAATAATGCGCAGGGTGACCTGCATAAGGGAGAAGGCGGAGGATGTGGGAAGCGAAGAGACTATCGGCAGGGAAAAACGCTGTTCAAGTTGAAATTAGGCAGCAGCCTTTATTAAGGAGGATTCCACCAGTCTGCGGGCGTGAAAGAAAGACAATTCGCGCCGCTGACCAGTCCACCTGATGGGCTGTGTCTCGCTGATGGCAAAAGAGGGCGTTATTGTTGTGTTCCCTGGATACAGCGTACTTATGTTGAGAGGGACGCCTAATGGTACTGGCGCCAGTACGCCAAAGATTGCTTATGCAGGAGGCAAAAAGGAACAGCATAGGTGCAGACCTTCGAGGCAGAGGGAGGACTGGTATGGACCAGGTTGCGACGCAGAGTGTTCACCTGGCGAAAGATCAGCTTGCAATTGAGAGGGTGAAGAGGGCGACGGAGAGAGTAGATCTCCTCAGTGTAGGGCGGGCTGAGTAGTATCTTTAGGAGAGGAGTCATAGTAGATAACTGGATAACGCAACGTCGAGAACATGGCGAGGGTAGCCGAGTTTGGAGAACGAACGACGCAGGAAGTCGATCTCTCCATCCAGGTACTGGGGGTCCCAGATGCGGAGGGCGCGCAGGAACAGCGAGGTGGCAACACCTCTCTTTACATGGAAAGGATGGTATGAGAAAAAGTGTATGTGCATACCATTATGCATAGGCTTTCTGCATGTGTTTTTTTCTAGGATATTACACAATGTTAGTTTGGTAACATTAATAAAGCTATCATCATCTTCGTGCAGGCGAAAGTTGCAAGAGCAGTTGTTTTATTCTCATTTCCCTGTCGGCTGTCCAATTGACAAAATAGTATGTACTGAGTCTTATTCAAGAAAGTGATCACCAACGTGCAATTAGGAACAATTAGTGGTCACTAAGTGGTTAGGTTGCTTAGCACTTGGTTAGCAAATGGTTATACCTGCGGAGATGCTATGAGATTGTTAGGTATGTTGGAACAGTTATTTTGCAATTGAAGCGAGTGAGGAGAATAGGAGACCAGCAAGGGAAATTTGTGATGTACGTCAAGCATTATTTTTGTTATCTAATTACTTTTGTGTCATACATTCTATACATCATCCATACTTATAATTTTCATTTTTTCCCCATTTCCTACCCATTATTCTTTCTTGTATTTTCACTATGTTCCGTAGGTGCAAATCATCCAGTCAAAAGAAACTCTGTAGATTAGGCTGTAATAGACATCTACTTTTATGCACGTAACATAGAAAGTGTCTAAATGGTATAAAATGTCTAACCGTTTCACAGTCCGTCCGTAAAGGCATGTTAATTAACTCTCTTTAGCGTACTTATTTGCGGCAACATTTGCATATATTTTAAATCCAATTTCCACTTATTTGCGGCAAAATTTGCATATATTTTTACTCTAAATTCCACATGAGTAAATTCCATAGTAAAGATATGTACAACAAATACCAAAGTTGGAAACGTTTTCGAGTCCGGTCTAAATGTATCCCGACTGCATATCATTCACAAATAGAGTTGCTGCTCTAACAAGATCTCGATGGATAAGAATGACAAGATGTTTGTAACTGTATCTGTTTTTTTCTTTTTTTTCTTTTTTTTCTTTTCTTTTATCGACACGTTGCATGTGCCAAGTGGAAAATACAGTAACATTGATAATCCTAAAAGGTAGCGAAACGTAAAGGTGAAGTCGATTCTCCAGCCTTGGGAGTCAAATAAATTCCGCTATTATGGATCTACCACAAATTCACCATGGTGGAGGACAGGGACTTCGTATTACCTAAATAGAAACTTAACAAACTGAAAAGACCGAGAAGGAAACGCAACACATCCACAATAATAACTGTAACACCTGTCACGTCTGGCTAGAGTTATAATCAAAAAGTAAAACCGAATTAGATTCATTTTGGTTTTAATATCTTTTAAGGCGGCTGGTCTGACTCGACAGTCGTGGCTTGCTGATCATTAGCTATTGTGGTTATGTTGTATTTTTTACTTGTTTTGTATTTGGGGATTGAGTTCGCGTTTGGTATACATTATGAGGCTCGAAGTTGTTGTTAAAAGTGACAAATTACAATGATTAATAGACCTTAGTGCAAAAAAGGCGAATAATTAGTCGTCCTCCATCATAATCACTGGGCACAGCATTCATAAAAGAAGTATGTCTGCACTAAATCTATTCATTATATCTATTTTAGATTAGGATAAGAAATTTTAAAACAAGAAATTTGTAATTACATAGCTTTGTGCAGCTTGCATGTCGTCAGCATGTCATACTTCTAGCAGAGGAACATATGGATAAAAC
>NC_051401.1:40356699-40359199 GCF_015228065.2 Penaeus monodon | reverse complement strand
GTTTTTCTACTATAGCACCAACACGAAAGAGTGTTTTATCATTCAACGAACGATACATTACGACATGGTGGAGTTTACGTGTATGAATGTTTAAACTGTTTGTTGTTTGAAATCTATGCAGTGCGATATTATCCTCCTAAATCCACTGTTATTTCCTTCAGAATGGCAGCTCCAGCTATCGGCATCGACCTGGGCACCACCTACTCGTGCGTGGGAGTGTTCCAGCACGGCAAGGTCGAGATCATCGCCAACGACCAGGGCAACAGGACCACGCCCTCCTACGTCGCCTTCACCGACACCGAGAGACTCATCGGAGACGCCGCCAAGAATCAGGTAAGACATTTGTACGTTCTTAACTATCTAGTGCGAAGAATCCATAGTGACTGAAGCTGTGCTATTCTAGCCTATCAGTAGGTGTTTTTAATTTCATCCTTATTTAAATAATGCACATGTTATTCTATATACGAAAACGAAAGTTTACAGTAGCATTATGTAAACAACAACGATAATATTGTTAGTAAAACGGTAGTGATTTGTAAACTGGTCCAAGTAGTCCCAAGGTAAGCGACGAGATGTATAACAGGTACATTGCTACCTGTGGGGAAAAAAGTGATAGATCTAAACGTGGTCAGGAACATGAATTACTTCATCATTCATTCAAGTGGTGTTATGAGTGACTTTATGCAGTTTGAGACTATCTGTGTAGTACTTTACGTGCTATTTCCCTGCTTTCTCTCTTCTCAGATTAAATAGTGAACAGCATATATTTGTCACTATGGAGACACCAAAAGACTTTACCGTCATCATTAATATGGCAGCAGAAAATAAATGAACCCTTAAATCTATTTCCAGGTGGCTTTGAACCCAACCAACACGGTGTTCGATGCCAAACGTCTCATCGGTCGCAAGTTCGAGGATGCAACTATTCAGAATGACATGAAGCACTGGCCCTTCACTGTGATCAGCGAGGGCGGCAAACCAAAGTTACGAGTGGAATTCAAGGGAGAAAGCAAGACCTTCAACCCTGAGGAGATCTCGTCCATGGTGCTGACCAAGATGAAGGAGACAGCCGAAGCCTACTTAGGAAAACCTGCCAAAGACGCCGTGATCACGGTCCCCGCTTACTTCAACGACTCCCAGCGACAAGCCACAAAGGACGCAGGAACCATCGCGGGCATCAACGTGCTTAGAATCATCAATGAACCCACAGCCGCCGCCATTGCTTATGGACTGGACAAGCAGAGCGTAGGAAAGGCTGAGCGAAACGTGTTGATCTTCGACCTGGGAGGCGGCACCTTCGACGTGTCCATCCTCAGCATCGACGATGGAGTGTTCGAGGTGAAGTCGACCGCAGGAGACACTCACTTGGGCGGCGAAGACTTCGATAACAGAATGGTTACCCATTTCGTTCAAGAGTTTCAGAGGAAATACAAGAAGGATCTGACGAGCAACAAACGCGCACTTCGACGTCTCCGAACTGCTTGTGAACGAGCCAAGCGAACACTCTCTTCTTCCACACAAGCCAGTCTGGAAATCGACTCTCTGTTCGAAGGAATTGACTATTATACATCCATCACTCGTGCAAGATTCGAAGAGCTTTGTTCCGACCTTTTCCGAGGAACTCTAGAACCAGTGGAGAAAGCTCTCCGAGACGCCAAGCTAGACAAGAGTAGTATCCATGACATCGTCTTGGTTGGAGGCTCAACACGCATCCCTAAGGTGCAAAAACTGCTTCAAGGTTTCTTCAACGGCAAGGAACTGAATAAATCCATCAACCCAGACGAAGCTGTAGCTTACGGAGCTGCAGTTCAGGCAGCCATATTGCGAGGAGACCAGTCTGAAGCAGTGAAAGACATGTTACTTCTTGATGTGGCTCCCCTTTCACTGGGGATTGAAACAGCTGGGGGTGTGATGACGGCCCTCATCAAACGCAACACCACAATTCCCACCAAACATTCCCAGATCTTCACTACATATTCGGATAATCAGCCCGGAGTCTCGATTCAAGTGTACGAGGGCGAGCGAACCATGACCAAAGATAACAACTTGCTTGGTAAGTTCGAGTTGAGTGGCATCGCCCCAGCTCCACGTGGAGTTCCACAGATCGAAGTCACCTTCGACATCGACGCCAACGGCATCCTGAACGTGAGCGCGGTGGACAAGTCCACTGGGAAAGAGAACAGGATCACCATCAGCAACGACAAGGGGCGTCTCAGCAAAGAGGAAATCGAGAGGATGGTCAGTGAGGCTGAAACCTATCGAGACGAAGACGCCAAACAGCGAGAACGCATCGAGGCCAAAAACCGTCTTGAAGCACTTTGCTATAGCATCAAATCTTCTATCTCTGACGCTGCAATAGCTGACAAAATGTCGGCCGATGAAAAACGCAGCGTGGAAGAGAAAGCAGAAGAAACGCTGAAATGGTTAGATAATAATCAGCTGGCAGAAAAGGACGAGTACGAGTTCAAGGTGAAGGAACTGGAACAGGTGTGGCGACCCC
>NC_051401.1:40326699-40349199 GCF_015228065.2 Penaeus monodon | reverse complement strand
CGGCGAAGACTTCGATAACAGAATGGTTACCCATTTCGTTCAAGAGTTTCAGAGGAAATACAAGAAGGATCTGACGAGCAACAAACGCGCACTTCGACGTCTCCGAACTGCTTGTGAACGAGCCAAGCGAACACTCTCTTCTTCCACACAAGCCAGTCTGGAAATCGACTCTCTGTTCGAAGGAATTGACTATTATACATCCATCACTCGTGCAAGATTCGAAGAGCTTTGTTCCGACCTTTTCCGAGGAACTCTAGAACCAGTGGAGAAAGCTCTCCGAGACGCCAAGCTAGACAAGAGTAGTATCCACGACATCGTCTTGGTTGGAGGCTCAACACGTATCCCGAAGGTGCAAAAACTGCTTCAAGGTTTCTTCAACGGCAAGGAACTGAATAAATCCATCAACCCAGACGAAGCTGTAGCTTACGGAGCTGCAGTTCAGGCAGCCATATTGCGAGGAGACCAGTCTGAAGCAGTGAAAGACATGTTACTTCTTGATGTGGCTCCCCTTTCACTGGGGATTGAAACAGCTGGGGGTGTGATGACGGCCCTCATCAAACGCAACACCACAATTCCCACCAAACATTCCCAGATCTTCACTACATATTCGGATAATCAGCCCGGAGTCTCGATTCAAGTGTACGAGGGCGAGCGAACCATGACCAAAGATAACAACTTGCTTGGTAAGTTCGAGTTGAGTGGCATCGCCCCAGCTCCACGTGGAGTTCCACAGATCGAAGTCACCTTCGACATCGACGCCAACGGCATCCTGAACGTGAGCGCGGTGGACAAGTCCACTGGGAAAGAGAACAGGATCACCATCAGCAACGACAAGGGGCGTCTCAGCAAAGAGGAAATCGAGAGGATGGTCAGTGAGGCTGAAACCTATCGAGACGAAGACGCCAAACAGCGAGAACGCATCGAGGCCAAAAACCGTCTTGAAGCACTTTGCTATAGCATCAAATCTTCTATCTCTGACGCTGCAATAGCTGACAAAGTGTCAGCCGATGAAAAACGCAGCGTGGAAGAGAAAGCAGAAGAAACGCTGAAATGGTTAGATAATAATCAGCTGGCAGAAAAGGACGAGTACGAGTTCAAGGTGAAGGAACTGGAACAAGTGTGGCGACCCCTTGCTGGCAAAATTCATGGACCGGGAACAGGCTCCTCAGGCACCGGTCCAACTGTAGAGGAAGTAGATTAATTTCCTCATGTGATAAGTTTAATCTATTGGAGCACAATGTTACTCATATGATGATAGATTGACTTCAGTTCATGTATTTCAATACTAGTCTCATTCTGTGTACCTACTTAGCCTATTACTGTACACTGCTTATGTGTAAAAATATGTAGAAAGCATACTGTGATATTAATACTTGATATATATAATGAAAGTTATGATTCTCACTGTATTCTAAATATACATTTAATTGTACTATTACTCCAATAAGACAACTTGTACATTTCATCATCATACAGTATTCACTCTGAAAATGTACAATTCGATTTAATAAGTGAATAAATATATCATGCTATTTAATGTACTCTTTTCCTTTTCCTCCAAAGTCTGTGAAAACTGTATTAACTGTGTTTAACCAAACAGAAAGTGAAATAACAAGTCTAGCATTATAACACAGATATCTTTAAAATGCTATTACCTCATAGTTAATATATTTCATAGCAAAAAAATCAATTGTACTTCTACAGCATGAGAGTAAGAAAGGAAGGGAGGGAGGGAGAGAAAGAAAAAGAGAGACAAGGGATAGGGGAGATGAGAGAGAATATAATACTCCCTTTCCCCACCAGTGGAAATAAATGTTGAGATCTTCGAGTAAGAATCTATAATAAAGAGAATTATATATTTCAATCATTATTAATCTTGTATGGGGTTATAATTCAAAACATACGCTGGGCATATCCTTTGGAAATTCTTAGGTGTGATATTTTTTTTCAATAAGTTGCCACAGTTAAATGATCAATATGTATACGGAATAAACGCATTTACAAAGAAATGACAGTCACCAACAACCTGGTCCTCCACTAACAAATGTTAGTCTGAGAATTTCCAAATACTTACTTGTCTGCTTATTAGGACTGTCTTTTAAGCTTGTTCTTGCTATCTTTCTCTCTCTACTGATATATTGTTCCCCTGTGAATTGATACAGCTTGGAACTTTTAATTAAAATTCAAATTAATTGCCAAATGAAGTGCCAGTCAAGAAGAACCACACAACACTGAATAAAAAAAAAATGGTTCTTATCTTCTACAATGTATACTTTTCGTGAAATTTCAAGTTTATGGGAGAGAGAGAGAGAGAGAGAGAGAGAGAGAGAGAGAGAGAGAGAGAGAAAAAAAAAAAAAAAAAAAAAAAAAAAAACATATGTATGGGCTAAACGCTTCATTAACAGCGTCATTATTTTTCCTTGACAAATCCTAAGATTTAAATACAAAACACTTTATAAAGGAAATGATAATACAATGGGTTCCAATAAATTGATTTTTAATACACACTAATCATTACAAATATGTGCTCAAATAAAATTTCTGTATCTTCAATATAATTCATTAATATATATATATATATATATATTATAATATATATAATTATATACTATATAATATAATATAATATAATATATATGTACTAGCACATCTATATCCATCAACTTGTGGTGTGTGTGTGTGTGTGTGTGTGTGTGTGTGGTGTGGTGTGTGTGTGTGTGTGTGTGTGTGTGTGTGTGTGTGTGTGTGTGTGTGTGTGAGTGTGTGTGTGTGTGTGTGTGTGTGTGTGTGTGTATCATACCACTTCAAAAATAATGGAAAAGAGAAATCAGATGCAGGACACTTCCTATATTTCACTTACATTTTAACTTTATGTCAATGACTGATCATCTAAAAGTTTGTGCTTTAAGTTGCTGTCCATTCAAAATTGTACATCTTTTACTGCAGGCTGCCTATACCTTTCAATTTTTATGTGTTCACAAACTATGAAGGGAGCCGTTTAGTCTAGAAAAAAAACACTTCCCTAACATGTTACTGACATGTTACATATACAAAGAAAAATATTCAAATTGCATGTAGTAAACTGAATTTAATAAAGAATAACATCAATAACATTGATTATAAGGGAATAGAGTCCCTGACTGAGTAATAAATCATTTTTTTCTGATTCCGAAATACACTTTTAATATATAGAAGAAAATGAGCATTAAATTCAAGCATCTTGAACTTTTCCCTGTTAACTTTGTGTCCCTGATATTCATTAAATAATCTTAATGATATTTATAACCTATATATGGGAAAAAAGGTAATTCAGAATGGCAGAATTTTTTTTCTAGACAAAGAGAAAAATAATATAAAATACAGTAATTCAATTATTTTTATAGATGAAAAAGAAGAGAGTTATGAAAATATATATGAAATAATATTGCATACATTCTTTTATAGGGAAATGACTATAACAGATATTTTTCTTGAAGAGAAATTAAGTTCACCACAATTCCTACTTGGGCAATAAATTCCATATTATATTTTTAGACAATTGTTTCAAATAATCCAACTTTAAAACAACTAAAAATAAATTCTTCTTTAGGACAGTCTCTCATCTATCCACACACACAAATAAAGCTATTTGTAGAAAGACTTATTAACAGAGCCATTTTCCAATATAAATACTTTCAAATATAGGAACCCGAAGTTATTTATTATAACTGCATACACTGAGTAAAAATAAGTGAAATTTATTTGTATGACAAATAGCCAGTTTCACTTTCTCTTGTTTCTATATTTTCTCAAAAAAATAGAAGAAGAAAAAGAAGAAGAGAGAGAGAGAGAGAGAGAAACTTCTAACTGGGTTAAAGTTAATTTAGGTCCAAAAGCATTTGATTTCCTAACCTAAGTATTCTCAAGTACCAGTAAAATAAAATGATAACCAACAACTATATCTTTCCATATATTTCCCTTTTCCTGTTACCAATGAAACATATTCATCTTTATATCAAACATCGGCTTCATCAAACTATAAATACGCTTGCCCTTCAGGAACCAAATGATAAACATATAAATAGCCTGCACATTATATATAGCTTAACCCACTGATACAAGGATAGCAAAATTACATACCATGTCCACTGCCTTTTTTTGGTTAGATAATTATCTTTACACATAGATGGCTCCACATGCGCTTAATCACCAAGGAGTCAATTACATGTACTAACGATCTCACCTTTTTACCCTCTTCCCTGCTCTTCGGTAAGATGGATTTTAAATTTAGGATTGTTAATAGTATCATTAATATCATAAAAATATCATATCAGTAATAATAACAATAACAGCATTGACATTAACAGCTTTAGTAAAATGCAAGTTTCCTGAAAATTCAAGGAAAGGAAAAATCATGAGAGGTGTTCTAACTAGCACCTCAGTGGCTGAGCATTTGTGGAGGTATCTACGTGGAGAAAGAAAAGAAAGAAAGAAAGAAAAAAGAAAGAAAGAAAGAAAGAAAGAAAGAAAGAAAGAAAGAAAGAAGAAAGAAAGAAAGAAAGAAAGAAAGAAAGAAAGAAAGAAAGAAGAAAAAAAAACAGTAGACAGCGTGATTTCCCCAAAGCAATGGGTTAATGGCAATTGATAATACTAAAAGGGTTAACTGCCTTCTACTAAACATGGCTCAAGCTTATATAAAACTGTAATAAATATATATGTTATGTCTACATCTTCAAAAGGACACTTATAAAATAGTAAGCAAATCATTACCAAAGTTCTATCACAATCTTTAACTAAAAACAAAAACTTTACAAACTTTGTGTGCTTCATTCATTTCTCGGAACTAAACTGCCCACCAAGACCATTTGGGATAAAAACAAAAAAGGGAATAAACATTTTTAGCTTTCCAGCCAGTGAAAATAATGTTTTGAAATTGCTTAATACATATACATATTTATTATATATAGATCTCTCCAGAAAAAGCTATTACTGCTTTTACAAACTACAACAGAAAAAATTAAAAATAATTTTTCACTACTCACTAATATTTTACAACTTTAGGATACGATACACTTAAAATACTACTGTATAAAGGAACTGAGATTTCTTTATGGAAATTCAATAGATTGTATCATGAATTTTATTGTGCATAATTTCTTTAATGCCATTTTCAGTTTGAAAGTAATATTAATAAGGTAGTTCTTAGCATAAAAGGTTTTAGCTTTCAATTAAATTCTTATATAATCAAATAATAAACATTAATCTTATGCAATGCTTTCATTGCAATAACTTCTCCTTTATATTCTATCTACAATAGTAACTTGTCATTTCATAAATACACAAAGAATATTAAACATACAACTAATTCATACACATAGTTCAAATATACCTGAATGCTGTTTTAGCAGTCAGTTCTGATATCATAAAGTATATCAATTAAAGTCAATTATGAGTAAACACTCATCAGACAACAGCTTGAAGAAAGTGATTCTTTCATCAAGTTTCGATGATTTCCGAAAGAGGAACTTATGAATCTTACACGTCTTACTGCTACAAGAGTGATTGCAATATAACTGATTAAATTGTGATTATACAAGAGTAACATGCAACATCTATCAAGGAATGAAACAACATTATAGTTTCACATTTGTTCTTCTGTTTAGACTTTTCCATTTACAAAGAGTAAGGCCTGACTTGTTCCCTTTACTTCTCATGCATGAAATTACCTTTACGACACCGACATACCCTGGGATCTACTGACTTTTTCTCAGTAAACCTGTCAGGTAAATGGAAAAAATTAAGTTTCTTTATTCTTGTTAACAGTTACAATCTTATACAGTACATACTCTCATGACAATGCAACATGATATGATGCACTACAGGAAAGAGGGTCACTGATATATCTTCAAAGATGTTAACAATATTTGTTTTCATTTTCCTTTGTCATTACCTAAAACCTATTTCCACTCTCCTCATGGAAACTGCACTTCTAATTCATGAATATTTCTTCCAATGAAAATGGAGATTTCTTCTTCATTATAGTTAATATCACAATTCCAAACACAAACCTTATATCTGATTTGCCTGATAACTGAGATGTTCCACATTCCTTAGTATATGCAGTGACAGTGCTGTTTATCAAATGCAATATTAGATGTTTTCTTTATCCTAATATCAATCTTGAGATGTAAATTTTAGGTATGTTATCATCATAATCATATTCTCAGCTATATCAGGTACTTGTACACATTCCGTATTGAAGCCTCAATACACGTTTCATTTCTGAATGAACTTCATACTTCTAATAAGAAATTGGAAAATTAAAATAACTGCTAATGAGAAACTGATAAATAAATTTCACACAAAAATAAGTCATATAAAATTAAAATATTCCTTCTGTGCATTACATATTCACAGATAGAGGTAGGGCACCATATCATAAAATTCAAGCTTACAAAGAAGCCACATGAATATTACCACTCTAGTTTTCATACATAACTTAACTCATACAATCTCTATGCTAACACATTTTTGAGCAAGACTACATACAGTGTAATACACAAGCAGCATACCTTCTCCTTAATGAAGCAGATATCTACCAGAATAAAATTTCCACTATAAAAACTGATATCTTATAAACTAATCATATTTTCATTCCTTAAGTATATGAACACTTCTTTTTGTTATTTGTGCATTTGAAACTAAAATCTGGTCTCTGATAACTCACTAGATTCATAAAAAAGAAAGACCTCATTAGGAAAAGGCAACTGGGATATAATAATCATGCTAAGTCATTTGTGCCAAAGTAGATTGTAATGAATAAACTCATTATTATAAACCACTGGAATAAAGCTTAATCTAGTGACTAAGATTTTGCTATCTTTCTTACATGTGTGGAAAGATTCGTCAGGGGACAGAATAATTACATTAGTACACTGTAGGCCTCCGTCACGATTCCGTCTCTGTGTAATCCTCATTTAGTAATGCTTGTATGCTGTTAGGATGTTGGTTATTTACCCTGGAATTACTTTGCTGTTCCATATATTCCTCTTTGTTGGCATATATGGCATCAAACCATTTCCTTGGCATGACAATATCATTAGCTTTTGTTTTGAAAATGCGTTGTTTTTCCTTGTCCTTCCTATTCTTCTCTAGTCGAAACAGATTCTCTGCCTTTCTCTGTGACAGTCTCATGTTTTTCTTTGTTATGTTCTGAACTAACTCCACCACATAACTTATGACGTCAGGGTCACGCAGGATCTGCATGTGGTCAATACCTTGGTAGGGCTTGTGGTAAACCTTCTGCTTCTGTTTGCCAACCCACTGCAAAAGATTAAAAATCCCACTAGTACTGAGCACTGGTGCATTGAATCATGGTCTTATCATACATACATGTCTAAAATCCTTCATTTTATTAAAGGTTTATATTTATATTACTTACAGCTCTCTTAGAAAACTCTTATACATCTATATCTTTATCTATAAATCTATATTCAATTTATATTATATGTAACCCCTTCACAATGGCATTTTCCCATGCCACATTGAGCCATGTGCTGAGCTTTGTACAGTTAGCTGCTTGAGCAAAAAATCAGAAGCAAATTAAATATACTTATCATGCTCTCTATGCTCTTGGCTGTGGCATTCAAAATCTTTTAGAAAATGAGACTAAACAGAGACATTAAGACCAATTGTTGAGGGGTTGTATCTCCCTAATGACTGCAATAAGACAAACAACTGAACCACCATTAAGAGCACACAACTTACAGCAGGCTCAACTGATTTATACTTGCCACACATGGTTTGGATAATTTGATTAGATATCGGCTAAGAAACGGAGATGTAATCATGAAAAATTTTGGTCATTTATAATAACATTTTAACATTTCTCATAATATGACCATGATACATAGAGGAATGAAGTTCAAAATATCAGACTGAAAATAGTGTAGATGAGAAAAGTTAATCCTAGTTTTCACAGAAATTTACAATTTCCAAACACAAGGTAACACACAAATAACAACTTCACACACTTCTCATGCATTCATGTAATCAAAATAGGTGTGCCTTTACAATATACACTTCAAAGAGACGTATTCCATCAATGCACTTATTCTATTCTATCCTATATATGGGAAGCTGAGTGATGATATGGTGAAAATGCATCAAATGACAGAACTTACTTCTAAACAACGCCTTGCACTTCTTAGGTTGACTGTTCCATCTCCTCCACCATACACAACTTTTGGGGTGTCTGGAAATTTACCAGCAGCATAGACTAATCTGGGAAAAATAAATTATATCTTTTGAGAAACCCCCCAAAATTTCTGAATGTAAATGTTTTCATTTCTTTCAATATTTTTGCTAATCCATAAACACTCCTTTATTATCACAACAGACAAACCATAAAAAAGCTATAATAAATGATAAAAAGATATTCTATAGCTACATCTAAGCAATTTGTACTTTTCAGCTGTTCTAACCTTTACATTTCTTTGCTCATCAATAAACACCTTCCTCATATGTAGATACATTTAAGAAATGAAGACCAGAAATAAAAAGCGTACTGCAAAGTTCTTACTTTTCGACCGTTTCAACTCCCTCCCCGTGCAGGCAGTGAACCTCAACACCAGGCGCTGGTGGGTTTTTCAATAAGTCCTTGGTGTCCAGGTACATCTCGTAGGCATCAGGCAAGTTCAGGGTGCTGGAGAAACATATCCAAGATAAGGCAGGGAATGAGGGAGGGAGATAAAGGAGGGGGGCACAAAGAGGAAGAGGAAGAGGAAGAGGAGGAGGAGGAGGAGGAGGAGGAGGAGGAGAGGAGGAGGAGGAGGAGGAGGAGAGGAGGAGTGAGGAGAAGGAGGAGGAAGAGGAGGGGGGAAGGGAGTAGAAGTAGGAGGGAGCATGAGGGGGAGGGGGAAGAGGAGGGGAAGAGAAGAGAGGAGAAGAGAGGAGAAGAGAGAGAGAGAGAGAGAGAGAGAGGGAGAGGGAGAGGGGGAGAGGGGGAGAGAGGGAGAGAGAGAGAGGGAGGGGGGAGAGAGAGAGAGAGAGAGGAGAGAGAGAGGAGGGGGAGAGAGAGATGAAGGGGAGGAGAGTGAGAGGAGAGGGGAGAGTGGAGAGGGACGAGGGAGGAGGAGAGATAGGGAGAGAGAGAGAGGGGGGAGAGAGGAAGGAGGGAGGAGGAGAGGGAGAGGGAGAGAGAGATAAGGAGAGAGAGAGAGAGAGAGAGAGAGAGAGAGAGAGAGAGAGAGAGAGAGAGAGAGAGAGAGGCAAAATTACCTATGAGCATTCATTTCACAATTTTAAAGGACATAAAAATGCAAAGGATAAGAAAGGAAATCTACATCTACAGAAAGGTTGAAGAAAAATAAGCAATAAAAACAGGTTTACTTGTTTCTTCTGAAGAAGAAAATATATCTTTTCATAGGTAGCTACTATTAAGTCTCTCTCTCTCCCTCCCTCCCTCCTTCCCTCCCTCTCTGTCTCTCTCTCAAAAAAAGTGTGTGTGTGCGAGCGTATGTATGTACATGTGTGTGTGCGTGTATGTATGTGTGTATATGTGTGTGTGTGTGTGTGTGTGTGTGTGTGTGTGTGTGTGTGTGTGTGTGTGTGTGTGTTGCGTGTGTGTGTGTGTGTGCATGTATGTGCATTGTGTGTGCATGTGCATATGTGTGTGTGCATGTGCATGTGCATGTGCATGTGCGTGTGTGTGGTGTGCGTATATGTGTGAATTAGGAAATGTCTGCCCAATGACTTTCTGAATAAAATGTGAGTAGTCTTATTTTCATAAGCCAAAAAATGGAAAAAAAAAAAAAAAAAAAAAAATGGTCTATGATAGGAAGATACCCAAATCTTGAACTCACTTTTTCTTATTTTCACAAACACATACACACACATACACACACACACACACACACACACACACACACACAAAAGTAGACAATCCCATCAATGGTACATCTATGAAAACTAATGAACAATACGCACGTAAAGAGATCTTGGAAGTTTGCAGTCGAGTAGTTTTTCGTGGGCGTCTCAACCAGGACGTCATCAGGGCCCCAGAGATCGGAGGAGGGCAGGAGGAAGGCAAGGCTGGGAGCCGATCTCTGCTCGGCTCTTACTTTCAATGAGCTAATGACATAGATACCCAGATTATCCCCTGGAAAAATTGAGAAAACATGTGTAACACAATGCTTTGAAGATCGGACTACACTCTCGTTATGTAAAAGCTCTTTGTAAAATAAAAGCAGCTAGTTTTTTCTTTCTTTTAGTAATCTTATATTACTCATTTTTGGTTGATACAGAATTTTCTATATAACAAAATCTTTGGAAAAAGAAAGTAATGACAAATGAAAATAACAATAATAATACTAATGATAAAAGACTATGGGAGAGCAAAGCAAAAATCTAGCAAAAAGCACAAAAAACTATCCTTACCAGCTGTATAAACTTTGACAGCTTTGATGGAGCCTCCCCATGCACCAGCCAGGGACACTACAGTTTCTATGTGCTTGTCTTTCCAATGCTGTTCCTGTTGGTTCAGGAAGTAGTGCATCATTGGAGCACCCATGCTGTGCAGGATGAGAATCACCTTCCTCCCTAAGCTCTGGTAAGTTTCCTCGATTAGCCTGCGGAGGTCACGGAAGTATTCACCATGCTCATCTGTAGAAAGATGTCTCTTTATTCACTCCTCTGCGGAGATGGAATATTATTATTCTATACAAATTAGCTGTGATTAAAGCCTGAACTATGCAAGTTAAAAATGGGTACTCAAGTGGGATCTAAGTATGGCACAGTCTTGGCCCAACAGAAATCATTCTTCACGCAGTACTCACTTGGGGCCCTGCGGAAGTCGAAGGGGGCACCTCGCACAGACACCCCTCTTTCATATCCTAGTGGGACAAGAGCATTCACAATGTCTTTGAAGTACCCGGTAGGAGATCGGTGACTGGGGTCTAACCATTCAACTGTAGTCGAGTTGCCAAATCCAGGTATTCTGGTTGTAACTCCTGGTGCATTAGTAGTTGTACGTGTTGCATTGTCATATACCAGCTTCATATTGTCCACCTGTAATTACAAAAGACTTTAATTAAAAGACAGAAAATAATAATTATAAAAATGAGACTATGAAGAAGGGCCTCCTTATTTCAAACTGATGACTCTTTTTTTAATAGGGTGAAACTTATTCACATATAAAAAAAATCATGTTATGTTAAAAGGAAAATTCAAGATGGAGAATTTCCTTTGCCAAGATCTTTACCTATAATCACTTATCATAATCTGCACAGAAACTATATATAACCAGTATTCAAATATCTATGACAGATGCCAAGATTTACCTATAATCACTTACACTCAATTTGCACAGGAGCTGTATAAACCAATACACAAATATATATGGCAGATAGTACAATAATTCCCAATCTACACAAATATTTTATCATTTCTTTTTCTATTTTTTTTTTATTTCTTATCATCATACTGCACATCCAAATATACACATACATGCATAGAGTTACTTCCATCAATATGACCTACAATGATGACAAGAAATTAACATAGTAAAGAAAAAATTACATGATCAAAATTAAAGCTTACTGTTTATACCATACATTATTTATATCTAAATTATGCAATTTCATTGAATTAGACTGTGACAGACATCTCATAACTGTACTGAGAACAGGTGCAACATATGACCTCCCAATGTCAATATCATATATCAAGATTTGTCACTTTTGTCATAGGTTAACAATAAGGATTGCCATATCTATTCATTTAATATAAAGTTGATGGCATTTTGCAAGTCACAATATTACCAAGAACTGTGTCACACAATCTTAAAAAATAGAGCTGGCTGCAGTCTGTTGCTCAGTGCAGACAAAACAATTACAGAAAAAGAAGAGAGTCTACTGTCACCCTTTGACTACAAAAAAAAAAGCAAGCAAGCAAGCAAGCAAGAAGAAAAAAGAACATTTACAAAGACTATAAACTTCACAAAGAATATAGTGGAAGATGAAAGCACTAGTTCTAATCCCAAAGTGAAGTACTTTTTACAAATTTCTTTACTATATAATGAATTAATTAATAAATCACTTGTTATTAGCTCCCAGCAAGTTTATACTGCGTAACATATGACTCCAGAAACAGTTACTTGGCAACAGGTGACTGCAAGAACAGTTATGTCAAGCTTTTTCTTTGGCATGTGCAACAACCGGATATAAAACCATATATTAACGTCATCATCTCATCTACAGTACATTCAACATCAGACCTTTTAATCTGTGAACTTATTAAATTTTCTGTTAATCAAATACCTAATCCCATTAATATTCCTTTTTTGTATCTAGAGCAGCACAATTTTGTTGTTTTTTATCTTTTTTTTTATTATTATTATTATTATTATTATTATTATTATTATTATTATTATTATTATTATTATTATTATTATTATTATTCCCTCTGTGATTTGTAATCTAAAAAGCATATTCTGCAGTCTAAGACAAATTGAAAAAAATAAAAGGGAAGGGTAACTTAACATATATATCATATATTATATATGTTACTTAATATATGTTTAAACTTAATATATATATATCATATATTATATATGTTACTTAATATATGTTTAAACTTAATATATATATCATATATTATATATGTTACTTAATATATATTTAAACTTAATATATATATCATATATTATATATGTTACTTAATATATGTTTAAAGCAGCCTTCAAAATGTGTTTTTAGATTTTCTCGTAATCATATTGGCTGCATTCTATCCAAATCCATGAGACACTTGCAGTGGTCTGTGATGGAAAACCTACAAAATGAAATCAAACCATACACTGGTACTATGATAAGTCACTCCCAATGCCTCTGCACTCTGATAAAGACCAACAAAGGCCATTACCACACAATCGGGGAAAAACCTTGGACTGGTTCCTTATTTGATGATATATTACCAGAGAGAACAACAACTTCCAGAATACATGTAATGGAAGTTTGTTAGACTTTGCTGACAAACAGATAGAAGTGGGCCAGTGATGGTATTGTAAGTGTGATCTAAGCATTTACCATATATATTCTTAAACAGATAAATATATTGGCCATGATCCAAGGACCAAAAACCTTACCCAACAGTCTATAACATATGGAACAAGAAGCTCCATATTCAGCCATAGGTCGAACCATCCGTCAGTCTTCTTTGAGCAAATGTAGTGGATTACTGATGGCTTGTCCAACTTTGCTTCTATCTGTGATCCGCCATCTCCAGGGACTGTAAGGAAAAATAGTTTCTTTTATCAAAATCTATACTACAACTGTGCATTTTTTTTTTTTATATTACAGCCAAATACTTTCACTAAGTCTGGTACAAATGGTAAATTTTAGCAAATTTCATAAGTATTTTTGGGGGTTTTGCTAATTAACTAATCAAAGTACATCTATCTGTCTTCAAAGTACATCAATAATAAAAGAGACAAGAGCGTTAGCACTAAGTACACAAGCAACAATCAACAACAAAACATGACTTGTCACAACAAAAACCCGTCAAGGAACCTTAGAAACAGGAACACCAAAATGACCTTGTCCACATCTGACTAAACAAGTACTACTCAATTACTCATTTAATACCTTGCTTAAGGGAGGTTATTGTCTTGACTTAGTTTTATTTCAGAAATTACTTGGACTGCGTTATGTGCCACGATGAGTCATACGTAATGTTTTCCTTGAGTGCAGAGTGGAACAAAGGACAAAATGCCCCTCATTGCTATCTATCTATTAATACTAGCATTCATATGACACGCTATGCCAACTTTTTACAGTAATTCTACAAACTTGCTCTATTTCAGAATGGACAAGATTGAGAATTATGTTTACGCAACAGTTGTTTACAATTCGACGTCATTCATTCCTTCTGTCCTTCACTTTGCAATATTCCAGAGAGAAAATTCATATTCATTCATTCTCCCCATTCACTCTACCTGTTACTCATACTTACTTAGTACAACGGGTGGGATCGATTTCTCTCTGCTGTTCTTCGCCTCCGAACAAAGGAGAGAAGACAGCAAAAGGGAGAAGAAAAAGAGAATCGCACCTTCTCTCATCCCGTTCACTGTGGACACTGACTCGCGTGAAGAAACAGCTGAGTGCGTCTCTTGTGGCTCGGTTAGCATGTGCCTTTTATATATAATTTATTAATATGCCTCGATTAATCTGGTAACTATATACTCAGATATACGTTACCAAATTTATCTAACATAAAGACTACGATTTCTTATCTTGAGCCTAAATAACAGAATCGCTGATACGGCATAATTTGAGAATAATGGTAATTGGAACCTCTAATGTTTACATGGCGTTCGGCCTAGTAAACCACGTGATAGTGTATTGGAATCGGAAATCGTCTGCTTACGCCTCATCTCTATCAGGTGATGATGTGATGATATCGGCGGGACGCTTATCAGTTAAACGAAGCATATTCAAATTATAAACATTCCTTGCTTCATTTCCAGTTTTATTCCCTACAGGGCGCTGGTGATAATGATGATGATGATAAATGAAGAAAATATAGCTTCTGGACATGATAATGATAACAGATATAATGTTAATTGGTAGTAAATAAAGGCACTGATATAGGACCTATATGATTCAAACAAAAATGGTGAGTTTATCATATAATAAAAGTAATTGTAATAAAATATAGCAACGATGATAATAATTAAGTTAATCATGAAATTAATCACGGTAGTGTTGATAAAAAATAATATACTGAGGACAGTAATTAAGAAATGGCAATGACAAAACTTGAACTGAATAAATAATGATGCAGTTAACAATAATGTTAGCAGTAATGATTATGTGACAATGGTAAATATAATAATGAACGATAATTGATAAGGATATGCATAATGACACTGATAATGTTGAATATTATAACAGTAGACACACGAAAACATTAACAACAACAAACATATGTATTACTCAGAAGGAAAAAATATATATATAATTGAAAAAAAAAAATCACAACGTTAACTGAAACTTGACAGGCGTTCTTGTATTTACTATTTGGGGCCCCATTTCAAAGATCAGTATCTTATCGGTCACTAATAATAACAGTGGCGCGTATGTAACGAGTCATGTGATATCCGTTATCATTCACGTTGTCATGATGGTGCAATGCATCCTGCAAAACGCAATAGAGTCACATGTACGGCGCATATGTGTCAATCACAACTGTTTTGTTTTGATAGCATTCACTGCTCACTTCGGTTCAGCTCTGAGAAATTCCCTTTGTCTGTTTAGCTGCTCTCTTATCCTCTCTCTCTCTCTCTCTCCCTCTCTCTCTCTCTCTCTCTCTCTCTCTCTCTCTCTCTCCTCTCTCCTCCTTCTCTCTCTCTCTCCTCTCTCTTCTCCTCTCTCTCTCTTCTCCTCTCTCTCTCTCTATTTCACTCACTCCCCCCCCCTCCTCTCTCTCTCTCTCTCTCTCTCTCTCTCTCTCTCACTCACTCACTCCCCCCCCCCTCTCTCTCTCTCTCTCTCGCTCTGTGTGTGTGTGTGTGTGTGTGTGTGTGTGTGTGTGTGTGTGTGTGTGTGTGTGTGTGTGTGTGTGTTTGATATCGAAAACTACCAATAATAATAGATCTATGATCTTATTCTGAACGAAAAATAGGAATTAGAAATAAGCAAAAAATGTACAAATGCATGTTTATTTCCTAAGAAAAAAAAATGAAAGACGTAAAGAATGGAAGAAAAGACAAGAAAAAGGTTATCATTTGACAGAGAAATTCACACCATGATAAGGGAGGATATTTATCAACAAATCTAAACGTTATCTTTCTGTTACCTAGCGAATGCCTTCTTAACGGTCGAAGAGTGCCATTCCTCTTGGTTTTGAAAAAGAATAATAAAAACTTAAATATAATGGCTTTATTCTAAGAAATTATTAATTAATGATTAAACATGTAAACATTTTGATAAACGGATATGCACATTAATGGAAACACAAGAAAAGAAAAGTGTATATATATAAAATATATACAAACGTAAAATACCGTAGCATTGGGAAATACGAAAAACATCTGAATTCGTACTTTAAAAGACCAAAAATTATTGTGCGGGACATGCATGTAATTACCATAATTATTATTGCTGTTGCTCTTATTTACTCTTTGGGGTTAAAATACTGGGTGCTATTGTATGTCTGTCTGTAAGTCTGTGTTTCTGTGTTCTACGTACACATTACGTAACAGTACTTGTTTATATATCAAATCCTAAAAATAATAATAATAATAAAATAAAATAATAAAATAATAATAGTAAACATAAACAAATAAATAGATAAATAATAGGCAGACCTTGACCTGAAAAAATACCGACTTCAGAACTGAAATGAACTAAATATAAATATTCCTATCTAGCTACCTCAACATGTATGTTCAGATTCACATTCAAGGCCTCGCATAGAATCTACGCAGCTATGAACACGTCTCCGCGCTGATATCAGTAGTGTTCGCAATTCGTTAGTTCCGTGGGCATGTCCTCCAACGCCCCTTTGGGTGGCGTTGCCTGAATTCTGGCCAATCAGCTGAGTTCCGACCGGTCAGCTGGGTCCAGGCCGGTCAGCTATGCAGGAACTTCTCTCCAGCGGAAATCTGCTCTGCGCCAAATTTAGCAGCTTCCGCTCTGTGGGGTCGGCGCGAGTATCGTTTCGGGACATCCTTGTATATCTATATGTCTCTTCGTATCTTCAGCTATATGTCTGTATATTAATTTGTCTTTCTACCTATCTCTATATCTGTGTGTCTAGCTATCTACTCTCTCTCTCTCTCTCTCTCTCTCTCTCTCTCTCTCTCTCTCTCTCTCTCTCTCTCTCTCTCTCTCTCTCTCTGTGTGTGTGTGTGTGTCTGTCTGTCTATCTGTCTATCTATCTATCTCTATTTGTCTATCTATCTATCTATCTATCTATCTATCAGTTCATTTATCAATCTATCTGTCTGCCTATCTCTCAGTTTACGTCGCCATATATCTATGTATCTATCCGTCTATCTATCTATTTACCTATCTATCTATCTATCTATCTCGTGCACACACACACACACACACACACACACACACACACACACACACACACACACAACACCTCGCTACATACATACAATAATAAACTAAACTATACAACTAATAATACACACTAATACTAATAAATAATAATGAACTGTATATATATATATATATATATATATATATATATATATATATATATATATATATATATTGTATGTATGTATATGGCATGTGTGTGTGTGTGTGTGTGTGTGTGTGTGTGTGTGTGTGTGTGTGTGTGTGTGTGTGTGTGTGTGTGGTGTTGAGTGTGTGTGTGTGTGTGTGTGTGTGTGTGTGTGTGTGTGTGTGTGTGTGTGTGTGTGTGTGTGTGTGTATGTGTGTGTGCATATATATACACAATATATATATCTATGTATCTATACATACATATCTATGTCTATCTATATCTATATCTTTCTGTCTGTCTATCCCTGTCCATCTATATCTATATTTATATGTATCTGCATATCTATATATATTTACGTGGGCATGTCCTCCATATTTATATTTATATTTATCTATATTCATATCTATATTTACTCCCATGTCTGTCTATATATATCTGTCTATATCTATATCTACTTATCTATCTATATATCTGTCTATCTGTTTGTCTACACATATGCACGTTATTTGTCTATCTGTCTATCTATCTGTCTTTCTGTCTCTCTATCTATCTGTTTATTCATCTATCTATATCCATTTACCCAGTCATCTATATCCCTTTACTTATTTCTCTATATCAGACTACCTATCCATCTATTTATCTATCTATATTTCATAACCAAATAATTGTCCACAAACTTAAATATATTTGACTTCTTGTAATTTTTTTAAAAGTACGTCTGTATGTGTTCTGTTTTACTATTACTTGAACCACGAGCTTTTCTCAGGAGCTACCTCCCCCCCTCCAACCTTCACTGCTTGGTGCCTTCATATTTACTGTTTATGTATGTCCGTGTACACACAAAAAATACCGACATCAAAATATGTGCGTATGAATAGCGTGCACATTTTGCATTTTGAAATTATCTTCGCGTTTCGTGTGTCTGTTTCAATGACGATATCGCGCGAGGGCATTTAACTGCGCAGACCATATTAGTCAGTACTTTGTGTCCTGAGTTCATGTGAGACTATGATGATGCGTAGAGGAAAGGTTGCCCAAAGGTTTGTATATTTAGGTTTATGAAAATTTAAGTTTCTAAGTAGGAATGAACCTAAGCGTTTTTTTTTTCAGATTGTGTTGTAGAGAAAGTCATTTATCTAGTTTAGGTTAAGATGGAGAGCATTGTGGAATATGTCTATATTCGCCCAAGTGTACTGCTTAGTTCATTAAAACAATTGTGTAACTGCAAGATATAATGCCAGTTGTTAAAATCTCTCTCTCTCTCTCTCTCTCTCTCTCTCTCGCTCTCTCTCTCTCTCTCTCTCTCTATTCCTGGAAGCTTTTGGGTAGACATAGCCCCCCCTCTCTATCTCACACACACACACACACACTATCTCGCCGTCCTCCCGCAGACCTCGCGTGAAGAGGGCGGGTCCGGTACGTGAAGCAGCATGGTTAGGGTCAAGAACCTGGTGTCCTCTTCTCCTTCCGATTCACCCTTTCTTACACTCAGCCTTTTCTCTCCCCTTCTTCGACTTGTCTCATACTCAGATTTCTTTTTCATTCTGTCTGCCTGTGTCTGTTTGTCATGCAGTCTCTCTATCTGTATCTGTCTATGTCTCTGTCTCCCCCCTCTCTCTCCACCTTTCTTCACAATGAGCTCTCTCTCTCTTATAGTAGAAGGTAGATTGACATCTGCTATTTGGACTGGTCTTTATCTCTTTATGGAGTGATTGTGTGGGTGTGAGTGCCCACAGGTATGACTGAGTGCTGAAGATAACGTGGAGATCAACGAGATCAAGTCCTTGTGATGCTGCCTGCTGTTGTCGTGTTCCGCAGGAGGATCGGGATTGCTGATCCTGGTTCGTTCGTTTGAGATTTGCAAAGATCTGGCTTCGCCCGGGCTTTCATACATATGGCCCGGGCCTGTGTCAGCTAATTTATGGCTGTCTCATTTTATTCTCTGATACTCTATGCTTACCGTGGTAGCAGGATTGCCAGCAGGCGCTCCGCCGCCATGATGCAAGCATGCAGCATAATCATTTTACCAGCCCGTCGGCTGTTGTGGGCGGACCCTGTCTCAGAAATTGTGTGTGCTCACAATTCTGTAAGTAATGTACCAACGTGGCGTTCGCCTCGCCACAGTGCAAGCAACACCTGTCTGCATAGTCAATTGTCTCTATGATGCCATGCACAATGGTAACCTAGTCTGTTTCTGTGAAGAATGACTTCGGTACCTCTGTGGATTGCTTCAGAGAGTGCCACTGGCTCATGGCGTCTGAGTACCATCTGACCGAGGGGGAGGATCTCGTTTTCTCTCTGTGAAGTTGCAGGAGGAAGGCACGAGCTGTGGCATTACACTTCTGCTTTAAGATTTTTCGGCTCGGTTTTATGATCATGGGATTTGGGAGCAAACCCCTGCCAATGTCAGCTAGTCTGTCAGCAAGCTCATTCCCTCTGATGCCTATGTGGCTAGGGACCCAGTTTATGATTATTCTTCTACCCTGAGCAAGAATCTTCTGTGCTATGGTAAGGACAGTGGTCAGGAGGTAGATGTTGTCTTTGGGTGAGCTTTGCTGTAGACGACAGCCAATGGCTGCCCTGGAGTCTGTATGTATGACCACGTGTCGAATGATCCATCCGTGAAGTAGGTTCTACTACCCGGAAGAGTGATGGCTAATGACCCTCTCAGCTTCTGCCTTTAGACTAATCATGGTGTATTGATTCTTTCTCCTTGACAAGCTCATAACAGAGAACTCGATCAAGGTTTGTGCCCACGGCGGGCTTCAATAAAGTCGCAGTGGGGGAGTCCATGCCATTGGCAAGTAGTTGTTCTTTGAGCTGATAGCATATCAACACCCTGGCTGTGTGAGACAGCCAGTTGTTTGCAAACATCTTGTCGTGGGTCTGAGTATTTTTTGTTTCATGTTTGTGTTCCTGGGTACTTGGATCACTTTGAAAGGAAGTGAGTTCCGATTACATGAGTCAAGGGGGAGAAGGTTTGACTCCATTAATGAGGTTGAGGGCCTCCAATTTTTCTCTTAATCTTGGATTTGCGGCGATCAGGGAGAGAGAAGCATAGTCCACAATGGGACGTACATAAAATTATCTTAGTACTTTATGTCTGGCTCCTATGTGTCTCCCAGTCATTGCTCTCATGGCAGACAGTCTTGCTTTGGTTCGGTCAACCAAATACAGGACCTCCTTTTTAAAGGAGAGGGTCCGGTCAATTATTACCACAAGGTATTGGAAGACCTGGACCCATTCTAAGTCCATTCCCTGGATTCTCAGACCTGTGCCTTGAACATTTTGTCTCAGAGCCATGGCTTTGGATTTGGCTGCAGAGATCTTTAGTTCTGTCCTATAACACTCCTCAGGTACAAGGCCCAGACAGTGCTGGGCTTTACTTAGGCAGTGTGGTCCAGTGGAGATGATTGCGAGATCGTCTGCATAGGAGATGATCTTGCACCCCACTGAGAGGTGTATGTTGAGGATGTAGGACATTAGAAAATTGGAAAAGGCTGGACTGAGGACCCCACCTTGTAGTGTTCCATTTTCTAGTGGCATGTGCTGTGATAGGTTACCTTAGAATCTGAGTTTCGCTGTTCTGTTCCTGAAAAAGTCACCTCTCCAAGCCAAGAGCTTTCCTCTGATTCCCTTCTGGATAAGGGTCTCCTGAATAGCAAGAGGACTTGCCAATTCAAAAGCCTTCTCCAGGTCTAGAAATACTACCACAGAAGTGACAGTGCTGATTATGCTTAAGAGCATGGCTATGCTGTGTGCTGTGCTCATGCCCCTTGTGAACCCAAGGAGGTGTTCATGTGGGGTCCCATTTTCCATTGGAGTCAGTTTATGACCATTCTTTCGGCCGTCTTGCCCAAACAGCTGAGGAGAGAGATGGGGCGGTACTTCCCTGGCTCCTTTGGTTTTGGGATGGGAACTATGATAGCCCTCTTCCAGCTCTGGGGTAGAGTAGAAGTTTCCCAGGACTTGTTGATGAGTTGCAGGAATGTAAGCTCACCTGCCAGTCCTAGGTGGGAAATGTTGGACTACGAGATCCCATCAGAACCCGGGGCTGTTCTAGAGTTGCTTTTGTAGGCTCTTCTTAGTTCCCTCAGAGAGAAGACTACATCTGAATTATCGAGTTAGGTTGTCCTTTCTCTGATATGAGCAAGTTTGCCTGGTTGTAGGCGTTCTTGGTTTGTCCTCAGTTTAGCTGGCAGGCGGTTGCTGTTTGTTCTTGCAGAGAACTCATGCACCAGTCTGTTTGCTTCTGATTGAGGGTCATGGACGAACTCCCAGTCAAACGAGGTCAGATATAAAATGTGACCTCCGCCCTCGCTGAGCGGGTGGTTCTTATTTGTGACATTTGGATCCACGTGGAAAACAGCCACGTGGTCCACTGGTAACCGAAATAGAATTATCCACATCCTGTAACAGAAATAGAATTATCCACATGTTATACCCCTCCTCTGACATGCATTGGCTCTTGACTATTGAGAAGAGCGATCTCAGGGAAAGTCTCAAGCACATTGGCTATGTGATGGCCTCCGGTGCCCTGCAGGGAGCCAGGATGGGGTGGTGTGCATTGAAGTCTCTTTTGCCAGCTGTGCTTGGCAGCATGAAGACATGATATCCTGAGAAACGACCATGACAATGTCAATGTTCTTTGATCGCACTATTGCGTGGAGGATGGCATTCTTTGTATTAAAGGCATAGACGTTCCGCCTCCTCACTCGACCTCTCAAAGCTGTTGCTACTGCAGTGACTACAGCAGTCAACAAGAGAGTCATATCTTCCTCGTCAAAAAGGAGGCTTTTGCAGTTCTCTTTGAACCGTTATTCCTGTGGTTCTTCACTTTTGTTATGGTCAGAAACTCCTTTTTATTGGATATATCTGGTGTCGGCTGTTGGAGGAACTTCCTTCCTCTTAGGAGGTCGGGAAGCCTTCTCTCTTTTGTTCTGTCCCCAGACATGGGGGAGCAGGGACAAAGTCTGGTTGCTTTTTAGCAACCTCTTATCGCCTGAGGGCCGCCTCTTTCCTGACAGAGCAAGAAAGGATCCAGGTGAGATGCCTCTTGGCACACTTGGGACATTTGGCTCTTGTGTCTCTTTGGCCTTCATTGTGTGCCTTAAGGCACACCTCGGTGTTGTGTGCCTTTCTACAGACGCCATATTTAAGCTTGGCCTTGCAGCTAGCCTGGTGGTGACTGTATCTTTGGCACCGAAGCACCGAAGTGGCTCAGGCACATAGGTTCTTGGGCTGAAGGTGCCCCAGTTACTCAGATCAAGGATAGTGACTGGG
>NC_051401.1:40306699-40311699 GCF_015228065.2 Penaeus monodon | reverse complement strand
AATTATCAGTTCATTTCCTATTTTTTTCTTTTTTCAAGATTTGAATTGCGTTTTTTTCCACTATCATTATTATTTTCTTTTTCAATTTCTAAAGTGTTTTGCTTTCATTTCTTTACATAAAACACTCCCATATTTTCCTTCGTTTTCTCTCAAATAATTAATCAGTTTTCACTTTTCATATAAAATGTAAGAAAAAAAATTGCTTGTTTTCATTATTTCTTTTTTTTTTCGACTTCAGCGTTTTTTATGCTTTTCCTCACAAGTAATTTGTGTTTATTTCTATCTTTCTTTTATTGATTTTTCCCTTTTTTGAAGAATACAAAGTCGAGTGTGATTTTTTTTCTAATATGCGAAGCCATGTGCACACTCTTTCCAGACGTGACGATATGCACTTTTTTTTGTAATAGAAGCAGTGTACATTTTTGCTGTTGTTGCTTTGCAGTATACGGTGTAATATGCAATATCTTTCGGTCTGTTGAAAATATATGCAGCCATGTGTAGTATTTTTTTTAAAATTTAATTCACGAAGAAATCTTCACTAAATACATTTTCTTTTTTCTGAAAATATACGAAGCCATGTGTATTTTTTTCTCTCTTTTTTCCTTTCTTTCTATTTAAAACTAGCCATGTGCATAGATTTTTTTTTCGTTCTGACTCCCTTCCTTTTTAAAAGTAGCCATGTCTACAAAGACATCAATTTTATGAAACGAGATCGGTGGGCGGATGGTCAACTCCACGCCTATATAAGGGAGGTGTCGACGCCCAGGTTGCATTCAATCAGTTGGCTTCGTCAGGACGGGTTGGTTTGTGTCCGAAGGCGTGACGTCACAGAAGATGTTCGGTTTACGCGGAAAATACGCTGTAAGTGCGATGTTTTTTTTTTTGTGTGTGTGATTTTGGATTTTCTTTGCTTTCTTCTAATTTTAATCTTCCTCTTTTATGACTACAAAATAGAGATTCTATTATTTTTGTATTTTTTTTTATGTAGTGCGATTTGAAACGACCCAATCAAAGATGGTTATTTTCTGTTCAAAAATCCTGATGTGTCGTTGCCTTGATAAACAACCCTGCTTCTCTTCAATAAGTGACATGTGGACGCTTGCTTCAGGTTTATCGAGAACATTCTTAATTTTTTGGTAATTCAGAGTATTTCGAAATAGATTTGTGTATTATGAAGCATACACATTTATGTATGCAAGCCTATAGTTATGCAGTTTCCACAAATGCGCGTGTGCTTGCGAACACACACACACACACACACACACACACACACACACACACACACACACACACACACACACACACACACACACACACACACACACACACACACACACACACACACACACACACACACACACAAACACACACACACACACACACACACACACACACACACACACACACACACACACAAGCAGTGTCCTCACCTAGCAATTCTGCTTCGATTACCAGTGTATGGTAAACCCGGCCATTCCTTGCGCACAAGGGGTAGTTTAGAAAAACAATAAACTGCCCACAATTCGACTGAAGTCACAAGAACCAGTCACATCAAACCCTAAATTATTATCAATATTCAGTTTGGATTACTTAATAAGTTTATCCATCCTATGCTTTTTTACGCTTTTCATAGATAATTAGATGAGCCAGATTTTTTTAAATGAATATGCAAGTGGAAATACACACAAGACTTTTGGCTACGGAGACCTGAAACTTTCTAGTACATAGGCGAAAAGTACTGTGTTAATTTTGCCAACTAGAATAGCACCTGTATTGCACAAGAATAGGAACAGGCAACAGACGTCATAGCATATACGTCATACGTCATAATTTATCAATTTTCTTTTGAACTGTAGACGGAATAACTCGTGCAGATCACAACAAAAACATATGAAGTATAAATAACAGTTCATTTCAAGAATATAACGGTGTCTAATATCAACATCCAATGTTTTTTTTTCCTGGAACTTTCATATATATTCCTCGCGAGTGCTGTTAAATAACTTCCATTTTCCATACATAGGCACATGAATTCCTCGCAACAACAAACGTCACAGGTAGCGTATTAACGAAATCTTGGGGACCTGGCAACACGTGCTTTATTACCAGATCCAATTACTGTTACAGGTGAACCATAGGCTCAAGACCTTAAAGCTAGGACTGATAAAACCCATGACACAATAGCCGTGTAGTTTAATAACTCTTTATCTAAGGACACGGGCCTTGTCGGTGATAGAGTATGTAATAGGACGGCAGGGGACTATATATTTCACAGGAAATAAATAGTCAGAAAATGTCTTGTGTTCCTTATTGATACGGATAGCTATTGGCAGAATCCTATATGGACTTTCATAGTAGTCATTTACTAAGAAAAGAATATCATCTAACATAATCATTACGTTTTGACTGTCAATTTCTTTGTTCATAAAAAACAGTAGTATACTTGTTAAACTAATTTGGGTGAAAGGGAAGAAATGGAATAGATGAAGGAACTAATAAAACGAGAATAAAAATATAGTATGTGAGAATAAGAGATGAAACAAAAGAAACTGAAAAGTGTGAGTAGAGAACCAGAAATATGATAAAATAGGCGAAAGAAAAAAAAAAAATAAACAGGCAGATGAGGCTAGATTAACATATCAGCATAACTGCTGAAAAAGAATAAGCATAATATGATAATTGATACTTATAAAGAGAAACATGATAAGTATAACGTATAATTGGGGAAAAGGAATGTAAAAAAAAAATAATACTAAAAAAATCGTATCGTCATTTCTTGAATAGGAAAAAAATGGGAGAATGATAACTAAATAGTGAAATAAATAGTAGAATAAAGTTAGATAAAAGAAAAAGGACAAACATGAAAAATCGATACGAATATAATACATGAATTTACAGACAGAAGTTTCAAATTATATGGAAGCCAATAAATAAATAAATAAATAAATAAAGTACACAAAGAGATTACAAATAATGAATGAAAGACAGAAAAAATGTAAAGAAAAAATCCTAAAACGGTCATCTAGTTCTAATGCCTTAAAAGGAGTCTAGCGTTCGTCGAAACGTCATGATTTTTCAAAATTTCGTTTCGTTTCATGAAGACAGCTTAAACGGGAATATAACTGTAATAATGGTAATGAGAATAAATAAGGAAGCGAAAGGAAGGAGGAATTGATAAGAATGAAGAAAGCAAAGAGAAAGTGTGAGAAAGAAAAGGATGGTTATGAATTCCTGTCAGAAATTTCAGTGAGTGCATTCCGGTCCGTGATAATGATTGAATTTAATGCTTATTAGATTTATAAACAAGATGATGCTGAATAAATTTGAAGCATTACTTGACGATTTATCGATATTATCATTTTCTCCCTTTAATTATATAAATATAATTCTTTATTCTTTGTTCTTCCTTCATCATATTATTAATTTTTAAATCATAATTTCTTCCTATTTCCCTTTTACACCTTACGAACTTTACTATTTAGTAATAACACCCCATCTCCTTTCATTATATTCTCCTTGCTTCATTTCTCATTTCTTTTTTATTCGCATTTCATCTCTAATTTCCTTTTTTCTTCATGCATTTTCTTTTCCTTATTTCAAATTCCGGAACACTACCACTTTCCCGCCAAATTTGCTCTTCAATTGCCACCCGCGCGAGCACATTCCCGTGTGTCCGACGGGGAATGCAAACAGCTGCGTGACCTTTGTGAAGACATGCGTGCGGTATATCTGCGATTGTGGGATGGACTAATGAACAATGTTTTTTTTTTATCCTCCTCTGTTAATTTTCTTGTCTTTCTCTATTTCTGTGTTTTGTTTGTCTCGTTGTTTTCTCTGTCTCTGTCTGTCAGCCTGTATCTTTTCTCTCTCTCTCTCTCTCTCTCTCTCTCTCTCTCTCTCTCTCTCTCTCTCTCTCTCTCTCTCTCTCTCTCTGCGTGCGCGCGCACTTGTGTGTGTGTGTGTGTGTGTGTGTGTGTGTGTGTTTCTATGTGTGTGTGTTTGTTTCTATGTGTATGTGTGGTGTGTGTGTGTGTGTGTGTGTGTGTGTGTGTGTGTGTGTGTGATGTCTTTATTTTTAGAAGGCAGTTAAGATGCCTGGCGTAAATAATCTTAACTATGATGTTTCTCATAATAGCAGTGATGAAATTATATAATGACATTCTTCTTTTAACGGTAGGTTCATGTCTGAGCCGCCGTGGTCACAGCATGATACTTATTGTAGTTTTCATGTTGTGATGCTCTTGGAGTGAGTACGTGGTAGGGTCCCCAGTTTTCTTTCCACGGAGGAGTGCCGGTGGTACCTTTAGGTAATCATTCTCTCTATTTATCCGGGCTTGGGACCAGCACTTGACTTGGGCTGGCTTGGCCACCCAGTGGCAAGGTAGGCAATTAAGGTGAAGTTCCTTGCCCAAGGGAACAACGTGGCGGTCGGTGACTCGAACCCTTAAACTCAGATTGCCGTCGTGACAGTCTTGAGTCCGACGCTCTAACCATAATGACATTACGAATATCATTATTATGATCATATTAATAGTAATAACAAGAATATGTGACAATCATTACATCTACAATTACTACCTGTAGTAATAAGAAATAATCAATGTACCGATATTTTCCTTATTTTCTCATTCCAGGTCATCCTCTTGGCCGCCGTGGTCGTGGTGTCGTCGGCGAGGCTGAGTGAAGCCAAGAGCGATGACGACTTTGTGGATACGTTTGAGCTGGACGACAGCGACGACGCTTACGATGACGACAACTCCTCCGACTCTCGCGATTTTCTGACTCCGTTCAAGACGCGTGACTCTGAGAAAGGTAGGGATCCTTCGGTTAAAGAAGTGAATGGAGGTCAGTTACCATTTTTGGAAGCTTTTGAGTCAGAATTTGGTGTGAGAATCATAAATGCGGATGAGGATAATGATGGTGATGATATTGATGACGATGTTGATGATTATGTAGACTTAGAGAATGCAAGGAGTGAAAATATTGATGATGAAAGTGGT
>NC_051401.1:40291699-40294199 GCF_015228065.2 Penaeus monodon | reverse complement strand
AATCTCTCCTGCTTAAAGTAATAAACCCTGTATATTACGGAATAAATCACATAAGCCAGACAGCAGCACAGAACTAAATGCCAGAAGTTTATGACTCGGGAAATGATTCATTATCAAACAAAAATGCACTTTGAAATACGCGCCGAAATGACAGCCAATCACAAATGAGGTCGAAGACAATGGCGGACAGCCGAATGTTATAGACACCTTTGACGTTTTATTCACTCAAAAGAAGCTTTACTATAACTATTTTATTGTCTGTGATGAAAGGGAATTTCTTATTGTGCAAAAGGAATCGGCAAGGCTATTTCATGGGCGCGCAAATACACTGATTTATTAGGGGTTTATAAACAACGGATATAGCGACCGAGTGGTGACATTATTAATATCATTATTCTTTTTTTATGAAAAGAGTGTATGCAAAAAAAATAAAAGAAAAAAAAAAAAAAAAAAAAAACAAGGAAGGAGATATCATCAGGGTTATGATTCTTACAGAAATTTACAAACACTAGTTGGTGATGGTGTCGAATAAGGCGCCATTTGAGTCTGTTGGAATAAAAGAACTGGTCACCCATTTTCTTTTACCTAAGATGTATTTATGAGTACGAGTGTAAATTTTACAAATGCAAAAATAAAGACAATATGCTAAACTCTTTTAGGGTCTATAACTGCCTGTCTATCTATATCTTTTTATTATATATACATACATACATATAGTATTACATCTGGCAACAACATCGATGTAAACATAGAGTAAATAGTATTTTTATGAATGAGGCGAAACCCATAGGCTGTTTGTGATAGGAGTGTGATTAGTATAACGTAAATGACCAACAAGTTTATAAAAGGTATGATTGAGAATGAATATCTTCACAATACAAGAGATGTATTTGACCGGTTTCGATTATATCTTCGTCAGAAATACGTGTATTTCTAAACACCGGCACTCTTCGTGGAAAGGAACTTGGGACCCTACCACGTACTCACTCCAAGAGCATCACAACATGAAAACTGCAATTAGGTATCATGCTGTGACCACGGCGGCTCAGACATGAACCTACCGTTAAAAGAAGAAGATTGTGAAAATATTCATTCTCATTCACACCCTTTAAACATTTGTCAACATGAACACGGTTCAACATGTGTATTAGTATCTATTTTTGGAAACTATGCAAGCCATTTGGTCTTTCGTTTTCTTCAAACAAGTGGTAACAAAACATATAGTATTAGCTATCGTTGCCTTTGTAAATGGATATTTTTTTTTTAATATGACTTCCTGGAATTGTTTGTCTATCGACATTCCAACACCTATAGAGGCGAGGCAGTATGTCCTCCCTCTTTCAAGACAATAATTTTCAAATATGGAAGCATATTTCTTGAAACATGAAAACGAGTCTATCTCTGTAAAGTAGTTAAATCAAATAAAAAAGCTTTGCAAAATCGTTGATACCCATGCGAATGCTTCTCATGGGCCGTAGCTAAGCCATCTAGTAGCGGCTAATCGAACAAATGAAGTGATCTCTCTCTCTCTCTCTCTCTCTCTCTCTCTCTCTCTCTCTCTCTCTCTCTCTCTCTCTCTCTCTCTCTCTCTCTCTCTCTCTCTCTCTCTCCACCACTCCACCAAACACTGATTAAATAAATAGAAAATTGTGTGTGTGTGTGTGTGAGAGAGTTATTTAGCGTCTATGGAAATACTAAGTCATTACTTGGTGATGAATCAAGAAACATTATGTATAATTCGTTCCTAATGCTAAAATCTCACAATAATTTTCGCTATTATTATTCCATAATCCACATTCGAAAGACTTTTCTATGGGGGACAAAACTTTATGATCTTATTTAGATTGAAATAAAAAATCAGGATCCATCTCGTGCTATACTTTTAGTTGTCATTTATTGATGTTTTACTTCCTTTTATTTGTAAATACACATCCGTTTACAGTACATGCGCAGGTGTAGATAAAAATGGCATTGTGTTTTGTCACAAAATTAAAGTTTTCTTATATTATCTTCATGTGTTTTTCAATTGATAACATTACTTTTCTTTTTGTTAGATCCAAACGCTGATTCAATAAACAGGAAATGTGTTATGTTATTTAGAATAACTGAACGCAAAACAGTAGTTGGGTTAAAATGGCTGTGTTCGTGTGCGCGTGTGCTGAGGAACTGTTGTTAAACATTCTATTTAGATACATTGGTTTTAAAGTTAATATACATTTTGAGCCCCTTTTCGCGCGAAATACCATAACATATAACTGACAGGAAAAAAAATGTGTGTGTAAATGTTTACATATACTTAAATAAGTATATACATTTTTTTCTTTGCCTGGGGATTCCGTAAATCGAATAATTGGTAGGATGCTCATTTATATTCAAGATATTTTTACTATAGGTATATTTTTAAACAGAAAAATGGTAATAACTGTAGAAAAGAAAGGCCAATACTGGGGAGAGAGGTCATATTTTATTCAAGGTTATTCAAAACCTTGTCTAATCCCCG
>NC_051401.1:40276699-40279199 GCF_015228065.2 Penaeus monodon | reverse complement strand
TAACCTCTCTTCCTCTTTTCTCGTCCCTCGCCTCTTCCCTCCTTCTTCTCTCCCCTTTCCTCTTCCTCTTCTCACACTCCTGCCTTCCCGCTTCCCTCCACCCCTCTCCTTCCCTTTTCCCCCCTCTCATTCTCCCCTCTCTTTTCCATTTTTTCCTTCTCTCTCTCTCGGTCTCTCATTCCTCTCTCATTCTCCCCTCCTCCCCTCTCCTCTTCCCCTCTCTCTTCCTTTCTCCCTCTTCTCCCTTTCACTCTCCCCTCTCTCTTCCCCCTTTCTTCTTTCTCCCTCTCATCCTCCTCCCTGCCCTCTCACGCCATTTCCCCCTCCCTCTCTTTCATTTTCCCCCCCCTCTCCTCTTCCCCTTTCCAACTCCCTCCTCATCTCTTTTTTCTCCCTTTTTTCCCCCCCCCCCCCCCCCCCCCCCCCCCCCCCTTTCATCTCCGCCATCCACCCTCCCCTCCTCCCTCCCACCCCCCCTTTCACCCCACCCCCACCCCATCTCTCCCCTCCCCCGCTAATCTCTATAAATCCCAAAAACACATGAAAACTAATACTTCCTAACTTCAAGCACTACTTACAATGAAAAAAAACGCTGAAAGAAAAATGTAAGAGTGGTCTGGGAAATGGCTTTCTGCCCCTGTATTCATTCATATGTTCTGGTATGCTAGCTGCACGTAGGGTGAAAAAGCGTTAATGTTGTGTGCGAAAATTTCAGAAAGAGACAGAGAGAGACGAGATGCAGAGGAAAAAAGGCAGTAGAAGGGTTGGGTAATACACGACGTCGATAGGAAGATGATGTAATAAAAGGATGATAAAAATAGGTAGATTTAAAATAAGAAAAATAGATGATAAAAAACGATAAAAAGAAAAATCGATAAACCAATAGACGATAGAAAGAGATATAGATATAGATATTTAAGTAAATAGATAGATAGATACCTGGATGGATGGATAAATAGCCAGACAGACAGGGTGAGTAACAATAGGTAGATAAAAAATGATGATAGAGAGAAAAAAGAGATGATAGAAATGATAGGAGATAATAATAGATAGATAGATAGATAGAGAGGAAGAGAGAGAGAGAGAGAGGGAAAAGAGAGAGAGAGAGAGAATGAGGAGAGAGAGAGAGAGAGAGAGAGAGAGAGAGAGAAAGAGAAGAGAAGAGAGAGAGAAAAAGAGAGAGAGAGAGAGAGAGGGGTTAGAGAGAAGAGAGAGAGAGGGAGGGAGAGGAAGAGAGAGAGAGAGAGAAATGTGAATAATGCTGTTATTGCTGACATCATACAAGTTAATAGAAGTGAAGATTGAAAATACATTTTGGGTAATAAAGAAATTTACATGATAATATCGCTAATAGCAATGGTAGGACGTCGGTATCTGTGGGTGGGGGGCGTGCGTAGTGGGGGGTGTGTGTGTGTGTGGGGTTTGTGTGTTGTGTTGTGTGTGTTGGTTGTGTTTGGGGGTGTGTGTTGTTGTGTTGTGTGTGGGTGTGGGGTTGTGTGTGTGTGTGTGTGTGTGTGGGTGTTGTGTGGGGAGTGTGTAAAGAGAGAGAGAGAGAGAGAGAAAGAGAGAGGGAGAGAGCGCGAGTTCTCACCGAGAGTGAGATACAGAGGAGAGAGAGAGAAGAGAGGAGAGAGGGGAGAAGAGAGAAAGACCCAAAAGAGAGAAAGCCGGAAAAAAGAGAGAGAGAGAGAGAACGGGAGAGAGAGAGGAAAAGAGGGGGAGGAGGAGAGAAAGAGAGAGTTAAGGGAAAGGGGGAGAGAGGAAGAGAAAGGGGGAGGGAAGAGAAGGAGAGGGAGAAGAGAGGGGAAGGAGGCGGAAGAGAAGAGAGAGAGAGAGAGAGAGAGAGAAAAGAGAGAGGGAGAGAGCGCGAATGCTCACCTTGAGTGAGATACAGAGAGAGAGAGAGAGAGAGAGGAGAGAGAGGAGAGAGAGAGAGAGGAGAGAGAGAGGGGAGAGGAGAGAGAAGAGAGAGAGAGAGAGAAAAGAAAAAAAGGGGGGAAAAAGCGCAAAATGCTCCCCCTTTATGAGATACAAAGAGAGAGAGGAGAGCCGATGCTCCCTTTCTCCCCACGGGCCGACAGGGGCCGATGGGGGGTCAGGACCCCCCCGAAGACGTGGGCTTCCGCCTCGTGCGCCGACCGTCTGGAGGGGCGGTGGACGAAGCCGATGAGCGCCGGGAACTCGCCGTCCTGCCCGTCGAGGCTGCGGGAGGACTTGCTGTCGGGCACGCGGAACCTGATGGTGGCGATGGTGCTGCCCCGCCGGATGGTGGGCTTGGAGAAGAGGGCGGGCGTGGGGGCCGCGGCGCCCGGCCCTCCGAGGAGGTTGGGGCGCGCGGGGGCGGAGTGCCGCGCGGCCGGGGTGACGAGGACCTTGGTGACGGCTGTGCCCGCGGGGGGCGCCGTGCGGGGAGAGGGCGAGGCCGGAGAGAAGGAGGTCGAGGACGAGGTCGTGACGACCGAAGTGGAAAAGGGCGCCGGGATAACCTGGGCGCCGCCAT
>NC_051401.1:40268409-40271599 GCF_015228065.2 Penaeus monodon | reverse complement strand
TAAATTTATAACATGTACTTTTAAAAGGAGGGAGTCCAGACGAAAAAAAAAAACTGGTTTAGTTTAAAAGAAAGAAGAAAAATAGGGGGAAAAAAAATTACACATGGTTTGTATATTTTCAAAAAAGAAAATTTTTTAGTGAAGGTTTTTCGTAATAAAAAAAATATATTACCACCAAATTTCAACAGACCGAAAGATTGCCATATACACCGTATACTCCCAAGAAACAACAGCAAAAAATGTACACTCCCTTCTATTCAAAAAAAGTGCATATCGTACGTTGGAAAGAGTTGCACATGGCTTCGATTTTAGAAAAAAAAACACTTCGACTTTGTATTCTTCAAAAAGGGGAAAATCATAAAGAAAGATAGAAATAAACAAAAATTTATTTGGGGGAAAAAAGCATAAAAAACGCTGAGTCAAAAAAAAAAGAAATAAATGAAAAACAAGATTTTTTTTCTTACATTTTATATGAAAATTGAAAACTGATTAATTATTGAGAGAAAACCGAAGGAAATATGAGTGTTTTATGTAAAGAAATGAAAGCAAAACACTTTAAAATTTGAAAAGAAAATAATAATGAAAGTGGAAAAAAACCAATTCAAATTTCTAGAAAAATAGAAATGAACTGATAATTAAAGAAAAATGAAAATAAGAAAAACATTTTCAAAAAAAGAAAAAAATAAACAAAGAAAATAAACCTAGAATTAACAATAAATAAAAACACAGTCAAAAGAAATCTGAAAAAAAAATAATCACCTGCCTTCAAAAAAGAAAAAGAAAAAAAGAAAAAAAGAACAAAGGAGAGAAAGGAAGGAAAAAGAAAGAAGAAAGAAGGAAAAAATATATATTTAATAATAATAATAGTAAATAATAACGTATGACATAAAACCAATTTAGAAAAGAAAAGAAAAACTAACAAGATTCTTTTAATTTCTATAAAGCTTACTACGTCTTACTCAGGCGAAAAGCCCGCCCTTTAGGTTCACGGACGAGAGGACGAAGGCCGCTTTGTCACCCAGCGCTGTGTGATTGGGCGTTGATTTTACATGTTATTTGTGTATTATGAACATTATAATTCGCAGTTGTGTGTGTGAGGGGGGGAGTGATTCTGTGTGTGTGTGTGTGTTTGTGTGTGTGTGTTGTGTGTGTGTGTGTATGTGCATGTATATGTGTTTGTGTGGTTTTGTTGAGTGAGTGATAGTGAATATGATATGATATGAGTATTGCATGGTATATATTGTGTGTGTTGTTGTGTGTGTGTGAGTGATGAGTGAGAGATTTTAGTAACTGAGTGAGTGAGTGAGTGAGTGATTGATTATGAGTGAGTAGATGAGTGAGTGAGTAGATGGGTGAGTGAGTGAGTGAGTGAGTGTATTGTGTGTTTGTTTAATGAGAATGATAGAAATTCTCCCCTAAGGCGCGACGGTCCACCTGATGAAAAAAAAACAAAGACAATCTAAGTTCCAGGGGAAAGAAAGAAAAACGATATACTCAATACAGGTGGAATTGGTAGCCTACGTTGTAAAAATTAAAACACACTGTTGATAGTGTTGATTAATTTGATGATATATATAGCAACATGACAAATCTTATTAGATCAACGGTGTACACACACCCCACAAACCACACACACACAACACACACACACACACACACACACACACACACACACAAACACCCACAAAAACCAAACACACACACACACACACACACATAACATTTTATATATATATATATATATATATATATATATATATATATATTTTATAAAAGATAGATAGATAGTTTTAGATAGATAGATAGATAGATAGATAGATAGATAAAATAGATAGATAGATATAGATATAGATATAGATAGATAGATAGATAGATATAGATATAGATATGATTGATATTGTTTTGTCTTGCTAATAATCAATTATCACTACTACTGCAACCATTATTGACATTGATAATGTTATCAATGTCATTATAATGATAATTATAGGAATATTATAATTCATATTGTCAAAAGGATTCCTCATCTTCTTTCTCCTTCCTCTTACTCTTCTTCCCTCGCTCCCTCCCGCCCCATTCTCTGTCTTTCCTTCCCATCTCTTCCTTTCATCCTCCTTTCAGTCCATACTCTCCTCCTTCTCTTTTCTCCTCTCTCCTTCGGTCTCTCTCTCTTTTCTCTCTCTCTCTCTCTCTCTCTCTCTCTCTCTCTCTCTCTCTCTCTCTCTCTCTCTCTCTCTCTCTCTTCTCTCTCTCTCTCTCTTTCCCTCATCCCCACCCTCTCCCTCTTCCCCTCTCCGATCCTTCCCTCCCTCTCCCACCTCTTCCCCCTCTTCTCCCCTTCTCCCCCCTCTCTCCCCAGCATCTGACATCTCCCCCACGGCATCTGAAAAAGTCATCAGAATCGTCATTAAACCTTTTGCTTTATATGTTGAAAACAAACCATTCTTGGTCCGGTTTGACCTTTGACTGCTTGATCTTATGTTTTGGTGAGTTATGCTTACAATGCGTTTTCTTTCACTTTTGATGCCACGTTTTCTTTTCTGGGATTCCACGTTTTCTTTTGGTGTTTTTCGTTTTCTCATAGTTTCTTCGTGTGTGTGTGTTTTTTTTTTTTTTTTTTTTTTTTTTTTTTTTTTTTTTTTTTTTTTTTTTTTTTTTTTTGTGTGTGGTGTGTGTGTGGGGTGTGGTGTGTGTGTGGGTGTGTTTGTGTGTGGTGGTGTTGTGTGTGTGTTTTGTTGTGTGTGTGTGTGTGTGTGTGTGTGTGTGTGATAAGTATTCTCATTTTCTTCCTATGTTTCTTCAACTTTTCTTATTGTTTCTCTCCCTTCATCTCTTCTTTCTCCGTCTTCTTCCTTTGTTATTCTTTCTCAGCTTCTTCTCTCTTCTCTTCTTTACCTGTTTCGTATCACTTGCTCAAACCCCAACATTTTTGTTGTAATTGCTTAAGCAACACCCTCATTATCGCCATAAAGACTAATGAATAAAGTGCTATTAGGAGTAGTCGGTATCATAAATCGATCAAAGAATAACAGTTTTTTTTTATTAACATAGAATTTCATCTTAATTATTCAGAACGATTTATCATAACCCCAATTCCATATACATCTTTCACCAACAAAGAATCATTCCTTTTCAAGAAAATGCAATCTCCCATTATTCCCAAACTGCAACCATCGTGACTGCAGGTGTT
>NC_051401.1:40253905-40256405 GCF_015228065.2 Penaeus monodon | reverse complement strand
ATCCTTTTTTTTCACAATACAAGTTACTCATCTCATTGCAACCTTGTGCTAATTTGGCAATATGAATACGGTTCCTAGAGATATATATTAGATATATATATTATATATAATATACTATATATTATATGTATATAGATATAGATATGAAATATATATGGATATATATACATATGTGTGTATGCACACACACCAACACACACAACACACACACACACACACACACACACACACACACACACACACACACACACACACCAAAAACACAACAAACACAACACTCACACACGCTATAGATATATATATATATAGAAAATTATATATATATATATATATATATATATATATATATATTATGTATATAATATATGTTATATATTCATATATATATATTAAAATATATATATAATATATATATATATAATATATATATAGATAATAATATATATATATTATATATGATACTGATAATGATATGGTAATATTATGCTAATATGATAAAAATGATGAGAATAATAAAGAAGAAATAATGTGATAACAACAACAACACAAACAACAATGATAATTGATAATAATACTAGTATATACTAATTAATATATTATTCATACTACTAAAATATGCTTAGTGATAGTAACAACGGAGATAATAAGAAAAATGACAATTATTATGATAAGCTAATGCTGACAATAATAATGATAATTATAATAATAACAATGATAATGAGGTAATGATGATAATAATGGTAACAATAATAAATAGTAATAACGATGATGATAATAGGTCTAACAATAATTATAAAGAGTCAGTAATAAACGGTATAACAATAATTAGAATGGAATTATTAACGACAGCAATGATAAAATGGTAATAGTAATAATGACAATCATAATAATAATTAATAACGATATAATGACAATATAATGACAATAATAGGATATGTAATAATGATAATCATAATATAATAATAATAACAAAATAGTGACCAAAAATAATGATAGTAATAATTAATAATCATAATAACAAAATAACAATGTAATAACAATAATAAGATAATAAGAACATAAAATAATACTAAGTATAATGATTAAAGAAACGGACAATGATGATAACATTCATCATCATCAAGGGCTAACGCCGACGGGCGCATGGCCGCATCCACCTTCCGCTCCAGCCACGAGGAATCCCTCGAGGCGAGTCTTCAGGCAGGGCACACGGGCCCATCTAATTCCTCGCTACAGGTCTCGTCGAGTTGCCCAAGCATGATCTCCTAGGTCGTCCACAGGTCTCCTCCACCCAGGGTTGTCTCGCAGAGAGACAACCTGATGGCAGGGTTGCGTCAAAGGGAGACGCGCTAGATGCACATATGCCTGAGTTGGCGATCCGGATATGCAAGTAACAGGTCCCAGGGCAGTCTCACGGTATGGACCGCCGGTTGGGACACGTGGTCCTGACTAACTGTACCCATACATCTGGATAGCGTCAGGTTCGCTTCCATAGAGCAAAAACTGGCAGTATCAAAGCTTGGAAGGACACAGCAGTTGGTCCTTCTGCATTTCCGACATTTCCAAAAAGCTCGGTTTGATCGAGTTCATGGCTCTGTTGCCAGGACCAATCCGGCTACTGACTTCTTGGTCGACAGCAGAGATAGGACTACGCTACCAGTTATGTTAAAACTCTCTGTAGCTTCAACGTCCTCGCGCAAGCATGGATCGACTGAACGGGTTCCCTAAAAGGCCCCCAAAGTCCTGAATCTTGGTCTTGACCAGGAGATCTCTAGCCTAGGTCTTCAGCCATATTGTCTAAATGTATCAAGAGCCGACACCAGTGACTCCAAGGACTCAGATAGGATAGCAACATCGTAGGCAAAGGTCAAGGTTGAGACCTGATATTGCCTAGTGTTGCTCCACACTGGACTTTGGTAGTAGCTGCCATTATCCAATCCATACAGGTTGTTGAAAGTGCAAGGACACAGCCTTGGCCTCACCCTGAATAACAGGGCAAGAAGTTCGAAGACCCCCACCCACTACAAGCACTTTCAGTACCAGTATAAAAGTTTGCTAGTAGCAATAAATCTGTGTCGAAATACACCCAGAGTTCTCAGGATCTCCCATAGCGATTCCCTATGTACCAAGTCTAACGCCTTCTTGCAGGTCGGATGTAGGTGCACAAGCAACCCCACGACCAAACTCCCGACGGCGTTCCACAATTACTCGAAGCGCTAGGATACGGCTATCGTGGACTTGCCAGGAGTAAATCCAGACTGCTCCGGTCTCTGATGCCCAGTAGGTGGTTGCGGATCGTTTCAGAAGAATGTGGGCGAGAACATTGCGAGTGGTATGCTGAGCAGTGTAATGCTAGTTGCCTACAATCCCAACGATTCCCTTCCCCTTTCAGCGAGGGATGATAATGATAATGATAATAAAATAAAAGTATAATACATGTAACAATAATAATGATAACAACAATGTGCAAAAAAAATAAATAGTGTAACAATAACAATAA
>NC_051401.1:40243905-40251405 GCF_015228065.2 Penaeus monodon | reverse complement strand
CACACACACAACCACACACACACACACACACCCACACCCACACCCACGCACACATACACATACACATACATACATGCAGCACACACAAACACACACACACCACACACATCACACACACCACACACTAAATATATATGGATATAGATATAGAATATAGAGTATAGATTATATATATATATAATACCATATATAATATATATATCATATATATATATATATATATATATATATATATATATATATATATATAATATATATATAGTATATGTATATATCTATGTATAATATATATTTATTTATGGATATGAATGGTTATGTCTATTTACCCCTTTATTCTGTCTAGCTATCTATCTGTCTATCCATTTAACCATCATCTATCTTCTGTCTATTTAAGGTATCTATCTATATATTTATGGTAATGTATTTACACACATGCAGTTTACACACGCTTACAGACCACACACACACATACACACAAACACACACACACCACACAACACACACACACTACCACCACACACACACACAAACCCACACACATTACACACACACACCATACACACACACACACGCGCGCGCGCGCGCGCGCGCGGGCGCGCGCACGTGTGGTTGTGTGCGTTTTGTGTGTGTAAATAATACTGCACTTCTGGTTACGCGTTTTGAGCGCAATGGCGCATATTACACGGTGTGCATTGTTTGATGACCTCACAGACACGTGACATGAGAAAAAGGGATCAGTGACGTGGAGAAGTGACTCCGGGAAGCGAAGGAACGCAAATTGGCACTAGTTAGCGCTGGGAAGAGTAAACGGCCGTTTGACACTGAGGCTGCACGAAACCTATGTAGAGGAATTCTCGCAGTGTAAGTACGTGCGTGTGGTTCCTAGAATGGTTGTTTCCGGCTTGTTAATTTGTTGTTAATGGAAGTCATTATTCATTTGGAAGCTTGTGTTAAATCTGCGCGTATAGTCTCGTATAATTTTATCGTTTGAAATTACTATAGCAAAAACTCGAATCTGTGAATAATTATATGCTAGGAAGTTAGGCCCTGATGGTTAACTCAATAATTTTATTCTGTTCTGTTTAGGTTGTATGTTATTTTGAAAAATACTATACTCCACAGGCTTAGAATTGACAGGAAATATACAGTTTCGTTTTAACTAACTTACTATCACCATCGTTTGGTTAAGTGAACCAAACACATTTAACAATAATTTCAATACAAAGACGTATTGGATTCTTTGTTATATTCATCTTGAGAAAAGATCATACCATATACAAAATGGAATTGTCAATTTTAATCTTACCGTTACATACTTGTCCAGCCTCCAGAAGATCAAGATACTGAAATTGCCGCAATTTACAAAGAAAAGATTCTAATACCTTTTTTTTCAGAAACAATGGCACCAAGAAGCAAGTTTGTGTAATAATTTACTCCTTTTGGGTAACAATACGTGGGCAGCATCTACCATGTACAAGCAGTTGGGTCAGGGTCATGTGAGATTCCTACAAGACTTTGGCATGATGTCTCTCCCCTCTGTGCGCGGTTGTGCACCCGGATGATTTATGTGGCATGAATAAGAGGTGTGATAGGTACGGGGTCAAAGGGGTACTCCCGAAGAACGTATGGAGACTGATGTATTAATAGTGAATAAATAGAGAATCAGCTCATTAGCAGACTTGAAAAAGGGTTTCAAAATAAGGGTAGTTATTGTTATATATTTTCACAACCCTGATTTTTGCAACAGGAGGAAAAACGCGGAATATAAGATGGCATAGTCTTTTACTTAATATTCTTAGATTGGGTTGTCTTTGTAATTCTTCATTATATTTTACTCTTAAACTGATATTAGCTGATGGGAATCTTCTTTACCATAGGCGTTTGCAAAAACAGCCCAGATATGTAAATAACTTTAAAATAATGAAACTAAAAGTCACACAATCAAGTAGCAATAATTCTGATTAACATTGTTACTCCATTAGGTAAAAAGGAAGATAATAGCTAGATGGAGAACAAATTTATGTTCAGTTTCAACAAGCGCTGATACGCGTAGATTTTACATGCCAAATTGCACTACAATTGAGTATCTGCTGTGACCACGGGCCGCCAAACATGAGCATATACGTTAAAAAAATAATCTGCTGTATCTGCCAGATAATTGTGCAATGTGCTTCAACTACAGGGACGGGGACTGCCAGTTACACAAAAGCTTACTTATCCCGACAAACATCCGACGTAATGTGCTACATGCCAGTGGAGGAGCTGCCGAACAACATTTCGTTACCTTTCATCTTATATATCGGATTATTTCACTATCAGCCGTATTTAGGTCGCAAAAACGAGGACCGCAACCACTCCAACACAGGCACTAGATGATAAATGCAGCCTACCAAGCCATGCCCCGGTTCTGTAGCCGAATTGTATTGTCTCTATTTGACCAGGCCGAGGTGCGCTCTTTTGGAACTAAATTCGGACAGACCCCAACGCATACTTTGCCATATAATGGGTGGGATGATTTTTGGTCAAGATAGAGAGGACATATTTTTTAGGATATCATGATGCAGATATAAAGCTATTAAACAAAACGTTCAGAGCCGTCTAGACATGCCAACTCCTGGTAAGTGGCATACTGTAACCAATACTAAAGGATGGACGTCGTAGGTGGGTTTCGGACCATAGCTAAGTCTGGTAAGGAAATTCACGCTCAAGAAGTGATTACAATTAAAACCGTGAACTATAATTTACTGGCCTTACTATGTCCAATGTTTTTTTTTTTCAAGATCTCTTATTTCAATTTAACTTTCTTTTTTTTTCAGAAAAAAAAAAAGAAATAGGTTAAATTTGAAACAATAAAATGTCTCACATATTCCACAATTCTAGCCGCTTTTAAAGTGCGAATATATTGGAATCAAACGAATTTTCCCGTCTCCGATCCTACATTAAACACAAAGCAGGACAGGTCATATCATAGGCTGTGAAGACTGTGAACACTGTCTTAGAACCAATCAACTTAACCGTTCTAAAAAAGAGGCGTGGCTCACTGGCGAAATAGCTTGCAGTGGAGTGGTGCTTCCTTAGAAGGGTGGTATCCGTCTGTTGGTTCCGAGCTGGCGAGGGATTATCGACACCTGTTGGGTACGAGGCTTCCATTCTCTCTCTACAGGTGACATGGCTGTGAATGACCTCCGGAAGACGACCACTGGGAGTCATGTCATCGTTATTTGACCATGTTTCTGTGGTGCATGTACACATACATACGCAGAACAATCAGCACTCCCGGGATCTACACACACACACACAAACACAACACACAACACACACCAACATTATTTAAATAAATAAATAAATAATAAATATAAATAAACGAGAGAGATAGATTAGATATATATAGAGTATATATATATATATAATGATATATATATTATATATATGAACACACACTGTGTATAGATACTCATAATTATATATATATATATATATATATATATAGTGTATATATAGTATATAATATAGATATATAATCTATATATGGAACACCACACTGTAGTAGATATACTATATATATATATAGATATATATATATATTATATATATATCTATATATATATAAGATATATATATATACACACACACACACACACACACACACACACACACCACACCACACACCACACACACCCACACAACACACACACAACACACACACCACACAAACACAAACACACAACACACACCACACCACATATAGATATATATTATATAATATATATATATATAAGATATATGAGATATATATATATATATGTGTGTGGTGTGTGTGTGAGGGATGTAATGTATATATATACACAACATACATACATACACACGCACACACATATATGATATATATATATAATCATATATATATTATATATATATATTATATAGATATAGTATATATATAGATATACTATATATATATTTATATATATATATATATACATATATGTGTGGTGTTTGTGTATGTATGTATGTATATATATATACATATACTACCACACACACACACACACACACACATATATATATATATATATGATATATATATAAATATATATATATATATAAGATATATATATATATGTGTGTGTCGTTTGTGTGTGTGTGTGTGTGTGTTTGTGTGTGTGTGTGTGTGTGTGTGTGTGCTGTGTGTGTGTGTGTGATGGGTTTTTGTGTGTGTGTGATGTGTGTGTGTGTGTGGGGTGGTGGTGTGTACCTATATAATATATATATATATATATATGACCTATATATATATATATATATAATATATATATGTATATATATATATATCTGTGGTGTGTTGTGTGTGATCGCTCTTATATATATATATATATATATATATATATATTAAATATATTATCTATTATATCTATATATATTAATTATTTATTTATTTATTTATTTATTTATATATCTGTGTGTGTGTGTTTCCTAGTGTGTGTGTGTTTGTGTGTGTTTTGTGTGTAGATACAGGAGTATGTATGTGTTTCTCGTATGTATAGTGTACATGCACACACAGGAAACATGGCCAAATACGATGACTGACTCATTTCTTCAGTGGCTTCTCAAGGAGGTCATTCAAATCCATTGTCAACTGGAGAGAGAGAAGAGAATGAAAGCCTCGTTACCCAAACAGGGTCGAATAATCCCCGCCAGCCGGAACAAACAGACGGCTACCCACTTCCTAGGAAGCACCACTCCACTGCAACTATTTTCGCCCAGTAGCCACGCCTCTTTTAGAACGTGAAGTGATTGGTTCTATACAGTGTTCACAGTCTTCACAGCCTATGATAGAACCCTTGTCATGCTGTGTGTTAATTTAGGAATCGGAGACGGGAAAATTCGTTTGATTCAAGATATTCGCACTTTAAAAAGCTGCTAGAATTGTGGAAATAGGTGAGACATTTTAGTTTTCAAATGTAACCTATTCTGTTTCTTTTTCTGAAAAAAAAAGAAGTAAATTGAAATAAGAGATCTAACATTGACATATTAGGCAGGTAAATTATAGTTCACGTTTAATGTCAATCAGTTCTTGAGCGTGAATTCCATTACCAGACTTAGCTATGGTCCCGAACCCACCTACGACTGTCCATCCTTAGTATTGGTTACAGTATGCACATAAAGGGTGCGGCATGTCTAGACGGCTCTGAACGTTTGTTTTAATAGCTTATATCTGCATCATGATATCCAAAAAAAATTATGACGATCATTGACCAAAAATCCTCACCACCCATTATATAGGCAAAGTATGCGTTGGGCTCTGTCCGATTTAGTTCCCAAAGAGCGCACCGACGGCTGGTAAAAAAGAGCAAGACACAAACGCTACAGAAAGGGGATGCTTGGTAGCTGCATTTATCATATAGTGCCGTGTTGGAGTGGTGCGGGTCTCGGTTGCCGACCTAGAATACGGCTGATAGTGAAGAATATCCGATATTCTAAAGATGAAAGGTAACGAATTGTTTCGCAGCTACTCGCCTGGCATGTAGGCACATACTTCGGATGTTTGTCGGATAGTAAGCTTTGGTGTAATGGCAGTCCCCGTCCTATGTAGTTGGAGCCAGTGCACAAGTTACTCTGGCAGAGTACCAGCAGATTATTTTTTAAACGGAGATAGGCTCATGTTTGAAGCGCCGTCGCACAGCATGATACTCAATTGAGTGCAATGTGGAGCATGTAAAATCTACGGGATCAGCGCGTGTTGAAACGGAATATAAATTTGTATTCTCCATCATAGCTATTATTTCTTTTTACCAATGGAGTACAATGTTTTAATCAGAAATTATTGCTACTTTGATTGTGTGATTTTAAGTTTCATTATTGTAAATTAATATACCATATCGGATGTTTTGGACAAACGCCCTATGGTAAAGGAAGGATTCCCATCAGATAGATCAGTTAAGAGTTAATAAATGAAGAATTACAAAGACAAAACCCAATCTAAGAATATTAAAGATAAAAGGACTATGCCATGTATATTCCGCGTTTTCCTCCTGTTCAAAAATCAGGGTTGTGAAAATATATAAAACATAACATACCCTGATTTGAAACCCTTTTTCAAGTCTGATAATGAGCTGATTCTCGAATTTATTCACTATAATAATACAGTTCTCCATACGTTTTCGGGATTACCCCCTTTGACCCGTACTAATCACACCTCTTATTCATGACACTAAATACATACCGGGTGCACCAAACCGCGCACAGAGGAGGAGAGAATCATGCAACAGGTCTGTAGGAATACTCCACATGACCATGACCAACTGCCTTTGTACATGGTAGATGCTGCCCAGTATGTACCCAAAAGGTAGTATTATTATTACACAAACTTGCTCTTGGGCCCATTGTTTTGAAAAAAACTGTATTAGAATCTTTTTCTTTGGTAAAAAATTGCGGCAAAATTTCAGTATCTCTGATCTTCTGGAGCGGACAAAGTATGGAAAAGGGTAAAATTTAATTTGGGGGAAAACCCCAAAAAATTTTTCCCCCAATTTAGTATATGATTAGATTCTTTCTCAAGATGAATAACAAAAGAACCAATACGTCTTTGTAGGGAAGAAGTATTGTTAAATGTTTTGGTTCTACTTAACCAAACGATGGTGAAGTAGTTAGTTAAAACAACTGTATATTCTGTCAGATTCAACCGTGGAGATAGTATTTTCAAAAATAAACATACAACCTAAACAGACAGATAAAAATTAGTGAGTTACCCATCATGGCCTAACTTCCAGCATATAAAATATTCAAGGATTCGATTTTTGCCTATAGGTATTTCACAACGATAAAATTATACGAGACATATACGCCGCAGGATTTTAAAAAACCAAGCTTCACAAATGAATAAGGACATTCATTAACAACAAATAACAAGCCGGAAACAAACCATTCTAGGAACCACACGCACGTACTTACACTGGCTGAGAATTCTTCTACAGTAGGTTTCGTGCATAGCTCAGGTGCAAACGGCCGTGTACTCTTCCCAGCGCTAACTAGTGCCAATTTGCGTTCCTTCGCTCCGGGAGTCACTTCTCCACGTACGATCCTTTTCTCATGTCACGGTCTGTTGAGGTCAGTCAAACAATGCACACCGTGTAGATATGCGCATTGCGCTCACAAAAGCGTAAACACAGAAGTGCAGTATTATTTACACAACACACGCACCACACACACGCGCGCGCGCCCGCGCGCGCGCGCGCGCGCGGTGTGTGTGTGTGATGTGTGTGTGTGTATGTGTGTGGTGTGTGTGTGTGTGGGTGTGTGTGGTTGTGTGTGGTGTGTGTGTGTGTGTGTATTTTGTTGTGTGTGTCTGTAAGCGTGTGACGTGCCATGTGTGTACATACATACACATAAAATATATAGATAGACTAAACCTGATAACAGACAAAAGATAGATAGATGGTTAAATGGATAGACAGATAGATAGCTAGACGATAAAGGGGTAAATAGACATAAACATCCATA
>NC_051401.1:40228905-40231405 GCF_015228065.2 Penaeus monodon | reverse complement strand
GCACAAATACGCAACACTTCTACCTCACACACAAAAACAAACCCATTCACAACATCTATTCACACACAAGTCACAAACAAACAAACATTCAAACAGTTTAACAACACCAACACACACACACACGTCAGCTCACCAAAAAAAAAAACCTTTTCAAAAACCAAACTTAAAAAAAAACCCTTTAAAATAAAAAAAAAAAAAAAATTCGAAAAACCATTATACCAAAAAAAAAAAAAAATTTTCCCAAGAAAGCCTTCAAATTTTTTGGAAAAAAAAATAAGGGGAAAAATTTAAATCGAAAAAATAAAAAAATTTACGGGGGATAATAATTGTTGGTATAAAAGAATAGAAAGAAGAAAATTGTAGGATTGAAGAATTGTTTGTTTGGATGATATGAAAATTTTAGTAAAAAAATAGTTAAAATGGTAAAAATGAGGGCGATAAAAAAGAAATAAGTAAGGGGAATAATAATATATAATCAGTAAAGATAATATTGGGAAGAAAAATAAAATAAATGATAAACTAATAAAAAATGATATAATGATATAAAAATAATAAGTAATAAAAATTATAAAAAAAAATTAAAAAGTTAAAGTAATAATAAATAAAATTAATAATAAATAATTATACTCTACCCAAGAAAAAAATGAAAAAGATGTATAGTGTAATAAAAATAAATAATAATAATATAAATATAATCCATAATAATAAAAATAATAAAAATGAAATAATAATTAAGTAATAATAATAATAATAATGATAAAAAGATAATAGAAAATATAATAAAATAATGATAAAAAAAAATTTTTCTTATAAACAATAGAAACATATTGTAATTTGTGATGCTGATGAAATGAAAAAATAATAAATATTTTTATCCTACGATAAAAATTATTGAAAATAATGTAATGACAACAAAAACAATAATATAATAAAATAAAAAAAAATAATAAAAAAATTTGATAAACAAAAATATCAAATAATGACAAAAAAAAAATAATAAAATAAAACTAACGAAAAATTTAACTAATAATAAAAGAACAAAATAATAATAAATGAGAATAATAAAAAATAATAAAAAATGAAAATAATAAAAAAATAATAAAAATAAAAAATTAATAAAAAAATATATATATAATAATAATGTAATAAAAATAATAAAATGTTTAAAAAATAATAAAAAAACAACAACAAAATAATAATAAAATAATAATGAAAACAACAGCATAATTTTAATGAAAAAATTAATAAAAAAATAATTAATAATAAAATAACCGAATGAGTACAAAAATCGCACGACAGAGGGGAAGTACCTGCATAAAAGATCTGAAAAACACTTTTTATCGAAACAGGATAAAGGTCAAACACCATCCAGAGCCATTTACTGAAGGAAAGGGATGCTCAATTTTGGGAACTTTCCAATTCACACAGATCGTATAATAAGCAAATCGTCCAATATCTCACCCAAACAAAATAAAAAACACTGCCCGTTTATAAAAATGAGCTCCCCTTTAGACAGAAACGTCCTAACAAAAGTGTTCGAAAAAAATATCAAAGTATAAAGACCTGGGGAAAAAGAGGTGGAAAAGATTGGTTTAAAAACCAAAAAATTTGCCTGTTTTTTTTGGGTCTTTGGGCCTTAAAAAAAGTAAGATAAGTTTCTTGAGAAATACCCGGAAATCCAAATTAAAGAAAACAAAAAAAAAAAATCTTAAACAGCACGCCTGTTCTCAGGAGCATTAAAAAAAACTGAGTGTTCTTGTGCGTGAATTTTATTTTTTGGATGTTTTTATTTGTGGTTGTTTTGCATATTTTGCTGTTTCTTTTATGTTCCATTGCTAAACTTCAAAAACCTAGGTCACGGTAATGACTCGGTGTTTGGTTTAATTAGCAGATTAAGGAAAACTTTCGTATAAAAAAATAAAATAAAATAATTTAATAATAAAAAAAAATAATCAATAAAATAATAATAATAATTATTATTATTAAAAAAAAATTTTTATTTTTATTATTATTAAAAACAACAACAACAACAAAAAACAAAACAAAACAAAAAAAATAATGATAATGAAAATAAAAATAATAATAAAAAATAATAATAAAATAATAATAATAATATAATAATAAAAATAATAAAAAACAATGACAATAATAATAACAATAAAAAAAATAACGATGATGAAGGAACCAGAGCATTGAATGTTCTTCTAGAATATCATTAGAATAAAAAAGACGTAAATGTAAAGATCTTAAAATTTAGATCCTATCATTTTAATGACACTAGCAATGCAAAAAAATGCAAAGTAAAAAAAAATGAATGACTTTCCTTCAGTTTTGGAAAAAAATCACTTCCTACCCGGGGAAATTTTGTCATCCAAAAAGCCCTTTCACGCACGCAAAAAAGGGATAGGGTTTTTTGGGGGTGGCGTTGTGGGTTTTATGTGGTGTGTTTGTGCCTGCCGTGGTCTGTACCGTTATATTATGTCTGGGGTGGGGTGTGTGT
>NC_051401.1:40222161-40224661 GCF_015228065.2 Penaeus monodon | reverse complement strand
ACCACAAGAAGGGAAAGAAGACGAAGAAGAAATGCGAAAGATTAGTGTGTGTGTGTGCGTGTGTGTGTGTGGGGGTGGGTGTGTGGGGTTTTTCGTGTTGGGTGTGGTGTGGTGTTGTGTGTGTGGTGGTGTGTGTGTGTGTGTTGCGTGTGTTGTGTGGGGGGCGTGGGGTTTTTGTTGGGGGTGCGTGTGTGTGTGTGTGTGGGTGTGGTGGTGTGTGTGGGTGGGTCTTGTGTGTGTGTGTGGTTTTGTGTGTGTGTGTGGTGTGTGCGGGTTGGGGGTTTGTGTGTGGTGGGGTGTGTGTGGGTGTGTGGTGTGTGTGTTTCTGTGTGTGGTGTGTGCTGGTGTGGTGTGTTGTGTGTGTGTTGTGTGTTGTTTAGTGGTTGTGTGTGGTGGGTGGGGGTGGTGGGGTATATATATATTATATAATATATAATATTATATATATATTATATATATATAATATACATAAAAAATTTATATATTATATATATATATATTAATTTATATAATATATATATATTTTTAGATATAATAGTATATACATTATTATATAATTTTATATATATATATATTATATATTTTATATAATATCCTCACACACTCAATACTTTTGTATTTGGAGCATGTATATTATGCAACATCACATGTCTTAATTTCATAACAGATGTATTAAAGACATTTGATTTAACCTCCACTTCACTCGCCCAATCACGTTTTGATTGACGGCTAATTAGTCAATTAACTCTGAGTAAATACATACAACAGACTGAGAGTCGTGAAGCTTAACTAAAGTGATTTAACAACACAAGAGAACCAATTAGCACGAATAACTTCAACAACGTAAAAAAAGGGCCTTTGACATTTGCACTTGACCCGAGAAACAGATGATAAAAAAACACCGAAAGGAGAGAGAAGAGAAGAGAAGAAAAGAGAAGAGAAGAAAAGAGAAGAGTGGAAAAGAATAGAAAAAGAAATGAGAAACAAGAAAAGAAAAGAAGAAAAGGTTAAAGAAAAGAGAAGGAAATTAAAAACAAGACAAGAACAAGGAAAAGGAAACGAAAAATAAGAAAAGAAAAGAAGGAATTAAAGAAAAGAAAAGAAAAAGCTAAAAAAAAAAAAAAAAAAAAAAAATCACAGATTTGACACCGATTTAGTTAAAGAAACCAGTTCTAAAATATGCATGAATCATATCATACATAAATACACACACACACACACACACACACACACATAAATAGACGGACAGATAAGTAGACAGAGAATTAACACACTGAACTAATTCGGCAAAAGATGGATCGAATTAACGCCCACACAAATTCCTCCGGCCAGGCAACCATAAAGAAAAGAAATGTGTGTGTGTATATATATATATATATATATATATATATATAAAAATATATATATATATAGATATTATATATATAATACATATATATATATATTATATATATATTATATATATATATATATATTATATATATTATATATATGTTGTGTGTGTGTGGTGTGTGTGGTGTGTGTGTGTGTGTGTGTGTGTGGTGTGTATTATAATATAATAATAATAATAATAATAATTAATAGTAATAATAATAATAATAATAATAATAATAATAATAATAATTACAACAAAATGATAAAGAATACCCCCCCAAAAAAATATAAAAAATGAAAGAATAAAAAAATACTCCCCCCACAAAAAAAAAACGTGAAGCAAGTCCCCCTAAGAAAAAGCACAGGGAATTATGCTCTCTTCATCCCCGGTGAGAATAAACGAATCACTGCCTTATTGAACGTGGGAAAATAACGAGCATAGTGGGAGGAAAATGCTACTTCAATGGCGGAGCTTGTTGTCAGTGAGCGAACACCAAGTGCAGGGTACGGGGGAGGAAAATGGTATATGCTTGTTCATTTCTCGGTGGAAAAATCGGTGTTGTGTGTGCTATGTGCTGAATGGTGTTGTTGTTGTGTGTTGTTGTTTGTTGCTGTTTAGAAAATCGGTGTTGTGTGTGTGCTGTGTGCGGAATGCTGTTGTTGTGTGTTGTTGTTGTTGCTGTTGTTGCTGTTGTTTTCGGTAATTATTCGGCAGTGTGATTCGTTATGAAGGACTTAAATGTCTTGTCGGTGAAAATGATATGAAAATTGTTTTAGCTATACCGGTGCTACAATCATGAGTTTGCAAAGGTAGAGAAAAATAACCTTTTGCGAGTGTTCCAGCGTATATTAATAGCGCAATATCATCAAATAATGACACTTTATTGCCAAAGTTTCCCTTTTACAACAAATGTTAGGAAAGCAAACCCAGAGAGAGAAAGTGACGAGCATTCGTTAATTACGTTTTATTCTCTATTTCTTTGTTCTCTCTTTTTTCTTTTTTTTTTTCTTCTTCCTCCTCTCTGCCTGTTTGTCAGCCTTCTGCGTGTGGTGCGTGTCTGAACTCGCTCTCTCTCTCTCTTCTCTCTCTTCTTCTCTCGTCTTCTCTTTTCTCTCTCTCGGTTTC
>NC_051401.1:40214658-40217158 GCF_015228065.2 Penaeus monodon | reverse complement strand
AAATATAGGTCTGAGAAGTTGCTCTTTGGCTGTAGATAACCGACTTCCCTTTGTCAGAACATACGGTGAGGATTCAGTTTAAATTGGTTGGTGACAGGCGTGATAAGAATGATGATGGGGATGAGTGCATTCGAGTGCATGCATGAGGATGAGGAGTGAAATGCAAGATTAGCCCGGGTAACGCGTGAGGCCAGTGAATAAGATGAGAAATCAGAGGGGGTGATGTCTCCTATCTGGGCGATAGGGATGAAATGTCAGATTTGCCAAAAACTGCAATGTGTTTCAGCCTGAAGGACCGGTATCCACCCCTCCCCCTCGCCTCAGGATACAGCCGTTGGGAGCCACGCCCACGCCCGAAGATCTGGCGGATCGCAGGATGCTGTCCGCCGCTACGTCTGTCTGACACGTCCTGCGGCGCCTCCAGGGACCGCCCCATCCTCCTCTCCGCAAGTCATAGACCGCTGCTTTGTCTGCTTTGGCTGACGCCACTGCCGTCCTCTATGAAGGGAGAACAGGTGATGTAGAGACCGAGGGACCATAGACCAGCGATCCACTCCCCGTAGACCAGAAGACCCAGATGGCCGGCAAGAGGAGCGACGAGGCACGGCGCAGGTCGCAGCCCCGAGGAAGCCCCCCCCCCTCCCCCCCAGAAGGCCAGCATAAAGAATAGCAACCCCGAAAAAAAACCATAATGGGTCCGTTCACGTTGCTTCAGCTCATGTCTGAAATTGAGGTCTTTGCGGCCGATCGCCTCTTACCATTACGCACATCTCACGGACTAGTATGTCGTGATAGCAATGATGTAAGAAACGGTGAGTTTATTTTCTCTCCGGTTCCTGGTCGGCGATTGATCTTACTGCAAACGTCTCTGTCATATTCAACGGGAAAAATGCCGATAAGACAGCAAGGTAATATATATATAAATGCTGTGAATTAATATCTGATAAAAAAAATAAAATTCAACAACAGCAACAACAAAATAACATGTTGAGGGCTGAACAACGAAACCAAGTAGACAGATAGATAAATAAACAGATAGAGAACCAGATAGATAGATAAACAGCCAGATAGATATATAGACAGATAAAGAAAGAAGACGTAATAAAATGGCCTCAAAATAGCGAATTGGCTTTTTAATGTCGAAGGAAAGAAACTGCTCTTCCGAGGCCCAAATTCATCATTCTAATAGTCCTGTTAGAAGCAAACGGGAGTATTTGGTCGCCATCGAGAAAATCCTGGAAAGAGCAAGGAAGCTAACGGAGAAGGAGAGAGAGAGAGAGAGAGAGAGAGAGAGAGAGAGAGAGAGAGAGAGAGAGAGAGAGAGAGAGAGAGAGAGAGAGAGAGAGAGGAGAGAGAGAGAGAGGAGAGAGAGAGAGAGAGAAGGAGGAGAGAGAAAAAAGAGGAAGGAAAATAGAGAGACAGAGAGAGAGAGAGAGAAAGAGAGAAGGAGAGAGAGAGGGAAAGAGAGAGAGGAGAGAGAGAGAGAGAGAGAGAGAGAGAGAGAGAGAGAGAGAGAGAGTCAGACACGCACACACGCAGACAGGCTGACAAACAGGCAGAGAGAGGAAGGAAGAAGAAAAAAAAAGGAAAAAAGAAAAAAGAGAGAAACAAAGAAATAGAGAATAAACGTAATTAACGAACTGCTCGTCACTTTCTCTCTTCCTTGGGTTTGCTTTCTAACATTTTGTTGTAAAAAGGGAAACTTTGGCAATAAAGTGTCATTATTTGTATGATATTGCGCTATTAATATACGCTGGAACACTCGCAAAAGGTTATTTTTCTCTACCTTTGCAAACTCATGATTGTAACACCGGTATAGCTAAAACAATTTTCATATCATTTTCACCAACCGACAAGATATTTAAGTCCTTCATAACGAATCACACTGCCGAATAATTACCGAAAACAGCAGCAACAACAACAACAAACAGCAACAAACAGCAACAAACAACAACAACAACAGCATTCCGCACACAGCACACACACAACACCGATTTTCTAACAGCAACAAGCAACAACAAACAACAACACACAACAACAACACCATTCAGCACATAGCACACACACAACACCGATTTTCTAAACAGCAACAAGCAACAACAAACAACAACACACAACAACAACACCATTCAGCACATAGCACACACACAACACCGATTTTCCACCGAGAAATGAACAAGCATATACCATTTTCCTCCCCCGTACCCTGCACTTGGTGTTCGCTCACTGACAACAAGCTCCGCCATTGAAGTAGCATTTTCCTCCCACTATGCTCGTTATTTTCCCACGTTCAATAAGGCAGTGATTCGTTTATTCTCACCGGGGATGAAGAGAGCATAATTCCCTGTGCTTTTTCTTAGGGGGACTTGCTTCACGTTTTTTTTTTTTTTGTGGGGGGAGTATTTTTTTATTCTTTCATTTTTTATATATTTTTTGGGGGGGTATTCTTTATCATTTTGTTGTAATTATTATTATTATTATATTATTATTATATTATATT
>NC_051401.1:40167158-40169658 GCF_015228065.2 Penaeus monodon | reverse complement strand
TGTGTGTCTGTACACGTGTATATATGTATGATCGTGTGTGTGTGTGTGTGTGTGTGAGTGTGTGTGTGTGTGTGTGTGTGTGTGTGTGTGTGTGTGTGTGTGTGTGAGGGAGGGAGGAGGGAGGGAGGGAGAGAGAGAGGGAATGAGAGAGAGAGAGAGAGAGTATATATGTATGTGTACGTCTGCCACATCATATTTGCTTGTGTCGCAAATTTGAAAAGTTAAAGACGGTCATTTCTCAAGAATTTTCAATTTTACTTCTCAGAGCGATTTAATATATCATATTCGAACTATTAAAAAACGATAATCATATTCTCAACGCTCCAATATCAAAAGGAAACCACACAAAATCAAAATTAGCAAAGGCAAAAAAGCTCGCAAAATAACCACTCCGTTCCAAGACACTAAATCTACCGTAAACACATCACCTTAGCAATGCGTCAACCCTTCATTCACTCTAAATATAACCAATAGCCATTTCACTGTTTTATGAAATTCACTCAAACAGCGCTCCAGGGAAGGTACTAACGACGAAACGTAACCCGGGTTTAGTCCGACGAGGCGCCGTTGCCACAAGAGAAGACGTGGTTGAGTCGAAGCTCTTGCTACGTCCCCAGCCATTGCCTAACACCTGGTCGATATTAAGATTTAGAAATCACATTAATATACATGAATGTGGCTGATACAGGGGAAATCATTTACATGCAATTGCACACCATGGCGATAGATCTATTTGTGAATTAAAGTGACTGTTGACTAGACCAGGCCGAGAGAATGGGTGCAGGACGGAAGTTTGCTGAGAAGGATTAGCAGAACACTCCTATCTTGATAATTCATTGTTGGAGAGATTCAAACTGATAAGATATTTGAATTCTATCTGTGTCTCTCCGCATCACTCACAGACGACGTCTTTTATACAAGAATGCACAAAGGAAGGAGAGAACTAGTAATGGAAGACGTAAACTAAACGAATAGAAAAATGTCGGCGTTTTTCTGGCTTGTTTTGGGTTTGTGTATCCGACGAGCGTGCAGGCGGAAGCTGGTCTGTCCTGGTGTGGTTGATTATACATGTGCAGATGCGTGAGTGTTCATAATGTGAATGACTATTGAATGTATTATATTATTAACGGTGTTATATGTGTGGTATCAAGTAAATGAGCCTTGCACACTTATACATACACTCAAGCATTTAATTGCCATTATTCAAATAAACTTATCCAACCTACACTGATGCGTCGCTTAATTTCCTCTTCGCCAGAAGTGTTTGTCTGTACGAGTTAGCCTAGGTGTACATATACTTGTCTACTACCTCTAGCTCTTCGCCTTGTACATGTGTCTGTTCGAACTGAACTCTACTGTTAAACATGATCTTGGTCTTTTTCTTGTTCATCCTAAGTTCGATTTTCAGACTTTCTCTATTCAGATCGTTTATTAGTTGCTGCATTTCATTTGCAGATTCACTGAAAAGAACAATATCATCTGCAAATCTTAGATTGATTAATTTTCGTCTCCTATTGTAATAGCCTTTTTGTTCCATTCTTGCTTTTTAAATATTTCCTCAAGACAAGTTGTAAATTGTTTTGTTGAGATGGTATCGCCCTGTCTGACACCTTTTTGAATTTGCTGTCCCATCTCTCCAAAATTGTCTATAGCCTTTCGAAAAAAAAAATCATAATAATAACAAATAAAAAAGATGTGAATAAATAAAAGGTTGACCTTTCTCCAGATGTACTTGCTCCCTTCACTGTAGTTTAAAACCATTTCTGCTACTAGGTATGCGAATAATTTATCTTTTCCCATGTATTTTCCTATCTCCTGTTCCACCTACGGAGGCCTATTAACGTATTCATTTTATTTATTTATTTTTCTTTATATCCTTGTCTTCTTCATTAGCAAATTCTTTTAATGCATGTGAAATGGTATCTGTAAGTTATCTTCACCAGTCATCAAGCGTTTGTCGATGACGGTAACTTGGCAGCCTTGGCTAGAGCGTATGAATTTGGACTGATTCGCGAATAATCGAATGCAGGGACAGATAAATCATATGTAAACGAGATGGAAGAAAATAAGTTTATGTGGATTTTTGTGAATCGACGATTTTTGTAATGATGATAATGGTGATAATAGTAATTATTATTATTATTATTATTATTATTATTATAGCAATAGTAATGATAATAATAACAATAACAACAACAATGATAATGATGATGATGATGATAATAACAATAACAATAATGATAATAACCTCCTACCCTAACAGAGGTTAGGATGGCGATTTCCAAGTTGAAGATTGAGAAAGCCGCAGGCATATGTGATATCCCTGCTAAAGGCTGGGGGTGAACCTATGGCACAGGGCTTGCATGCAGTCTCGACTGTCATCTGGCTGTCTGGTTCCATTCACCCTGACCTGTTGAGGGGCGTGGTCATCCCTCTCTGGAAGGGGAAAGGGGATCGTTGGGATTGTGGCAACTACCGTGGCATTACACTGCTCAGCATA
>NC_051401.1:40144658-40162158 GCF_015228065.2 Penaeus monodon | reverse complement strand
AGAAAAAGACATCTTTGGAAAGTCCCGAGGGATACCACCATTGGAAGAGCCGAGGAAAAACCTTTGCAAGCACTGAAATAGGACCTTTGGAATGGCTGAGGGGCACCTTTCAGAGAAGCTGATAGGCAACAATGGATAGAGCACTGGAGCACCTTTGGAGACAATGCAGGCACCATAGCAAGGTCCAAGAGGCACCTTTGGAAAGGCTGAGACCAATCCTTACAGATGTCTTAAAATGATAAAATGCATCTTCATTTGTTTTTATCATATTCATTTTTTTCCCTATAGTATATTTTCAGGTAAGAGAGAGGATTCAGAAACTTTTTACCAAGCTTTAAACAGATCTGATGTGAGACAAGAAAATATTACAGTATGTGTATAAGTGTGTATGTGTGTTTGTGTGTGTGCGCGTGTGTGTGTTTATGTGATGTGTGTTTGTGTGTGTGTGTGTGTGTGTGCGCGTGCGTGCGTGCGTGCGTGCGTGCGTGCGTTTGCGTGTGTGTAAATGTGAATGTAAATGTGTATGTTAAATATAAATATTTATGTAAATATTTGTTAACAAGTCGAAATAGGATCATGTATGTAAATTTACATATGTAAGAAACATGTATCTAAATATATAAATATGTATACAAATATGTAAATATGTATATGAATATCCATGGATACATACAAATGGTTGGATTTTATACATAAACGCTCATTTGGAACACAAAAAAAAAAAATTATGAGCAACAAAAACTGTTTTCTTGACTGGCTTATTGAACAATTTACATATTTAATAACAGATGATGAATGGAGGGAAGTATGTTATAACTTGTAAGAATTAAATGTTAAACTTTCAAAAATGGTTGATGTAAAAAAAAAAAATCTATTCATCACCCTCAGCCAAAACAGGTAATCCAATAAACAAACACATTTACCACTCAAAATCTAAATCTTTCCCAGCATTGGAAAATGATTTGTAAAATCATTTTCATTTCATTTACATTAGCATCATTATACAAGGTGAAAATAAGCTATTGATCTAATGAATCACAGGCTTCATACCATGAAATTAATTTTGAATAGCAGACAAGCTACATTGCTGATCAGATGGTGCAGATTTTAAGAAATTTCATATTCAAATTCTTATTTAGAAATAGACAAAGTGCCAATCACCTACATACTTTATACTTTATTCCTAGGATATCGTCAAGCAGGGAAGTGAGAGTGGTCAGAATAAAGTTCTGCACTTTTTTCTTTTTTTTCTAAATACTGGAAATAATAAGTATTGTTGCACAACTTCAAACTAAAGAGAAAAAATATTTGAGAAAAATAGAACTCTATTTGTCAATCATTCTTTCCATAGGAAGTCTACACTCAAAAAAATATTTCCGAGATATCTAGCAAATATTTATTACATTTCATATGACCGACAGTTCTTGCATGCTCACTACAAATTCCTAAATGATTTACACAAGAACAAAGTTATCACAGAAATTTATTTAAATGTACATCTCACCAGATTATATATACTTTCAACACAGAGGCAACTTTAATCATCATCATACATAAAAATGAAATGATTTTACTCTATCAGTCAAATATTACTGGTTTTCTAATCTAAAACTCTTAAATTACCTCATTGCTAATATGCTATCTTCTAAAGGGAAATCTGATCTTTGATTCAAAATACATAATTACAGAAGGAAGTGTACTATTTAACAGCATATATATATATGAACTGCAATGGCACAATGCTTTAATAAGTATTAATTATATTTCAAGTAAAAGTGATGCGCCAACAAGTTCTGCAGAACAGATTTTAGGTATGATTATAGTTTAAAGTCCTTGTACATATAAAATTACCTTTCCAGTGTGCAATTAGATGCTTGTTGACAATTGCAACCTGGAATAGTCTATCACTCAAGAATGGTTTATGAATTCTAAGGTAAAGTTATTGAAGGTCAAGTCATACAAAAGGAAATGGACTTCATTTAATAATTGGTTTTCCATTGCATTCTTTAAATCACTATGTATAATATAAATCAGAGGTTCTTAACCTGGTGGATGTCAGCAGTTTCCAAGAGGGGTGCGAGCCCTTGGGAAATGCAGGAATTTCTCAAATGATATTTGTTTTTTCTTAACAAGAGAATGGTCAATAAGAAGTTTTAAGAATAATAAGGTGACTAATAAATACACAAAATAAAGACTAAGAATATATTTTTTATTATTTTTAAAATTTGGGAAGGAATTTTATTTGTAGGACAAATTCCTAGAGGAGGTGTGCGAATAAAAAGGTTAAGAACCACTGGTACTGTATGTAAAGTAAACTTCAAAATAATTTTATCGATTCACAAATAAATTATGAAGACAATATCTAATGCTCAACTGTTTTGTAAATGCAAAACTTCTGAACAATATTTGCAATACCAATCTTTAAAGACCAATTTCCAGAAGTGATCATACTCTAAAGGAATTAGGTTTACCTTATAGGCAGCCATAACTGAACAGTCATTAAATGATACATGACAGTTGTAAATAGTTACAGAAAAATTATGGAATGTGTCCACAAAAGCAAAAATAATAAATGGGTGTACAATAAACAAATTAGTGTCACCAGGGCATGACTCACAGGACGTTCTGCTAAAAAAAAAAATTACAAAATATTTAAAGCATGTGATTGTACCCTATTAAAAGTCCTTTAAACAAAAGTAGTGTCAATTGGCAATTTCCTACAAAACTGTTCAAGAGATGGAAAAAGGAAAGCATGGTAGCATGCACTAAGCCTCATCTACAAGATCAAGCAGTGCTTTTCTCCAACACTTGTACTGCTCTCCCAGCATCCAAAGCCATGAATGAGCAAGGGTGACCATCAGTGAGCATGGTGTGCAACAAGTATCAAAGTCTAACCCAGTACTAGTGACTTTCAGTAGGCAGTAAGATAGTGATGTTTAGTGATTTTTTTTGGGGGGGGTAATTTTCTCCTGCATCAACATCTAAGATAATTACTAGCGTATTGGAAATACAATGATAATGTGAAGCTTGGGGGCAAATCCCCCAGGTAAGGAAGTGCTAAATGACATCAAAGGTCATATGGCACTATGGTAAAATATAATAGCAAAAAGGGTTAGGAATGTTTTAATGACTAGGGTAAAGTTACAGATTGAAATGTACTAGAGGGTAGTATAGTAGTGAAACAGGTAGGGATGAAAAAAGGATAAGGAAAGGAGAAGAAAAGACCTTGCAAAATTAGTGGAGGCGAGGGCTGAGGATCTAGGTAGGGGTGATCCCCTATATTGGGCCTCAGTCCGTCTCCTAAGCTCCTCCCACGGCAACAACAAGCAAGGGATTGGGGGGGGCGGTTCAGTGATTACTTTGGTCAGAATTTTAATCACCACCAGCATCTCCCCCTTAAGGCCTGTCCACACGGGACGGCTACATCAGCAGTGACTGTTAAGGTGACTTAACAGGCATGAAAACAACGAAACTACTTATTTCCAGAGTAGTCTGTCCACTCATGATGCAATCTCTATTTGTCTGCCCTTGTAACAACCTATTATACCTGCCTATGTGTAAGTAACTAATGTTCCAAACCAACATTTAGAGGGTGAGGGTGGTTGGATGCAGAAATATAGACCTCTGCCTGACGTTTACTGGACAATCACTAGGTCATTCATTACCTCACCATAACTCTGTCTGCCATGTGCCGTCACCCATCAGGACAACAACACAGGTTGACAAGTAGTAGTCAATAGCCGTGGACTGCTCAATCTGTCAGTACTGCTAAACAAGCATGAATTATCCACTCACCAGCCATTGCCCATTGGTCTGGATGGGGCCTTAGTGGGGTACTGTTGGCTGTGCCATTACACTACTGGTAACTATCTGGTTCCCTTGCCTTAGAGCAAGGGGGTATAACTGGTTTGCCTGTATACACAGACAACCTACTAGCTTGTGCCTGAAGATCCTGCTCCATCACACACACAAGTCTGAACATTCAACTGTGCTGTATTTCTATGCATATTGTTTGACTAGTGGGCTTTGTGGGAATATATTCACACCATGCATTATCTGAAGGGAGTTTACTTTCAGCACATTGCCATGCACTTTTAAGGTTTCAGAAGCTAATCTCGTTTGAAATTTGCTTTGGCTCATTTTAAATAGCTAGCAAGACCCAATTTACCTCTTAAAGCAAGATTTCCATGCTGCAGAGTGCATTTGCTTTAATTCATGCCATCCCGAGTAAATGAAAATTTACGTATTTAATTTCTATATTCTCTAAGTACACAGTACTTATGACAATGCCATGGTTTTCACCATGTATGGTTTCATTACAAAAAAAATATATATATTTTTAGAATGTCAAGTACATCACTGGTCTTCAGGCAGAGGGATCAAAGTTTGGAAAAAAAAAAATCTTTAAATACAAGAATGGATGTGTACTACATGTATTCAAAAAGCAGCTGACAAATGCAAAACTCTTTGGCAAGGCAGGTACACTTGGTACACCTTTGCTTTGTGTACAATATGTTTGCCACTCCTTTTCTGGTTAGAACAGTTAAATGGCATTATATATTGTACATTTTGCCTTGTGCATTTATTTAGGAATTTATTCAGACAAATTAAAAACAATCTGTAATTTAACTTTAATGAAAAATTTACAAACAGTTTACATGATAAAATAGCTCTCCATAACAATTTTCATATATTAAAGTCTTGGCCATTAGATGAATAATGAAAACAAGGGTTTCAGTTTTGAAAATGGAAACAATCTTTCCCAAACCCAAGACTATGAATAAAAAATTTTCAGTTTACAATTTGGCCAAGGATATTCTTCAAAACCAGTGTTGCAATTGATCCATATGGTTACTCCATGGTATATATACATTTTTAACAAACTGCTTCAAATTTCCTTTGTTTATTATGTAGATTTTTCATTAGAGCTTCCTTAAATCTTGATCACTGGAATGTAGTGACTACCATTCATCAACAATTCTGCTGGACACCACTCAATTTTTCTTTCAATGCAGGCAGCATCTGAGGCAACTGCTCAATGTTGCATCATAAATTAATAATCTGCCATACAATTCCTTTGAAAAAGAAAGGAAATTTCTTTACATACACTCCTCTTGGCATGCATGCAAAGGCAATCACTATTTGGACAGGATACAGACACCAATCGAAACATTCAAAAACATAAAATTATATATATATATAAAAAAAGTTAAATGAAGCCACCCTAAAACACCTAGCATACAGTACTATCCCAGAACATCAACAGCCATTTCAGCATAAATATTGCTTTAGATAACCATCAACAGCTGGATAAAGTCAAAAGCTAACAAGATGCATTACATAATTTGATTTCAACTTGCCAACAAAGTAACCAAATATTAGAAGCACCAAAAAGCCAACCTTTAACAGAATTAACTGTTCATCATTCTGAATTAAATTCCGGTCTTTTAGATCATCCAGCCACTCTCAGTAACACCCCAAATGAACCTGCCTTTAGTTAGTCACCAACCTTCAAAAGTTTCTGGAAATGGCTATTAATGTCAATTATCAAATCAGATCTAAGCTGAATAACAAATTAACAAAAAATCATTGAGGGCAGCATTTTTACCTGGAATGACAAATACAAAAATATCGCTTGCTTCAATCACACACCATTCACACTTTCCAAAGAACTTCCGTAAATATTCCTTAAAGAATTTTGTGGGAAATATAGAGCTCTTAATTATGTACATGGAGGTCAAATTATGACAAAAGAAAATCGTAGGCTGTGTATTATCTTCTAGTACCCCTTTTTTATAAGCATGTTTCCTGTTTTCCCATTTACAAAGAAGGCTGGATCAGAAATACAAATATTGTAGGAAGTCCCATACAGTCCCTTCCAATGGGTACTGGAAATTGCTACTGTGTCGAACTGTTCCAGGTCGAGGTTCTTAAACTTTTCTTTCTTTTCCCTCCCACTCCCACCCCCAATCCCCTCTTACAAACTGACTTTTCAGTCAGCTACCACAACCTTTACTTGACTATTCCCAGATTATCAAAGTTGCAATTTAGAATGGCTTGACCAGTTCAACCTAGCAAACCCAATAAAAAAATTCTGGTAGTAATCCGATTGATGTCCATATTTCACAGTAGCATAACAGACCTTTCTTATGTCCTTCATAAATTTGATCAAGATCACAAAGGTGCAAATTTAGCTGAACTACAGCTATGCAACTTTAAAGAAACATTGATAAGAAAAAATTTACATCTTAACTATCACAGTAACAAATTAATCTTATTCCAAATTATATAATTCAATTTCTTGACAATTCACATAGTTTGTCACATTTCTAATAGCTGTACAGTATCAATATGTAATCAAATTAACCTACATTTAACAAAATATCCTAGACTGACTGATATGCAGCAGATCGTCGGCGGCGTCCTACAAGGTAAGCAATCAAGACTATAACAACCAGGCCAGCCAGGGCACAGCCCACAGCAATTGGCACAACATCGGAGGTGTTATCAGCCGTGCAGTGAACAGCTAGAATAAAGAAAAAAACAAAAAATCATTAAAAATAATGGTTACAACTGCCAATATGCAAAACAATATTTGACATTTCTCCTTATTTTCAAATTAGTAAATACTGGCATCAATCATCTGAAGTAATACTTACAATCAACGAAGTCCTTTTCGCCAACAATTTCGTTATATGCTTGAATCTGGATGTTAGTCAAGTCAGATCCCAGAGGAAGTTCATACTCAGCACCATCCAGAGTTCCAGTCACGTTGAAAGCAGACAGATGTGAATGGCAGTTGAAGCTACGGTTGACACCAATTTCAAGAGGACTGAAGTTATAGTTCATCGCAAGATCCAACTTTTCACCTGCAAAAGCAACTCAAGTTAACATTTATGTTACAAATCCTTACGCCCATAAGGTATGGTTTTAATAAAAATATTCTGCAATCCTGCACTTGATAACAATTTCAAGAGAAGCTCACTTGTACAGGTGTTATCTGTTACTATTTCTAATGTCATTGTTAATTTCCATTTAGGTTAGGCTTTCCAGCACATTCACATGAAACAAGGTTGACATGTAATGTGAAGATCATCAATGTCCAATTGCAGTCTAGAAGTCAATTCACCACACAATAAGAACTTTGAATTTTAAAAACCCTTTATAACATGGTCAACAGTGATAGCTTCAGCTTGGATTTCAATTTATATAATGTCAGAGGTTACTAATTTGCAACAGGAAATGTCATGATTTTGATATTTCAGATTTTGGTAGTAACATAATAAAAAGCACTTCAAAAGAGTTTTAGAACACAACACCACTAAGATTGGAACAAAAAAACTTTTCAAGTTCTGAAGTGGTCCAATACATAGTAAAAGCTTCAATGATTTTTACTAGTTCTGGTGAACTAGAGTTCAAAATGTCTTCTTACTCCATTCATTGCTGTAGTTTTTTTTCTTCATTTTCTTTATAGGAGCCTCAAAACTGACCATTTAAAGGTTTACTGTACCAATAAAATAATTTGTAGACAGTGACTAAGCAATTTGACCTCCCTCCAACTGGAAAAGCTCACACAAAATTTGCATAAACAGCAAAGTTCAACTAGCCTACAACTGCAGAAATAAAAATAAATACAATTTTAACCATTTGTTGCACGTATCAAAATCTTACTGTACAGAATTTCAGGGAAACAAAGCAGGCCATGCTAATCAGTATTTCAATATCAATTAACAAGAAACAAGGTTATCTGCACTTATGTTCTGGGCCACTCCAAGTTTGCAATACAAATTGAAGGTTTTCCAAGATAACTATACTTAATGGTGGTCAGTAACAAAAAAAAAAAAAAAAAATCCTGCAGCTCTGATGTACAAAGATTTTGTGCAGACGTATAACATGTGCTTTTGTTCACACAAATACACAACATAACCCAACTTCAAAGAAAAGTTAGCATTACCTGTGCAAGTTTTACATATAATTTTTTTTTTTAGGATGTCTAGTTAGTAAAACTTTCAGTAAATCAATAGTGAAAATATGCGGCCTTAACTACAGAATTCCATTTTCCTTAGTCTTTTCAGCTAGAACCAGACGAGGCAGTATTTAACTCCTTGGTTCTAACAAAAATTATCACATTACTTCAGCATTTTCTTAATACTACTCGGGATAAATCATTCGTACAGATTCATTTAGGTGCAAGACTATCAAATAATGAGATTACATCACCTAACTGACAAGTTGTTTTCCATGTTTTATTTCACTCAAACATTTAAGGTAATATTCTAACAAGAACAACACTAATAATACCAACTATAAACTTGAAAACTTCTGCTATACTTACCATAAATAGTTGAATTTACAAAGTTCTTGCCCATGAATACAGTAGCTGTAAAATCGATCAATGACCAAGAGTCCTTTGTCCTGTTGAAGGTCATTCTTGTGGAAGAAGTTTCATTCACAGCACCCCAGGTGATCTCAATGTACTGTTCACCTTCAGTTCCATTGCAGGTGCCAGTCACAGTTCCTCCATGCTCTGGGACAGTAACTGTGACCACTGCAGTTTTCTGAAAATTTTTGAGAAACACTGGTAATGGAAAACAAATTGATAACAAAAGGGATACATTCAGCGCTCACAAATTCTTGTTTCTCTTATTGCTGTAAACAAAACTGTCATACTTGTAAACACTGGGTCCACAGCATGGAACTTACATTGGTTTTTGTAGTGTAATTAACTGTAAAGGAGATGGTTCCCTGTACCATAACACAGGTGACATTATTTTCTGTAACATTGTAGTTGAAGTTTGTTTCAGGAGCTGAGGTGGTCACTGGTTCTGGAGTGGTAGTGGTTGGTTCAGGAGTGGTGGTGGTTGGTTCAGGAGTGGTGGTGGTAGGTTCAGGAGTGGTGGTGGTAGGTTCAGGAGTGGTGGTGGTAGGTTTTGGTGTGGTTGTGGTAGGTTCAGGAGTGGTGGTGGTAGGATTTGGTGTGGTGGTGGTAGGATTTGGTGTGGTTGTCGTTTCAGGAGTGGTCGTACTCTTTGCCGTTGTTGGTGCTGGTGTGGTGGGAGGGGGTGCAGGTGTGGTGTCAGTCTTGTTACCATCTTCAACTAATGCTTTTTCCACATCTGGGATGCTGATGTCTTGGCTAGCAGCTAGGGTGCCTGAAAAGTGAATGCAAATGTTATTTTCAACTACCGAGAAAAAAACATTTGTTACAGTTCTCCAAACATATACTCTTGCATGAAACTAATCAATATCCTTGAGGATAGCTTCAAAATGGAATCTTTCATAATAATGCATTATCAAATAACCATTCTCTAGTTATTACACCTGTGCCTATAATACAGGCATACCATGGCCTTTAAAAGTCATTGACAAGCCTGTTGCAAACCAAAATATATAAATCAAATTGAGGATGACGGGTAAACCTTAAAACTTGTATCGTAATTGTTAATAGTGTGTGTTGTGTGCGAGTTCTAAAATTTCTTTACTGCTAAATCTAATAGAATCTGAAAGTATAACATTGATCCCCCATATGGGTTCAGAGAAACCATATAAAAATTTGTCAAGCCAGTGACAAAGCACGGGCTATTGGTTACTCTGAACCTCATCTGAGGCTTGTCAAGAGGTTCTAACAAACTTTAACAAGCAGATCAAGTTAAATTCTAATCCACATTTTGCCCTAAACTGTCAATGATAAGGAAAATGTTGGCTGGAGCAGATGTTATTCAGTACCATAAAGATCAGGTAGATAAATTGGCAAATACATTTCACACTTTAGTTTTTAGGTACTGTAGGGATAGCTGGTAAACAGCAAGATATGCCAGGCAGAGGTTGAGTATACCCCTGACCAACCTTTGCATCTAATGACTGCTGGCACAAGTGCTGACCAAAGCATGCATGGCTTACCTTTCCAAACACGCATACAATGCGACCCGGAATAACCTTAGTTAACTAGGACACCTATTCACCCACGCAGTTTCATTCAAATTGGGATAAAACTGGTAATCAATTGAAAATCAGTTTTCAATCATCTAAATCTTGGGATACAGATGTACTCCATCAGCATTTAAAATTATCCATTATTTAGATAAAAGGGGCTTTTGAATTTGTGTTCCGGAAGTTGAAATTTCAATGATGGGGTACACAACTTTGAAGACTTAGTGGCAGCAATTTTAGATAATGACAAGCAAGTTGTCTGAAATTTTACATGAACTGCCACATTTTCACAAAATTTGGGGTATTTGCTCTAGACACACTGCTATCTTAAATTCCCTTCTAAGCCTCTAATAACTCCAGCTTTTCAAAAACATTTTTTGCATGCCATTGGTACACAAGCTTTAGGCTCTTACAAAATGTACACTATCTGTATTACAAGTAACCATATACATGAATAGGCAAGTTCTGAACGCCTACGCATTCAGTATCTTTATTTATTTTTCTTTTTTTTTTTTAACCCATATTTAAACCTAAACCCTCTATAATTTAGAAGTACTGACCCATTCCATACCTTCCACCATGTTCATGTTAAACTATACAAATGGGTTTCAAGGATCAGACTATAGCTATGACACCTAAGACCAGAAGTGAATATATAATGCCACAGTTGTGAAAACCTTCCAAGCCACTGACACCAAGACATGACATGACATATACATGCCTTGCATTTTGATTTAATTTATAAATATTGCTCCACAAGAGCTTAAGTCGAAAAAGGAGTCAACTTCTAGTCCTACCTGCTCTCACCTGTATACCCTATTCCTTGAGTATCTTTAAATTGGCATAAATATTTACACAACACCAAGTATAAAGTCATGATATCAGCACTAATAATAAAAAAAAAAAAGGGGGGGGAATACAAGGTCAGGGTTGGCCTAATATCACTACCTTGGTTACCATGCACTTATGCCAAAGTCAAAAATCTGGTGACCAGTGCAATTACTAGGTGCTGATTGGTCAATGTTTACATGGCCAAAAGTAAAATCACCAATGACAACATTTAAGAATCATACAATATGGCTACCATCGACAGGTTTGCCAAAATACAAATTGATCATAGTTAATACAGTAGTTGAAACGAGTCCACTACGGATTAAAATAGTGCACTTAGCTTATCCATTTTGGTTTATCATACATTTACACTATGCTTTGAGGTACTTTACCTAACAGTTACAATGTTTGTGTGTCAATTCTAGCCAATAATTCCACCCATCTGATAAGCAAGAGCCCAAAAGTAATTTGGTGGGGGTTTTATTTCTTCAAGTTTATTTCAGGACACTTTTTTCTCCCTCCTATTATATACTGAAAAAAATAATAATAATAAAAAAAATAAAAATAAAAATAATAAAAGCTTTGTCCACAGTTAGAATGGAGAGTACTTGACAAATTACTGTATTTGAACATCTTAATGAATAAAGGGTAAAAGTTTACAACAGGACTAGACATCACAGACTGTCCCAAAGTAATAAACCCTGAATGCACTACCAAAAGAATTGCTGTATGAACATATTCTGGTAATTCTTTACAGCACACATGCACTTACCGGAGACTGAGTAACCAACTCCAGGTCACAAAGTTTATTGAATAATTGAAGTTACTGTGCGACTGGCTATGCAATTTAGACACTACCTAAAGGTAGGGTTAATGGGCGGTTCTGCCTCCCCCAACACCCCCAGGCAAACATGGCCTTTGCCTCATTATGCACGGCAACAATGTTAATATGCAGGAATAGCAAGTGGACTTGGGCTGTGTGTGGCACTTTCCACTCCCTTTACTTTATTTGTGGCCTTACCTTTCCTGTCTGCAGATTATTTACTGTACCAACAGATTTTTTGGCCTCTACAAGAATCATAATTTGTACTAGATTTGTGCATCCACACCAAAGATTAACACTTTCCTGATCCAGGGGTTTTGCTCCCCAGAGCCCCTACCAATTGCCACATTTCCCAGACCTGAAGCTCTATCCCTTGACTGATTCCTGTTTCTACCCAGCTGGTGCTAGGGAGCAAAAGATTGAAGTTTCTTGGCACCATACTTCTAAAGCAAACAAATTTGGAGATTTGTGCCAAATGCATATGCCATAAACTTAAAACCTACAGCAGCTTTTGAAATGGGTATCTTATTGCTTCTGTTGTATGTTTTTCTTATGCTGTCCATTTACTGCCTATCTTGTGTCCTTCTCAGTAACATTAACAGTAGGACATGTGAGCATGCATCTACCACAAGGAATGCAGTTTTCCACATCACTTACATCCTCTTTAATTGTCAACATTACATAGTTTCAGTTTTAAACAGTATTTTGCTATTATGTTAAATATTTCGGTCAGATGGGGAAGGGGAAGGGGTGTTTCCTGGATTTCCCAGGAGTGGCTGGAGTAACAGGGTTGTCACTTCAAAAACAGCAATACATTTATTTATGTCCTTTGCAATAGAAAAGAAGAAATTAATGCATATTGCAATTTGAATAATTGAAAACAAATAATAGCTGGCTGTGTGAATAAAAAAAAATATTAAATAAAAAATGCTTTAGAACAAGTTTTCAAAATTAAAGGATTGAGGTAAGCAGGTGCAGCTCAGTAAGCCTAATAAAGACTTCAGTAACCAAGCACTTGAAGCCATACATGTTTGGACTATATGGGGAGAGGGGGGGGGAGCAAAAAATGTATTGGATGGTGCATGTACCTACTGCCAATGAGAAAATACAGTAACTGTACTTTATCTATAGTTCAAATCCAATCTTTAAATAAGGTAACAATAAAGTTGCTTAAATGGCATGGTGTCCCACAATAAGTTTTGAAGAAAAGCATTAAAGGTCAACAATCTAATGAATAATATGGGTCTTAATATGAAATGAAGTTAGAGCAAAAGAAAATCAACAGACTTATCAAGATCAATGGTGGTGTGATGTCTGTGATAAAGAGGGCTAATGTTACCACGAGATGTGCGCAGATTGAGGGAAACGGGCACTTCCATCTCATAGCATAAATAAGCGGCACAGAAACAGCTTCTTCGGCCTCATTTACCGATTAGGGAATAAGGAGAAGGCCAGATAGGTTAGGTTTGGATCTTGGGTTTAAACAATGCCCTGGTTTTGAGACTTCGTTTCTGGGACTGCATCGCTCTCGGTAACAAATAACATTTTCATTTCATAGATGGGAGGCCAATGTGCTGTTCAGATCTTTATGCTCTAGAATTTGAGTGTCCATATCCTTCTTCCTCTGTGCAATGCTCTGTAACAACAACCCAAGAAATTACCAAAGGAAGCACTAGCAACAGACGTGGATGAACTGATACACTGAATACTAAAGTTGGGCAATGTCACACCACCTGAAGTGAACAATGACCACCCACTGAAACACATTTAAAACTAGAATAATTTTCTTTGAATGCAAATCTTTGCACAATTAATCTACACTGTTTGGGCTTTAACATTTAAGTTTGTAGTATTTACTCATTCATAAACCTCTTCAAATTAGTAACAAAATTCCATTTTTTCCATAATTTCATTCTTTTATTTGCACCAAATCTCTTATCACTTCATTACAGCAAGTCATGACACTTGCAACTATCACGTCACTGGCAGAAAGCTTAAGACCAAACCATATTTTAGTTTCCACCTGAACAACAGCTTGCATCCCAATCAACACCTGATCTCTTTTTCTATATCATGCGTCCCCATTGAGAAAATCGGGTGGATATTCTAGGCCATGAAGCAGATTTGGGTCACTTGTCCCTGTGGCCATTGTTCGGGGTATGGACAACCTCCGTGGCCTTTCGATGCCCCACCGGTGGATACCCTCCCCTTCCCTCCCTCAAGTCAAAGTTTTCCTTAAATCATTTTTCCCTCCCAGCAAAAAGGCAGCTTAATATCCCCAATTCCATGACATACGGGCTCCACTCGTCAAGAGAACGTTCGCCCAAAACTTTCGCTGGAATGGTTATAAAAAAAATAAAATAAAAAGTGGCAGGCGGGAGCGCTGGCAGGCCCCTTCACCCGCCGGGTCGCGACGTGAAAATTCCTCTCCAACTCGTCTGAATCTACTCCTTTCCGCCGTCATTTGCTTCACTGCGAGGCGGGCGTTGAGGTCAAGTGGCGAGGGAGGCTTCGAGGGGCGTAGCTCTGCCCCCGACCAGATCATATGACAATGACACGGACACAACACACATGACAGCGCTGACAGCCATACCGTCGCACTTCCGCTCTCCAGATCCCCTCGCAGGCTTCCTCACGGGCGGTTTTAAAAGCGCTTCACGATGGGACTTGCGTGGAAATGAGGGCGGGAAGTCGCCTTCCCTTCCTCGGTGGGCGGAAAGGAGTAAAGACATCAGAGGGACTCATGTGACATCGCCTCGGCCGAAGCAGCTGTTTCCACGCCTGCCATTTCCGCCGCGCGATCAAGATCCTTCTTCCTTTCCTCCTCTCGGCCGTCTCTCGCGCCTTCCATGCACTCCACGACATACTCACCCAGCACCAGCAGCAAAGCCAGGGAGAAGAAAGACAGTCTGGCCATGGCGATTGATCCGTAATACGTCCACTGCTCACAACGGCTCGAGAACGAATGTCGGGAACGCCGGAGTCCGGACCAGCCGCTGGCTAGCCTGGCTCGTCCCGCGGCCGAACCTCCTCCCTCCCTCAACACCCCTATTTTTCCTTCATTTTAGCCCTTCTGATTTCTTTTCTGCCGCCAAAACTGGAAAAGATACCGTAGAGATTTATTTACGGTTTTATCCAACGGTCCTATTAAGTGTCACGAAACAACCGATGAAACATTTGCAAGAAAAGAGTATGACGCACGTCGGTTTCTAGAAGAGCCCTGCACCAATGATCAGCTGATCCTGATAGACTGTTATACTGTAATTGGCTATCTTATATTGCTTGTTTGCATGTTAGGTAGCATAAAAATATGCGTAATTTACATAGTATTGAATAAGTCAATCAGTTACCTCTAAATAAAAGAAATAAAAAAGAAAAAAAAAAAAACGTTGCATTTATATGGCAAAAGTCATGTCAGCTGTAAATAAAAACTGTAATGGCTACTTTCGGCTTCCATACTATTTTTTTTTTTCTAAACAATTGCTCAAGAATAAGAATAGCTTTCGTGGTCTACATGGAGATTCTGAAAGTATGCTAAATAAATAATGATTTGCGATTTCCTGGCAGACTCTTGCGTAAGTAGGTGCGAGGAACAGCATCTTATTTCGGCGTTGCTTTTATAATAAAATCAGTGAGTAAATAAAAAATGAATGAAAAATGGACTGCCATCATTTCGTCACCTCTTTAACATTTTAAATTTTCCATTATATATATATATATATATATATATATATATATATATATATAACACACACACACACACACACACACACACACACACACACACACACACACACACACACACACACACACACACACACACACACACACACACACACACACACACATATATGTATATATATACTGCATCTATTTAGCTATCTATATAAATGTGTGTGTGTGTGTGTGTGTGTGTGTGTGTGTGTGTGTGTGTGTGTGTGTGTGTGTGTGTGTGTGTGTGTGTGTGTGTGTGTGTGTGTGTGTGTGTGCATGTATATACTTCCATGCATCCATCCACACATGCATACATTCATACTTACACATACGTACATATGTATATGTATATATGGATATGTATACTTATGTATATGTATATATATACATATATGCATATGTATATATAAATATATATATACATATGTATGTATACATAATACACACACACACACACACACACACACACACACACTGTGTTTGTGTGTGTATCATCATCATCAAGGGGTTAACCCCGACGGGTGCGTATGGCTGCATTCACCCTTCTCTTCAAGCCACGAGGGTCCCTCATGGTAAGTCTCTAGGCAGGCCCACGGCCCATCTCTAACTCCTCGCGATAGGTCTCGTCGAGCTGCCCAAGCCATGACCTCCTAGGTCGTCCCACGGGCCTCCTCCACCCAGAATTGTCTCGCAGAGAGACAACCTGATGGGTAGGGTCATCCACAGGGAAATGAGCTAGGTACCCATATAGCCTGAGTTGGCGATCCCGGATTATGCAAGTAACAGGTCCCATGCCAGTCTAACGGTGTAACCGCCGGTTAGTCACATGGTCCTGCCAACTGTATCCCATGATCCGGCAAAGACTTGTTACAAAAGGCATCAAAAAGAGCCTTCATGGCACTAGATAGCGTCCAGGTTTCGTTTCCATAGGCAATATCAAAGCCTTGAAGACCCGTAGCTTGGTCCTTCTGCATTGGGACCGACATCTCCAAATGCTCTTGTTGATCGAGTTCATGGCTCCTGCTGCCAGACCAATCCGTCTACTGACTTCCTGGTCTGACAACAAAGAGTTATGGACAACGCTACCAAGGTATGCAAAGCTCTTTGTGATTTCAACGTCTTCAAAGTCCTGAATCTTGGTCTTGGTTTAAGAGACCTCTAGGCCCAAGGGCTTCGCCTCATTGCTAAATGCATCAAGAGCCGCCACCAGTGACTCCAAGGACTCAGATAGGATAGCAACATCATCGGCAAAGTCAAGGTCTGAGACCTTGATATTGCCCAGTATTGCTCCACACTGACTTTGGCTAGTAGCCCTCGGGCGTACGCCAGTGGACTACTGCGCTGCTTCGGGTGTTTCGCGCTTGAAGGACTCCCACAGAGCAACTGGGTCCGTCAGGTTTTCAAGTTCTGTGAATCGATCAGAGACTGCTGTGGCACACCCACAGGCACACTCCTCCTCCATCAGTCTGTCCAAGTGAAACACCCTAGAATGGTCACTGGAGGGACGAGGAGTTTTGAAGCGGACCCGCAGGGTAGCCACAACCAGCCTATGATCAGTGCCACAGAACTCGGCACTCCGGTAAGCCCTGAAATTCTGAAGGATCCTCCATCGAGTGCTGACAAAAATGTGGTCGATGTCCTTTGCCACAGTACTCGTATCGCTATACCATGTCCAGCAAAGCGGTTGGGGCGCTGATACCTGGAGCCAGGAATCCTCATTCTCTGGGACCTAGCAAAGTCCCGGAAAAGGAGGCTGTTCTCACTGCTAGGATCAGCTCCCGAGCCATGAGAGCCAACAGAATCTCGTAGCCAGCTCGATCACAGCCGGATACCGCAATGAAATCGCCCAGAACAATGCGAACGTCTCGCTGGGGGCAATTGTCTGTCGCGGATGTGGCAGACAATTATATATATATATGGAAGAAAAACCCACAATACAAAACTAGATTTATTGAAAATGAGACTACAGTTTCGAAATCCACCTGGATTCCATCCCCAGGTCTGAGGAGGAAAAGGGGGAGGGGTGTGTGTGTGTGTTGTGTGTCTATATATATATATATATATATATATATATATATATATATATATATATATATATATATATATATATATTATGTGTGTGTGTGTGTGTGTATGTAGCCTACATGTATTTACATATATATACATACGTACATACATATATAATAATATATATACTCGTAT
>NC_051401.1:40134658-40142158 GCF_015228065.2 Penaeus monodon | reverse complement strand
GATAAACATACACTGTTATCGATATTCGGCAAGAGTAACTGTTCACAAATCTTGCCATAGGAGGCTCGAAAGACCTAACGGGGGAGAGGGGCAGTACATGGCAAAAACTACAAAGAAAAGTGACAAAACTGCCTTGAATTGCGATCACACTTAATAAAGAATTGATCCTAGGCATCTAATAGAGTAGATATTTTGTGTTCGTGACAAATAAACCCCTCCTAGCTGACTGTCAAGCGCATCTGGCAGTTGTGCCCAGCCAACGCGGAGCATCTGGCTTGGAAACTCAGAAAATTTTACTTATTCCGTCACTTACTCGATTTTGTTTTTTGTTTTATTTTTAGCTCAATTCGCATCCACCTTTTTATACGACAAAATTTGCCATCGACTATTTTTTATTCTATAAAGCAACGACAAAAAACCATAAATATATATTCAACAGCGAGATGAGTAGCTTCCACGTAATGATCACGTGACCGGTCTACCCACTGCACCGGCCTCCATACAGGAAATACTCAAGCTCACACTGAAGTTTGCCATTCGCGTTGCACTCTTGCAAGCCCCGGCAGAGTGGCAGGGTGACGCTGACACACACACTTCTCCCTACGTCACCACCCTGATCGTTGACGTCAAGGCATACTGGAACCAGAGACTTGCACCATCAACTTGCAAGACTTCAGATGAGCGGATCAGAGCTTTGCTGCAGGCGATACATACACCGACATTATCTTAATAATATAGCCGTCATTCACCCCCATTATCTGGTTCCCATTACCATTACGTGCCAAAAGTACTTCGACATTCTTGCCGTCTCCCAGATAACCCCTAAAGACAGTTCCTTTGGCCAGTTCCTCCAGCAGTGCCCGGATGACCACCGCGAAAGGCATGTGCTTGCGTCACCAGAACCCCGGGGGAATTTCCCTCTTCCAGGGAACCTCTGCCGACCACGTCACTCCAGCCCGGTCCAGACTCCAGCGCTCTTTCTCTTTTCTGTTAGGCGTCTGAGTGGAGACGGGCGGTGTGGGGCCACAGCGAGGTGATTCAGAAAAGACGCCCGTTTCAGCACTCACGTGAAATCGCACGGGTGCTTGAGATGAGCTTTGTCATGTTGCCACAATTGTTCTTTTTCTTCTTCTTCTTCTTTATTGTCTACTTTTTTACGGAAGGACGGGGAAACCAGATCTCACGCCAGGGATACTCATCACATGATGACACTCTTAAGTCTTACTATAGTCAACCAGGTAAAGAGATAAGCAGAATAAGTATATAGGACAAGTTTTTATTTAGTGAAACGAAATACTGGAAAAGCTATTGGTTTTACATTCGGGTCAACATTTTTAAGTATGGTTAGACTTAGCAAGTCCTTTACAATTAAATACCCGTTCCATATTTTTATCAAAGACCGTCACCCGAATCGTTGTTATCAGCAATATTCTCTTCTAACAACAACATAATTGCATCTATCATCATCATTACCGCAGTCCACCCCCACCACTCAAGGTCAGCATAATAGTAATCCTGTATCCTGTCTCTCCCTTTTTCTCCCTCTCTTCTACCCTTTCTATGTCGTTTGTGTCCGAGCCTCATGTTGTGATGCAGTATGTCCTCATATGCTGGAGATAGTGTTTACAAAGTACAGCGTCGGGGCCGAGAGAGGGTGATGATGATTATAGGATATGGTGACAGTAATGGTTTATTACCCAGCTGAGCTTCATAACAGAAACGGATGACGGGGTTAGGGTAAGGGGGGGGGGGAGACGAGCTTCCCGATGGCGGAGAGAGAAAGTGATGGAAGGGAGCCGAACCGATGTTAATGTGCGAGTTTCTCTCCAACTGGGGACGGTTGGCGAGCTGTAGAAAAAGGGAGTTTAGATCTTCGTTGTGAACAACTACACGATTCTCGCCACACGTCGTTACCATCTTCTCCGTCTCTGGGATTATGATCTCTACCGTATTACAGCCGACCGTCCCACTGCACATACCGGATGGTCGCGAGTGCCGGCGCCAAGGTACAGTGGGTGGGTGTGCCGTTCCCCGCCGGCGACAGCTCCAACACCAACCTCCACCCCCCCGTGGGTTTTGCAGACGCGGCGATGGCGACAAAACAATACTGTACGCGATAATAAGGGCGCCACCCCACCCATCCACTCATCCACCCACCCCTCCACCTATCCCGACCCCCCCTCTCTCTTCCCTTTCACCCTCTCCTCCCGTTCTGCCTCTCCCACTCGCCACCCCCCCCCCCCCTTCCCAACTCGCCCCCACTCAAGGTCACCGTGGGTGTGGAACCTCAGCCGCAGGTCCGGGCAAGAGTGTATTTTACTAGTACACGGTCTAAGGTAAAGTTTCACATACTCTGTTGGCCGGTTTCATCCTGTTTTCCCTCCCTCTTCTCTTCCTCTGCGTCTCCTCCTCCTCCTCTCCTTCTTTCTCCGCCTCTGTACCCGTCCTCTCCATCCTTCCTCCCGCTTCATTTCCCTTCCCTCATTCTCTCTCTCTCTTTATCTCCCTCCCTCTCTCTCTCTCTCCCTCTCTCTCTCTCTCTCCTCTCTCCTCTCTCTCTCTCTCTCTCTCCTCCTCCCTCTCTCCCTCTCTCTCTCTCCTCTCTCTCTCTCTCCTCTCTCTCTCTCTCTCTCTCTCTCTCTCTCTCTCTCTCTCTCTCCCTCCCTCTCCCTCTCTCCTTACCTCTCCTCCTCTCTCTCTCTATCTCTCTCATCTCTTGCTATCATTCATTCATCTCTCTCACTCATTCTCTCTCTCTCTTCTTCTGTCATTCTCATAATCTATATAATATCTATATGCTATATTATTATCTAATCAACAACTTACTATTATATTCAACAACATAATATAAAATATACTTATCAATTTAATATAATTAAATTATCATATAGAATCAGATTGATAATGTAATAATAATGATAATAATGATAATATATAATAATAATAATAATAATATAATAATAAATTAATAGTAACAATAATAATAATAATAATAATAATAATAATAATAATAATAATAATAATAATAATAATAATAGTGATAATGATAATAATGATAATAGTGATAATAGTAATGATAATGATAACAATAATAGTATTCATAGAGATAATGATAATGATAGTAATAATGATAATGATTATAATAATGAAATAATAATAATAATAATAATTATAATAATAATAGTAATGATAAAAGTAATGACAACAATTACATATTTTTTTATAAATTCTCTGTTTCCTCTCATTTTCTCTCTTTTCACTTCTCTCCTCTCTCCCTTCTCATTGCTCTCTCTTTTTTCCCTTCATACCTTCCTTATTTTTTTCTTCCTTCTCTCTCTCCTCACTTCGCTGCTTAGTCCTTTCTCTCCTTTCTCTCTTTCTTTCTCACTTCTCTCTTTTCTCTCTCTTCTCTTTCTCACTTCTCTCTTTTCTCTCTCTTCTCTCCTTTAACCCTTCTTACTTTTCTCGCTTCTTTTTTCTCTACTCCCTCCTTTCTAACCGTTCCTTCTTCTTTCCTCTCACTTTTCTCCTCTTAACCTTTTCTCTCCTCTCTTCTTTCTCTCTACTCACTTCTCTCCGCTCTCCCTCTTTCTCTTCACTTCTCTCTTTTCTCTTCTTCACCCACTTCTCTACCTTCTCACGTCTCTCGTTCCTCCGCTCTCTCACTTGAGAGAGAGAGAGAGAGAGAGAGAGAGGAGAGAGAGAGAGAGAGAGAGAGAGAGAGAGAGAGAGAGAGAGAGAGAAGAGAGAGAGAGAGAGAGAAGAAAGAAGAGGAGAAGAGAGAGAGAGAGAGAGAGAGAGAGAGAGAGAGAGAGAGAGAAGAGAGAGAGAGAGAGAGAGAGAGAGAGAGAGAGAGAGAGAGAGAATCAGACACACAAACAGACAGACAGAAAGATGAACACCTATCAGCCAGTGGAACATTTACATTAATATCTCAAAAAAAGTTTATGACTTCTGTGCGAATTCTGAACGTACTGGATTCGCTTCGTTCGACATCTGAATCGTCGAAACAAAACCTTTTTCGAAACTTGTTAACACGTTCCCCAAGGCTTAACTGTGAACAATTCTTTAGACTATACTTAAGACCAGTATTAGATCGTCAAACAAAAAAGGACAAAGAAGAAAAGAACTTTCCGCAATTGATTAGTGAGAAAGGAAGAAAGTATTTTGGCAGTAGATGACCTACGTTTGTGAGGGAGAGAAAAAAAAAAAAAACAGAGAAATTGCTTGTATATTGCTCTTTTTCGCTTCATTTTTTTGCTACAAGCCGAAGACCTTCCTTAATTCCGTCATAGGTTGTGTGTGTGTGTGTGTGTGTGTGTGTGTGTGTGTGTGTGTGTGTGTGTGTGTGTGTGTGTGTGTGTGTGTGTGTGTGTGTGTGTGTGTGTGTGTGTGTGTGTGTGTGTGTGTGTGTGTGTGAATATTTGAATGCATAAGCGTGTGTATGGGTGTAACAGTGCGTGTGCGTGCGTGCATATTTGAATGCATAAGCGTGTGTGTGGGTATCATACTGCGTGCGTGCATATTTGAATGCATAAGCGTGTGTGTGGGTGCCATACCGCGTGCCTGCGTGCGTGCATATTTGAAAGCATAAGCGTGTGTGTGGGTGTGCGTGTGATATACCCGGTTTCCCAGCCTCCCACCACCCGCCAGCATGGGTTCCTTCCTCCGGTATTAATGTTATCGTAAATTCTTCCGGCCGCTTTGAGTTCTCCTTATGGAACGGAGGAGGTGCAACGCACTCGCGAGTTCCTCCTTCCACCAAGCACGAGGCAGTGGGTGCGGCGTTCCTTCACTCCTCAGACCTGATATTGTGAGGAAATAACAGTAACGGTGTAAATAAATGATCCCTCGCGTTTCTTTATACATAGAATCCCTCGCGTTCCTTATACATAGAATCCCTCGCGTTCCTTTATACATAGAATCCCTCGCGTTCCTTTATACATAGAATCCCTTAGTCGTTCGTCTTCTGTTTCGTAAGAAGAGATAGAAAAGAAAAAAAATGTGGAAAGAGCAGAAGAGTGCGTGAGTGTGTCGTGTGCAGAGACTTTTTCTTTCTTCCTTTCTTTCTTTTTCGCGCGTAGGGACAAAAAATAATAAATAAAATAAAAAGAGCAGAAGAGTGCGTGAGCGTGTCGTGTGCAATGTTTTTTTTTTCTTTATTTATTTATTTATTTATTTATTTATTTCGCGCCTAAGGACAAATAAATAATAATAATAATAATAAATAAATAGAAAGTGCAGAAGAGTGCGTGAGCGTCTCTCTTTCTTTCTATCGCGCCAAGGAACAAATAAAAAATTAAAAAAAAAGAGAAATAGAAAGAGCAGCAGAGTGCGTGAGCGTGTCGTGTGCAGAGCCTGTTTGTTTGTTTGTTTGTTTTTCTCTCTTTCCTTCTCTCTATCACGCCTAGGAACAAATAAAAAAAATGAAGAAAAAGAGAAATAGAGTGCGTGAGCGTGTCGTGTGCAGAGCCTTTTTTTTCTCTATCTCTCTCTTTCTGTCTTTCTATCACGCCTAGGAACAAATAAAAAAAATGAAGAAAAAAGAGAAATAGAGTGCGTGAGCGTGTCGTGTGCAGAGCCTTTTTTTTTCTCTATCTCTCTTTCTTTCTTTCTATCGCGCCAAGGAACAAATAAAAAAAAAAAAAGAGAAATAGAAAGAGCAGCAGAGTGCGTGAGCGTGTCGTGTGCAGAGCTTGAGCATGGGCATAGTAAGACCTGCCGTGTGTCACCTCCACTTATGACGTCATGGGTATTAAATAACGAGTTACGTCACGAATCCGCCGCGTTGATGCCCTGCGCTCGAGTCGTTCCGATCATGTGGATATATATTAGTTGGTGGTGATTTTGTTTATTTTTTGAGAATATTGATGTGGTGGTTGCTATGTTCACTTTTTTTTTTTCTTTTTCTTTTTTTTTTTTTTGATCCGCGCTCGCTGTTCTTTCTTTGTCTCGCTCTATCACTTTTCGCCCTCTCTCTCTCTCTCTCTCTCTTTCTTTCTCTCTCTCTCTCTCTCAGTGTGTGTGTGTGTGTGTGTGTGTGTGTGTGTGTGTGTGTGTGTGTGTTGTGTGTGTGTGTTCCTTCCTTGTCTTACTCTATCAGTTTTCCTCTCTCTTCTCTCTGTCTCTCCTCTCTCTCCTCTCTCTCTCTCTCTCTCTCTCTCTCTCTCTCTCTCTCTCTCTCTCTCTCTCTCTCTCTCTCTCTCTCTCTCCTCTCTCCTCTCTCTCTCTCTCTCTCTCTCTCTCTCTCTCTCTCTCTCTCTCCTCTCTCTCTCTCTCTCTCTCTCTCTCTCTCTCTCTCTCCTCCCCCAGTCTCCAGATAACAGCTGACTTCAAAAAGTGCTCGAAATAGGAACGAAGACGAAGGATTGACGTTGCTGACTTCGTTGTCTGACTTCACCCACTGCTGACGGAGGACTCAGCGAAGTGACCTGACTGCCCAGGGTAACCGCAGCGCGTGACTTCTGCCGACGAAGGCATGACTCACGTGGGGACTGAGTGCAGATTGCAAGCCGCGCCTGCTAGCTGCGTTGGCCCACAATGCACGGTCCTTGATGAGTGCATTGGGCATCACCTGGTATTCGTTACGCGCTTATTACTCAGAAAAGTAATTGAAAGTGCTAAAATGTAACGTAGAAGGGGGATGTGTGTGTGTGTGTGTGTGTGTGTGTGTGTGTGTGTGTGTGTGTGTGTGTGTGTGTGTGTGTGTGTGTGTGTGTGTGTGTGTGTGTTGTATGTGCACGTGTACGTGTATAGGTCTGTGTGTGTATGAATATATAAGCATGCATGTGTAATCGTATGTGTATATGTATATCTGTATGTGCATGTATATGCGTACTTGTATATGTATATGCATGTGTATATTTATATCTGTATGCATACGTATATGTGTGCGTATACTCACAGGGAATGGAGAAAAAGAGATGCGTAGGGCACAACTTCCAAACGTTAATGTAGTCTGGGGATGAACAAAGGCCAAACTCAGTCTGAACATCCGGCCCGGCTTCAAGTTTCTTCCAGCTGCTTTAGAAAAAGAAAGAAAGAAAGAAAAAATTCTTCAAAGAATCACGAACTCGAGAAACTATTGGCTAGACGGTCTTCTAAGATTTAAAACCTTTGCGTCTGCCCAGAGAGCGGCGAGAGAAATTATTATTAAGAGTAGTGAGAATTTTCTTTTTCTCTGATTTCAGAATAAGAGCGATAAGAGCTGCGATAGGAGGAAAACATTTTTTTTTGTCAGGATTTTAGATTATAAATTTTTAAGAAGTATTGAAATCCTAAGTAAAAGATTGCACGGACTTTTTCAGAAATCAGGAAATTCAATTAGGAAAACAACAAACAAAAAAAAATCTGACACAATTATGTTAGATTTTTATAATTTAGAAAAAAAGGAAATGTGAATCTTAAATTCAAAAATCTTAGAATTAAAAAAAAAGATAAAACAGTAAAAAAACACCATTTTCTCTCTGACAAAATTACATCAAACTGCATTTTCGTTAA
>NC_051401.1:40127158-40129658 GCF_015228065.2 Penaeus monodon | reverse complement strand
GCTTTCCTATCCACTCATAATAACATCCATCACAGCCTCACGGAGCGCCAATGTCCGTCAGAAGTCGACAGTATCCGGCTGGACAGAGCGGTGCCGTCCTCATTAACTGTACGATAATGACGGTATTTCGCACCCCGCGACTCTGACCCCGCCGTCCCCCTCCCCTCGCCCCGACCTCCTCCTCCTCCTCCCTGTCCCACCCCTTCACCTCCCCTCCAGGCTTCCCCCACCCCACCCTCTTCCTTGCCCTGCCCGCCCTCCTCCGGCCCCGCCCCTCTCTCCTCCCAGCCCCGCCCCATCCGACTATTCGAGATCAAAACAACTTTCCCTCAGCGATTCCTCCATGCATGAAATTTGAGTTATTACGCTGGCAGACGGGGTAAGGTGTGATCACGTGACGTAAACAAGGTGGGGGGGAGGGGGCTCTCAGACACGAGGTTATGGATAAATGAAGATGGTTAATTTTATTAAATATTTTCATAAATGTCGTGGATGCTCTATATCTTATTTGTGTTCTGAAAACGTCCGTTGTGAAGTATGTATTTTACGAGACCGAAAAAAACAACAATTAAATAACTGAATGAATTAATATAAGAATAAAGCAGAATAAGAAAAAGATAAATATATAAAAAAACATCATGAAATAACCAAATAAACAAATAAATATAAATTAATAAAAGAAAAAAATATCAACGAAGAAATAAAAATGTAAATTCAAATGCAAATAAACCAAGAAAAAATATGAATAAATAAATAGAATCATACAAAAAATGCACAAAGAAACGAAGTACAATTGCATAAAACATACAAACGAAATGAATAAAACACATAAATGTAAAAAAAATATATGATAAATACACATAAAACTCTACCACAAGAGAACACAGATTATGTCTGTCCGTGGCAACAGAAGGGAACGGGAGGCAGCTAGCAACACTCGGCTCTCGTCTCTCCTCTCGACTCCATAGACCTCTAGCTCATTCTATACCGTTTCTGTTCCTTGGTCTTTGTTCTTGGGAGACCGGAGTATGTTCTTCAGTATACTCTTTCTTTTCTAAGATGTCAGGTTAAGGAGTATTGTCCTATATTTCATAATATTGATGTTGTGTCCATGATGTGTATAAAAGATGGCTGTGTCTAGAAATCTCCAGCTCATTCAAGACCGTTTCTGTTCCTTAGTCTTTGTTCTTGGGAGGCCAGAGTCCGCTATTACGTTTGTTCCTTCTTTTGCAGGATATCAGGTTAAGCATTGTCCTATATTTCATAATACTGATGTTGTTGTTTTCATTATGTGTGTAAGTGATGGCTGATACGTTCACATCATTTACCATTATAAGGTTTGTCTTTGTTAATATTCGTTAACACTAGGGGATTTAGTAGTTTCCTTAGGCATACGATGAGAACTCATTTGCATATATTTCAAAATGTTTCCAAATGTAGACGGAATATACTTCTCGTTTGTATGGATTGGAAGGCCATCTATACCAACCAGTTAACCATGAAGAAAAACGTATATGAAGTTGTTTGACAAGAGGGTGAGGGGTTAAACATCCTACTGATACCAGGAGGAGAGAGAGGAAAGAAGGAAATACAGGCTGATGTAACGTTTCTCAGAATATAAATCAGAAAAGTAGCAGGATTTACTATGTAAGGTATCTTAAAGTCACTATTATTATCATTATTACTATTTTACCAACCACCCTGGAGAAAAACGTGTTTGAAGGAATACCCAGGATTTGCGTATGTTTTAATAGTACTGAGGATGTATGCGTGGACTAACATTACCCATGGTTTTGTGTTCGAAGGACCGAGGATTCAGGCAGAAAGTACCCATAATTCATGTATGAAGTAATAATAATCATGATATGTGTATGGACTAGAAACACCCAGGATACATTCGTGAGTTACGCTGCACTACTGAATATAAGGCCGAGTGGCAAGTGATAATCTCAAGTGTTTTCTTGTGGACGACCAGTCCTAATCCAGCTGAATGTTTACACGAGCTGCGATGTCACGAGAAGCTTAGAATTCTCAACGCTGTGGAAGATACGACTGTCGCTGTATATACATCACGTAACACATCGTAACGCGTGCTGCCTTGTAACTCGACCCCGCCCGCAAACGAACCCTGTATTCTCCTAATCCTCGATTTATCCCGTCACAGTTCAGAGGGGCGTGTGAGATCCAACCTGTGGGGTTCTGTTTATCTCCTTGCTCTGTTTGTCTCCTTGTTCTCTCTCTCTCTCTCTCTCTCTCTCTCTTCTCTCTCTCTCTCTCTCTCTCTCTCTCTCTCTCTCTCTCTCTCTCTCTCTCTCCCTCTCTCTCTCTCTCTCCCTCTCTCTTCATCTCTCTCTCTCTCTCCTCTCTCTCTCTCTCTCTCTCTCTCTCTCTCTCTCTCCTCCCCTCTCCCTCTCTTCCTCTCTCCTCCTTTTCTCTCTCCCCTCTCTCTCTCTCTCTCTCTCTCTCTCTCTCTCTCTCCTCTCTCCCTCTCTCTCTCTCT
>NC_051401.1:40117158-40119658 GCF_015228065.2 Penaeus monodon | reverse complement strand
AGCAACTCGCACAAGCTTCACACTAGACCTACAAATGTTAATATTAAACGTATTCCAGCTGCGTTGAGGAAACCTTTGTATTCAGTTTTGATTCTAAGTAGATGTGACTGATAAATATTCTCTTTTTCTTCACAAGATTCATAATAAATCCAAAAATGAAATTTGGACCTTCCTTTACAATACGCCATAAGTATTGCCAGAGAAGAAGACGAATGATGAAGTGCTGAGAAAAATAAATTGTAAAGACCGGCTGTTGGACATCTTGAACAGGAGGAAATTAAAGTTTATTGGTCATGTGATGAGAAGTAAAAGTATTGAGAAAGACTTGCTGACAGGGATGGTGTTAGGAAACAGAGGAAGAGGCAAACCGAAGACAAGACTGAGCGACAATATCAAAAATATTTGCGGGCTGTCGATGGTACAAGTGGAAAGAAAAGCGTAAGATCGAGTTTAGTGGCGAAGGATGGTGGAGAGGTCCACGGCTGCTCAAACATGAGCATACCGTTATTGATGATTGCCAAATTACACTTCCGGAAATAATTGGTAATTGTAATAATGTATTCCTTTTTATCCTCTTCCCTACTCTGTATTCATCTACACTTCATATATATATCAGAAAAATATGCAACATAGAATTTAACGTGTCAGAAGTATCTATATAAGGGTTATTTTAATGTCATGTGTGTTAAATGTATCAGTTCTGTAACTTTTGATCGGGTTTATTTTTCATTTTGCGAGCTCTGTGTCTGATGATAATTATTATTATCACTAACACTGTTGCCTTCTCTGTTATTAAGTAAATAATAATTTTTATTACCATTAATGTTGTAATTATTGTTATTACCATTATTACTACCATTTATATATTGTAATTGCTACTTTAATTATCATTCTCGTAGCCTTTTTAAACTTCATGATAAAAGAAATGAACGCAGTAACATTATCATCATCAATAACGGTATGCTCATGTTTGAGCAGCCGTGGACCTCTCCACCATCCTTCGCCACTAAACTCGATCTTACCTTTTCTTTCCACTTGTACCATCGACAGCCCGCAAATATCTTTGATATTGTCGCTCAGTCTTGTCTTCGGTTTGCCTCTTCCTCTGTTTCCTATCACCATCCCTGTCAGCAAGTCTTTCTCAATACTTTTACTTCTCATCACATGACCAATGTGCTGATCATCAAATAAGGTCTCATATAGACTTTCAAAAGGTCGTGGTGGCCGAGTGGTTAGAGCATCGGACTCAAGTCTGTCACGACAGCAATCTGAGTTCGAGAGTTCGAGTCACCGGCCGGCGCGTTGTTCCCTTGGGCAAGGAACTTCACCTCGATTACCTACCTAGCCACTGGATGGGCAAGCCAGCCCAAGTCAGTGCCGGTGCCAGACCCGGGTAAATAGAGATGGTGACTCGATAAAAACACCCGGCGGAAGGCAATGGCAAACCACCGCTCTAAATTGCCAAGAAAATCATGGAAATCCATGATCGCCAACGTCCTGGTGGGACAGGGCACTTGAAAAAAAAAAAAGACTTTCAGTTTTAAAAAGCAGACCAGAGGAAAATTATATTAGATTACAGCCATAAAATCATTTTATAGTCGAAACCTTCAATACATATCAGGGACGAAAATAATGATAATAAAAAAAAAAGATAAATAGATAAATAAAAAAAAAATAACAATATAGAAAAAATCGATAAACAAATAAATGATAATGATGCTAAAAAATTATGATAATAAAGAATAAAAAAAGTCAGAAAACCCCTATACAAAATATATTTTTGGTAATACGTCAATGTAACGAAAAAACAAGTACTGTTAGGTATCAGAAACTGATTGGAAATTCGCGTAAACACAAAAGAAAACGACGAATCATGACGTTTCGAATAAAACTATACTCCTATTCTTTTTTTTTTTTTTTTTTTTTTTTTTTTTTTTTTTTTTTTTTTTTTTTTTTTTTGCTGCTGTGTTGTTATTGTTGTTGTTTTTGTTTATTTGATATTGCTTGTTAGTGAAGAATTTAACTCTGTCTCCAGGTATGTTTTCGTAGTTTTCCAAGACGAGAGAGATATACTCGACTACATATAATTTCATACCCATATATTGGTCCCAAAATAAATAAAGCTACATCCATAATTAGTATGAAGATAACCTGAAAACAAATGCAAGTGATTTCATAATAAAATTAAAGTAAAATAATTTACCGAGCTCATTTTACAAATTTCCTTTTTTTCCCCTCTAATTTCTCCTTCTCTCTGGCTCGTTTATCATTTTTGTTCTGTTAGCTTTTTTCTGAGCGAAGTTTACACACTGCATGTACTATACACACATACAGACACAAATATGCATACATGTGTATGTACGTTCATAAATGCATACACATATTCATGCAAACATACTGTGCGTACATATATACGTAAATATATACATATATATATATATATATATATCATCATCATTTAACGGTAGGTTCATGTCTGAGCCGCCGTGGTCACAGCATG
>NC_051401.1:40102343-40112058 GCF_015228065.2 Penaeus monodon | reverse complement strand
AAAAAGGGGTTTTGCTTGTTTCTGATTTTAAAAAATGCGATCATTTTTTGGGCTGTACCAAAGTGCATTTGCATTTTTTTTCGTGAGAATCATAGAAACCCGTGACAAATTTTCCTAATTATATATATAATATATATAATTATTATATAAAATTATATATATTATATATATAAATGGTTATATATTATATATATATATATATATATATAAAATTTATATTCATTTATTATATAGTGCACACAACACACACACCACAACACACAACACACACACAACACCACACACACAAAAATTATATATATATATAATATATAATATATATTATATATATATATATATTATTATAAATACATATATATATAATATATATATATATATTATATTATATATATATATTATATATATATAATATATAATAATTATTTTATTTTGTTGTCACACACACACACCACACAAAACACACACACAAATTATATAAAATTTTAATATATAATTATAATATATATAAAAATTATATATATATATATATTATATATATATGCATATGTGGTGTGTGTGGTGTGTGTGTGGGGGTTGGGGGTTTGGTGGTGTGTGTGTGTGGTGTGGTGTATGTACATATATAGTTATAGTATTATGTGTATATATAGTAGTTTACCCCCAAAACGGGGGCGCCAAGAAGTAGGCAACTTTTGCGAACTGGGACTTTAAAATTTGGGGTCCAGACGGGAAGGGGCCCGGGGTTTTTTGGCAGATAGTATAAAAAAACTAGGAAAGGGGACGGCTAGTGGCGGGGAAACAGAGGGAAAGGGGGAAACAAGGCGAAAAAATTTAGGGAAGGGTACAATTTGAAAATGGGGAGAAAAACGGAGAAGGAAGAAAGGGAAATTTGGGAATTTTTTTATCGTGTGACATGAAGATTTAGAAAAATAAACAAAAAGAGTACAGCATCATGGGATACGATTAGCCTGAAGTTTCTCGATGAATAGCCCCACAAGCAGAGGCATAGATGAAGAAAAGAACTTCTGGGGGGCACTAAAAAGAAGAACGGGAAAAGGGTTTGAGAAAGTGAAAGGTGAAAATTTGGGGATAAAGAAGACCTGTGGTAGGGAAATATCCCATCAGTCGCATACACGGAGGAAAGTTAGGAAATGGTGTGAGGACGGAGAGAAGGAAAATGCCCTAGCTTATCCTTTAATATGGTAATAGGAAAACCCCTATTCCGTAAAGAAATAAAAAACCCCTTTTACTTAAAAAAGTGGGATAGAGAAAGCAAATGATTAATTTTTATATCAAAGGGAGAAAACTTGGGGAGATTAAACATTGTAAAGTGTAATAGAGCGAGCACGAATGGTAGAGTGAACACCTGGGGAATGATGCAAGCAGTATTATTTTAAAGCGGGAAAGGAAATCCGGGGAAAAAAAGGGAAAAATTTTGGTGGCTTAAGAAAAAGTACAAGAGCAAGGGGGTGTAAAAAGAAAGCCAAGAAAAAAAAAGGGAAGAAAGTAAATAGATGAAGACAGAGAGCTATCAACGAGTTGAAGGAACCAAGAAAGCAGTTGCATTGCAAAATCAGAACATCGACCATATGTATGAAAAATTAGACAATAAAAAAAGGACAGGCGAAGAATCGCTAAGAGTAAAAAATAGGAGAAAAATTTAACACAGTACGGAGATGAAGGGCGAAGTGGGAAATATGCTGAAAAGGATATATTTATAAGAAGAAGCAGCATTCAAAAATGTAAATGAAGAAAATGATAGTATTTTAGGAGATGGAGAGCGAATGCCAAGAAGGGCGAAATAACTAAGGGAAGGGGGGGGAATGCTGCACTAAAGAGAAAAGAACGGAAAAGCTACGGGACCGTGACGTACCAGTGGAAGTTGGAAAGTTTGGGAGAAGGAGTTGACATTTGCATGGATATGAAAAAGATAATGGAAAGGGAAGCAATACCAAAAAAGTGGAGGAAAGTTTTGATCCAACTTTAAAAGAAAAGGAGATATTCAGAGTTTTTGAGAAATATCGGGGATTTGTGAGCTTACTTTGAAACTACTGGAAAGGATTGTGGCCCAAGCAAACTTGGTTTTTTGAAAGGGGTCGGAACAGTTTACGGTATCTTTTGCCAGGCAAACCCGGAGAAAAACCCGGAGAAGAAAAAAGTGTGCTATGGTCTTCATGACTTAGAAAAACTTTGACAGTATACGCCCAAAAAGTTGGAGAAGGGTAGAGGGAGGAGTCCCGAAAAAATAATAAGAATGTCGAGGAAAGTTACAAGGGGTGAGCACAGTGGGCATGACAGAACACTTTTAATAAAGACGGTTGCACCAGGGATCGGCACTTAGCCCACGTGTTTTAAAAGGTTTTGGGGTCATCACGGAAAATGTAAGGAAGAAACACCATTGTATTGGGACGCGATGATATTTTACTAGTGGGAAAGTAGAAAAGTGCTAGAAAGTAAACTAGAAGAATGAAAATTTGTTTAGAAAACAGAGGAATGAGAATAAGCAGGTCCAAGACAGAATTTTCACCACAGATTAAATGGAACCAATAGCCACAACAAAAACAAGGGGAGAGAAATGAAAAAAACATAAGACATATATTAAAATTTTATATATATATAATATATAATTTATTATATATATATAATGTATGTAATAACACAAAATTTTATATTTCATATAAAATTTATATATAATATATATAAAATATATTATATAAATATACATAATAATTATTAAATAATATATAAATTTTATTAATTTTAAAATATATATATATAATCATATAATTAAACTTCAAAGTGTTTTGTCAATATATAAAATTTAATATATTATATATATATAATTTTTAAATATTTAATTTTATATAATAATTTTTTAAAAAACTTTTACAATATAGATATATAATATAAACATAATAATATATAGTATATAGTATTAAAGTATAATGATTAATATAATATATATATATTATATATATAAATATTATTATATATTATAAATAAATATGACAGAACACTTTTTAAAATTTTAAAATATTTTATTTATATATATATAATATAATAATTTTAAAATATATATATATTAATAAAATAAAATATAAGATATAAATTATATTATATATATATATTATATATAATATATATATATATAATGTATAATATATATTGGATATATACTACAATATATATATAATATAATATTATATATATAATAATATATATATATAATTATGTCTGTATGTATTTTTTAATTTCTCTCCACCCTTTCCTTTTTTGGCTAGTTGGTTTCCCTTTTATCTGTGGGAAATATTCGGTTGGACCTGTTATTTCCTTCCTTGTTTTAAAAAAATTTTATTCTTTAGTTACTTTTTAGCACTCTTCATTTTTGCACTGTACAATATCATCAGGGCAATACAATGGTGTTTTCTCTTACATTTTCCGTGATGACACCAAAACTACTGAACAGCAGTGGGCTAAGTGCCGATCCCTGGTGCAAGCCGATCTTTACTTCAAAGTGTTCTGTCATGCCCACTGTGCTCACGTCCTTGTAACATTCCTCGATCATTCTTATATATTTTTCTGGTACTCCTCACTCTCGTATCCTTCTCCAGACTTCTTGGCGTAGTACTCGGTCATAAGCTTTTTCTAAGTCGATGAAGACCATATGCAGCACTATTTGCTTCTCCTGGTCTTTCTCCATGGTTTGCCTGAGCGAAAAGATACCGTCAACTGTTCCGACCCCTTTCATAAAACCAAGTTGCTATCGGCCACAATCCTTTCCAGTAGTTTCAAAGTATGAGGCATCAGCTTAATACCCCGATAGTTCTCACAACTCTGAATATCTCCTTTCTCTTTGAAGATTGGCATCAAAGTACTTTCTCTCCACTTTTTTGGTATTGCTTCCCTTTCCATTATCTCTTTCATCAGTCCATGCAAGATGTCAACTCCTTCTCCCAAAGCTTTCCATACTTCCACTGGTACGTCATCGGGTCCCGTAGCTTTTCCGTTCTTTATCTTCTTTAGTGCAGCATTCACCCCTTCTCTAGTTATTTCAGCTCCTTCTTGAGCATTCGGCTCTCCATCTCCTCAAATATCTATCATTTTCTTCATTTAGCAGCTTTTGAAGATGCTGCTTCTATCTTATCAATATATCTCTTTCTCAGCATACTTCCACGTTCGTCCTTCATCTGCCGTACGTGTGTTAAATATTTCGTCCTATTATTTTTACTCTTAGCCGATATCTTCGCCTGTCCTTCTTTAGTGTCTAATTTTTCATACATATGGTCGTATGCTTCTGATTTTGCAATGGCAACTGCTTTCTTGGCTTCCTTGCAACATCGTTGATATGCTGCTCTGTCTTCATCTAGTTTACTTTCTTCCCATTTTTTCTTGGCTTTCTTCTTAGCACGCCCTTGCTCTTGTACTTCTTCATTAAGCCACCAAATTTCCTTTTTTCCCAGGATTTCCTTTCCAGCTCTTAATATAATACTGCTTGCATCATTCCACCAGGTGTTCACATCTACCATATCGTGGCTCAGCTCTATTATCACTTTACAATGTTTAATCTCCCCAATGTTTCTCCTTCGATATAAAATTAAGTCAATTTGACTTGCTCTATCACCACTTTTGTAAGTAATAAGGTGTTCATTTCTCTTACGGAATAGGGTATTTCCTATTACCATATTAAAGGATAAAGCTAGGTCAGTTACCTTCTCTCCGTCCTCATCACCATTTCCATAAGCATTTCCTCCGTGTATGCGACTGATGGCATCATTGCCGCTACCAACATGGTCATTCATTTATCCTCCAATTATGCACCTTTCACTTTCATCAACCTTTTCCAGTTCTTCTTGTAGTGCCGCCCAGAACTGTTCTTTTTCTTCATCTATGCCTCCTGCTTGTGGTGCATATTCATCGAGAAATCTTCAAGGGCTAATCGTATCCACATGATGCTGTCACTCTTTCTGTTCACTTCCGTTACTAAATCTTTCATGTCACACGATAAAATAATTCCAATTCCATTTCTTCCTTCTCCGTTTGCTCCTCCATTTATCAACTTGTACCCTTCACCTAATTCTTTCGCCTTGTTCCCCTTCCATCGTGTTTCCTGCACACATAGCACGTCCACTTTCCTAGTTTTCATACTATCTGCCAGAAACCCGGCCTCTTCCTGTCATGGACCCAACATTTAATGTCCCAGTTCGCAAATGTTGACCTAGCTTCTTTGGCTGCCCCCGTTCATGAGGCGGTATATACATACATATATATACACATATATACATATATACATATATATGTACATACACACACACACACACACACACACACACACACACACACACACACACACACACACACACACACACACACACATATATGCATATATATATATATATATATATATATATATATATATATATATATATATATATATATATATATATATATATATATATATATATGTGTGTGTGTGTGTGTGTGTGTGTGTGTGTGTGTGTGTGTGTGTGTGTGTGTGTGTGTGCACATATATAAATATATGAATATATATATATATATATATATATATATATATATATATATATATAGACATATATATATATAATATATATATATATATATATATATATATATATATTATATATATATATATTAGGAAATATAGTCACGGAGTTGCTATGATTCTCACGAAAAAAACGCAAATGCACTAATTGGGTACAGCCCAATAAATGATCGCATTTTAAAAGTCAGAATACAAGCAAAACCTCATAATATTAGTATCATACAAGCTACGCACCAACCAATATTGCAAGTGATGAAGAAATGATTTTTTTATAACTCTCTCCAAGATACTTTAGACACAATCCCTAACAGAGATGTAAAAATATCATGGGAGACTCAACGCCAAAGTAGGAAAAAATAATCTAAAAAATGACACCTGTGGAAAATTCGGCTTGGAGATATAAATGAAAGAGGTAAAGATTTTATTGAATTCTGTAGTACAAATAATTTAGTTATAGCCAATACATTGTTCCAACACCACCAAGACACTTTACACGTGGTTTTCACCAGACAAAAGAACACGCAACCAAATTGACTACATTGTGCTGAACCAAAAATGGAAGAGTTGCATAAAAAATTCCAAAACAAGACCTGGTGCCGACTGCAACAGTGACATACTAACTATCGACTTTAAAATAAGACTCAAAAAGATGGAGCGTCCAACACCACCTCTAAAGCTCGACTACAAAACTCTTGATAACAATTACAGAATTGCAGTGTCAAACAAATTTGAAATACTCAATCAATGTGAAGATGATAAAACACCAAATGAGTTGTGGGAAGAAGGAAAAGAACTCTTGCTGAGCACTGCTTAAGAAACTATCACCAAAAAGAAAAAGACAAATTCCCCCTGGATATCTGAAAAAACTCTAAGTGAAATTGAAACAAGAAGATGCCTAAAATAAAAAGGTATCAATAATCCAGTTGAAAAAGTAATTTACAAAAAACAAAATACAAAAATTCAAAGATTGCGACAAGATAAGGAAAAATATTTAAATGAACATTGCCAGAGAATTGAAAACTGTTCTATCAATAAGACAACTAAAGAACTCTACCAAGGAGTACGAAACATCACACGAAAAATTTAAACCTACAATGGACACTATCAAAACTGAAGATGGACTTGTTTTATGTGATGGAAAGAAGTCAAAGATAGATGGAATCAATATTGTTCCAAACTTATACAAAAAGAATAAAAATCTAACAACAACATTAATTAGACTCAATGACAGCGAGGATGAACCACCGCCACTGCTGGACGAAAGTTTAAAAAGCCATAAAGAAGTAAAGAATAACAAGAGCCCCGGAATAGATGAAATAACAGCAGAACTAATTAAGAATGCTGGCGAAAGTGTTGAATACTCTTCTACAAACTCTGTACAAAAATATGGAATGAAAGAAAATGGCCTTAGTCCCAGGACTGGGTGAAATTGGTCTTACTCCCATACCTAAAAAAGGTGACGCACTCCAATGCAACAATAATAGGACAATTGCCTTAATAAGTCACAGCAGCAAAATTTTGTTGAAAATTATTGCTGAAAGAATGAAGTTGAAGTTAAGAGAGGAAATTGCAGACGAACAAGCAGGTTTTCGTCCTGGAAAAGGTACCAGAAACCAGATTTTAAATTTAAAATTGATCATAGAGAAAAACAGAGAACATCAAAAAGACCTTACCTGTGTTTCATCGATTATGTGAAAGCTTTGATACTGTTGATCACGATATCCTCTGGAATAACATGTACGATATGAAGTTTCCAAAACACATCATCCAATTAATAAAAGCCTTGTATGACCAACAACAAGCAGCTGTAAGAACCACTTATGGGTTAACAGAATGGTTCGAGGTCAAACAAGGAGTACGACAGGGTTGCATTCTGTCTCCGCACCTCTTTAATATATATTCTGAAACAATTATGAGAGGTGCTCTAGAGAATTTTGAAGGAACTGTGATGTTGGAGGATACAAAATATCAAATCTGAGGTACGCCGATGATATAGTTTTGATTGCCAGCAGTATCACTGAACTACAAACAACTACTAGATAAAGTTAGAGAAGCAAGCGAAAAGGCTGGCTTATTTCTTAATGCCAAGAAAACTAAGATCATGAAGATTCAAAGATAACCGGCAATGAACAATGATGAACATGTTACAATCAATGGAATGATTGTGGAAAATGTGAAAGAGTTCAATCTTGGAGCTGTTTTAACTAATACATATGATGATTCACCGGAGATAAAAAGAAGAATTACCATTGCCAAAAGCGCCACAATTGCTCTCAATAACATCTGGAAAGACCGAAGCATTACCTTACAGACAAAGCTGAGGTATTGAACTCATTAGTTTTCCCAATCCGCATCATATGGTTCTGAGTGTTGGGTGTTGAAGTAGATAGACAAGAAAAAGATCAATAGTTTTGAAATGTGGTGTTACAGACGAGTACTGCGTATTAGCTGGACAGAGAAGAAGACGAATGATGAAGTGCTGAGAAAAATAAATTGTAAAGACCGACTGTTGGACATCTTGAATAAGAGGAAATTAAAGTTTATTGGTCATGTAATGAGAAGTAAAAGTATTGAGAAAAACTTGCTGACAGGGATGGTGATAGGAAACAGAGGAAGAGGCAAACCGAAGACAAGACTGAGCGACAATATCAAAGATATTTGCGGGCTGTCGATGGTATAAGTGGAAAGAAAAGCGTAAGATCGAGTTTAGTGGCGAAGGATGGTGGAGAGGTCCACGGCTGCTCAAACATGAGCATACCGTTATTGATTGATATATATATATATATATATATATATATATATATATATATATATATATATATATATATATATTTGTGAGTATGTGCGATGGAAAATCTGTCTGTAAACCTCTGTAAGGTTTTCCAACAAGAAAACGAAAAAAAAAACAAAAAAAAACATGAGAAAGAAAATCATCTATACCTATAAATGTGTGTATATGTATATATATGTATATACATATATTATATATATATATATATATATATATATATATATAATATATATATATATATATATATATATATATATATATATATATATATATGTGTGTGTGTGTGTGTGTGTGCGACGGAAAATCTATGTGTCTGTCAGTAAATCTCTCCAAGGTTTACCAACAACAATAAAACGAAAAAAAAATGCGAAAGACAATTAGCCTCGCGACCCCTTTCGATCCGCACGTCAGCTCAGGAATCCGTGCTTTCCGTGTGACCTTGGGACCATACATAATGACTTTTACTGTTAAGTGAGAGTTTGTTTTATATTTTACTGGGTTATTTTGGATTTTCTGGGAGTTCTTATAGAAGAGATGATTGGCTGTTAGTGGTGATAATGATGATGAGAGTGATATTAATGATGATGTTGATAATGACAAAATTAATGATCATAATAGTAACAATATCACTGATAATGATAATGATGTTATTAATGACCACCATCATGATAATAATAATTATACTGGTAACAGCAATAATGATAATAATAATAACAATGATAATGATGATAATGGTAATAACAATAATAATGATGAGGATGATATCAGCAATAAGAGGAATAATAACAGTGCTAATGATAATAATGATAATAATAATAATGATAATAATAATAACAATAATAATAGTATTATTATTATGTTTATTAATATGTTTATTATTATTATCATTATTAATAATGATAATTACATAGTAGTAATAGTAATCATCATCATCATCATCATAATAATAATAATGACAGTAATAAGAGTGACTTTAATAAAGATAATAATTTAATACAAGTACGAAATTACGACGATCAGAAATTTTGAAACGCCACGTACTATCAAGGAAATGTAAAAAAAAAAAAAAAATCATCATTACGTGCTAATTTGGATGCCTATGAAATTCTATACTTACGATAAACAACTGACCTTCGTATTAGGTCGTAAAGCTTATATCTGCCCTTGCATCCTGTGACACATTTATCTAAAGTTAGGACTATTACACTGTATCCGTTTAAAACATGTACTACTACAGACTTCGGGTCTGATGACTGACAGACTAAGCTCTATGTATTTTGTTCTTGTTCAGGAGAAATGGGAATACGGTAGTGTGTAAGGAGTTACTTATATGTATACGGTGATAGTCGGGAAATGTGTGTGTGTAG
>NC_051401.1:40088974-40091474 GCF_015228065.2 Penaeus monodon | reverse complement strand
GACGGCAATCTGAGTTCGAGGGTTCGAGTCACCAACCGCCGCGTTGTTTCCCTTGGGCAAGGAACTTCACCTCGATTGCCTACCTAGCCACTGGGTGGCCAAGCCAGCTCAAGTCAGTGCTGGTCCCAAGCCCGGATAAAATAAGAGAGAATGATTACCTAAAAAGGTAACACCGGCACTCTCCGTGGAAAGGAACTGGGGACCCTACCACGTACTCACTCCAAGAGCATCACAACGTGAAAACTGCAATTGAGTATCATGCTGTGACCACGGCGGCTCAGACATGAACCTACCGTTAAATGATGATGATATATACATGCATATATATACATGCATATATATACATGCATATATATACATGTATATATATACATGCATATATATACATGCATATATATACATGTATATATATACATGTATATATATACATGTATATATATACATGTATATATATACATGTATATATATATTATATATATATATATATTATATATATATATATATATTATTATATACATATATATATATACATACATACATACATACATACATACATATATATATATATTTATATATATATATATATATATATATATATATATATATATATATCCCAGAAAATGAGGGTCTCTGGCTCCTGGTACCAGCGCTCCAACCCGCATCGCTGGACATGGTACAGCGAGACGGGTACAGTGGCCGAGGAGATCGACCACATTCTTGTTAGCATGCGATGGAGGATCCTCCATAACTGCAGGGTTTACCGGAGTGCCGAGTTCTGTGGCACCGACCATAGGCTGGTTGGGGCTACCCTGCGGGTCCACTTCAATACTCCCCGTCCCTCCAGTCGCCACCCTAAGGTGTTTCACCAGGATAGGCTTAGGGAGGAGGAGTGTGTCTGTGGGTTCACCATGGCAGTCTCTGACCGATTCACAGAACTCGACAACCCGACGAACCCAGTTGTTCTGTGGGAGCTCTTCAAGCATGTAACACTCAAAGCAGCCCAGGAGTCCATTGGTGTACGCTCGAGGGCAAGGCAGAATTCTATATCCCTGGAGACATTAGAGGCCACTGAAGCATGTCGCATGGCTCATCTGAATGGTAATCAAGTCTTGCTTCGCTCCATGGTGCGTAGGGCTCGGACACTGCTGAGAAGGGACAAGGAACAGTTCCTCAGGAATCTGGCTGAGGAGGTTAAAGGCCATTTCTTGGTAAACGACCTTCGCCCTGCCTACCAAGCCTTGAGAAAGCTGAACTCTAAGCCCTCCCCACAGATGACTGTAGTCCGATCAGCGGATGGATGGATCATCTCAGATCATGTTGGGGTTCGTGAATGTTGAGCTGAGTATTTTGAGCAGCTGTACCAGGTAGACCCTCCAACATTTAGCTTGGATGCAAGCAATGTTACAGTGCCTGTGCTGGACCCACAAATCAGCGAGGAACCTCCTACCCTAACAGAGGTTAGGATGGCGATTTCCAAGCTGAAGGGTGGGAAAGCTGCAGGCATATGTGATATCCCTGCTGAACTGCTAAAGGCTGGGGTGAGGTCATCCCTCTCTGGAAGGGGAAAGGGGATCGTTGGGATTGTAGCAACTACTGTGGTATTACACTGCTCAGCCTACCAGGCAAGATTCTCGCCCACATTCTTCTGAAACGGATCCGCAACCACCTACTGAGGCATCAGAGACTGGAGCAGTCTGGATTTACTCCTGGCAAGTCCATGATAGACCATATACTAGTGCTTTGAGTAATTGTGGAACACCGTTGTGAGTTTGGTCAGGGGTTGCTTGCAACCTACATCAACCTCAAGAAGGCATTTGACTCGGTGCATTGGGAATCACTATGGGAGATCCCGAGACTAAGGGGAATTCCGACACAGATTATTGGCCTAATAGCAAGACTTTATACTGGTACTGAAAGTGCTGTAAAGTGTGGTGGTGGTCTGTTGAACTTCTTCCCTGTTAATTTAGGGGTGAGGCAAGGCTGTGTCCTTGCACCAACACTTTTCAACACCTGTATGGACTGGATAATGGGCAGAGCTACTAGCCAAAGTCAGTGTGGAGCAACATTAGGCAATATCAAGGTCTCAGACCTTAACTTTACCGATGATATTGCTATCCTATCTGAGTCCTTGGAGTCACTGGCGCAGCTCTTGATGCATTTAGCAATGAGGCGAAGCCCCTAGGCCTAGAGGTCTCCTGGACCAAGACCAAGATTCAGGATTTTGGGGGCCTGTTAGGGGAACCCGTTCAGTCGATCCATGCTTGCGGTGAGGACGTTGAAGTTACAGAGAGTTTTACATACCTTGGTAGCATAGTCCATATTGATACCTATGCAGAAGGACCAAGGTGCGTTTCTTCAAGGCCTTGATACTGCCAGTTCTGCTCTATGGAAGCAAAACCTGGACGCTATCCAGTGTCTTGGAATCTCGTCTTGATGCCATTTGTAACAAGTTCCTTCACCGGATCATGGGGTACAGTTGGCAGGACCACGTGTCCAACTG
>NC_051401.1:40060077-40062577 GCF_015228065.2 Penaeus monodon | reverse complement strand
CCGGGACAGGGCGAAGCAGGATCTGCCACGTTCAGCGGGATTTCGTTGGGCGACCGTCTGCACAGGAAGTAATATATGCCTCCGTTCTCGAATATTCCAATGATTCCTCCGTTGGTGGGGCATCTATTCAGGAAACTGACTTCTAATTCACTTACTCCATTGAAGTCTATGGTTGATGAACCGGCCTGAAATGAAGTAAGAAATATTGTAATTCATCTTTTAAATTCCTTGTTTTCAATTATATCCCGTCTTTACTTATAACAAGTGATGACGATGAATATATAATGAACAAAAAGTTACCTGTCTGAAAGTGAGCACATACACAAAATGCACAAGAAGTATACATTCTAACAAAATAAGTTATAAGCAAGAGTTTTATCACTGAGGTTCCTAAACAACTGCGTTTATATAAACGCTAGATAAATGTGATTAAGTCTAAAAAAATCATGGGCAGCATATTGAGATCTCAGGGGGGTCTTTTGTACAAATGAGAAACTATTGTCTCACTTCAAAATCTGCCATTCCACAGCGAGGTACACGAAGGACAACGAGACGAGAATGGTAAAATATGGAAACATCACAAACCAAAGACATATCTTACCGAGGGGGTTGTTGCCATGGCCGCCAGCTGAGTGGTCGGGGGCGGGGGGGTCGCCAGGTCGTTAGGGCTTGGCAGGTCGGCTGTAAGGGCATCCGCTGAAGGGGAAAAGGAGCAACACAGAGTGGATTGTTTGTACGTGTGAATCCTTAAGTTACAGGACAGAGGAAATGTATAAGGTCTGATTTGTTTTGAGTATTACAAAGTCTCATTGTCAAGGTGTCCCATGATACTGACACCTGAAAATATGACACGAATCTTCCTAATAATAACAGGAACAGTAAAATAATTTCCATTCATTTATTACTCAAATGTCATTGTTTTTAAGCAGGTGACATTATACTGACTTGGAACATAGCAATTCACGGTGGTTGACCCTGGCTGAACCACATGTAGGTACAGTGAGCATTTTTCATATTGGTAGTCGAACGCGTTGCATGCACTATCTGCAAGGTCAGCATCAATATTGCAAATTGAATAACATTTATTTACGATAAAAATGGGTTAATATGATATATACATTCAACATCTAAATACAATAACAATTTAAAATGCTGACACACCTTATGTATTCTGTCGTGCTTCGATTACTCACGGAACTACAGAAACATATTAGTAATGTACAATACTTACATAACAAGCTATGGATCTAGTTAATGTTGATGCCTCTCAAACATTCTATTCATGCGATATAACGTCGCGAACATATTTACTCATAATGATATAAAAAAAATATTATCAAAATACTTACTTGAACTACAAGCCATAGCACAGTAGGTATTCGTGCGCGTCGGCAGAGTCTTCATCAAACCAAAACACATGCCATTGCCGCCCATGGTATACGTTAACTCACTCGCCCACGTGGAGTTCCCCAGCAGTAGAAACGCCACGCCCACCCACCACGCCCTTTGCCCGCTTCTCACCATGTCCAGAAAACCTGTTAATGACCTCTTATGATACTCTTAATCTCTGAAGAAGATTGACCTTTTTGATTCAAATAATTGGAGCTTTTGAATGAACCTAAATGAAGTGGACTTAATTGTGAATGAAATATTTGAGGTCGCCTATGTCCGGATGAGTTAGTACTTATTATTACTGAGCGGTGAGGAAATTTGTTACTTTTGCTGTAAAATCATATCAGTGGGAGATAAATTTTGAAATAGATATAATCAAATAATAATAATAATAATAATAATAATAATAATAGTAATAGTAATAATAACAATAATAACAATAATAATAAAAATAATAATAATAATAATAATAATAATAATAACAATGATACTACTACTAATAATAAGAAGAATAATGATGATAATAATAATGATAATAATAATAATGATAATAATAATAATAATAATAATAATAATAATAATTATTATTATTATTATTATTATTATTATTATTATTATAATAATGATGATAATGATGATGAGGATGAGGATGATAATAATAGTGATAATAATAAATACAATAAAAATAATGATAATAATAATAATTATTATTACTATAACAATAAAGTGGTATTAATGATAATGATGATAGAAAGAATAGTAATATCAGTGGTAATACTTATAATGTCACGAATGATAATAATAACAATTAATGAGAATAATAATAATGATATTACTAAAACTACTGATAATAATAATAATAATAATAATAATAATAATAATAAATAAATAATAATAACAATAACAATAATAAGAGATAACAATAACGATAATTAATAATGAAAATAAAAATAACAATAATAACATTAATAGTATTAATAATAATAATAATAATAATAATGATAATAATAATAATAATAATAATAATAATAATAATAATAATAATAATAATAATAATAATAATTATAATAATAACAATAATACTAAAACAAAAAGACAAGATAAAAAA
>NC_051401.1:40045077-40052577 GCF_015228065.2 Penaeus monodon | reverse complement strand
GCTTGGGACCAGCACTGACTTGGGCTTGCCCACCCAATGGCTAAATAGGCAATCGAGGTGAAGTTCTTTGCCCAAGGAACTTCATCGTATCTAGGTTCGATTTACCTAAAATTATGTAAATCAGCCCGCGTGCTCACATACGCGCGTGGGCGATGCGTGTGTGCATGGATGCACCTTCGCACTCACATGCGGCGATTGGAGTTTGTAATTGCACTGATTTTATATATATATACATATATATATATATATATACATCAAATACCACACATACATACATACATGCATACATACATACCTACCTTGCCACTGGGTGGGCAAGCCAGCCCAAGTCAGTGCTGGTCCCAAGCCCAGATAAAACAGAGTAATTAGTAATTATATTAAATCCATGAAACTAGTAAGTAAATATTTTTTTTACCCAATACAAAACAATCCACCGCCAGTTCGTTGTCGTTATCGATTCTAGCTTTTCCAGATATTCCCATGTTTCCTGATTTTGATAAACTGGTAATAGAAAAAACCATGCGTTACCATTGAGAGTGATGAGAAGTGAAGAAGAGACGCTGCATTAAGATGTTAACAGATGTTGGTAATTCATTTCTTGTTTAGGATCCATTGGGCATCTTAGCTTATCTGGACATTCCTTCTAATGTATTGGTATAGTAGGTTATTTTTATTATATATATATATATATATATATATATATATATATATATATATATATATATATATATATATATATATATATATATATATATATATATATAAGGCTGCCTGGGACCATATTCAGATGAAAGATTTAGAAAGACATTCCTGAAATCGTTTGCATGTTCTTTTGCAAGCGTTGAGAAAAGACAGTGTTGTGATGTATCCCACCTACCCTTAGCGAGAGAAAAGACAGTGTTGTGATGTATCCCACCTACCCTTAGCGAGATCATTCTCACTCTCATTTTCATTTTCATTCTCATTCTCACTCTCATTATCACTACTCTCACTCTCATTCTCACTCTCACTCTCATTCTCATTCTCATTCTCACTCTCACTCTCATTCTCACTGCTCTCTCTCTCATTCCCAATCTCACTTGCACTCCCAATAATATATAAATCTAACTTCACGATACCAGCAGGTATGTGTGTCTGTCGGGCATCACAGTCGTTTCTACGTAAGACTAATCCAATATTTGTAAATCAGTGTGTGCGCTCCTGTGAACGCGCATGCATGTGTGTATGAATGCACACACATTTACACACGCGCGACGTGTGTGTGTGTGTGTGTGTGTGTGTGTGTGTGTGTGTGTGTGTGTGTGTGTGTGTGTGTGTGTGTGTGTGTGTGTGTGTGTGTGTGTGTGTGTGTGTGTGTGTGTGTGTGTGTGTTCGTGTTTGTGTGTAAAAGGCTGTGCGTACTCTAGTACAGTGGCTGATAGGGACGCAAAACACACGTAAAGGGGTGAACACATGCTACGACAACGCTACGACTTGTCTAAAGGGGTAAAAACGCCGCGCGGAGGTCGCGGTCAGCTGCCCGGAGGGAGAGGGCGGAGCTGACCTTGGGCTGATCTTAGCACGAACTTTCTGATGCCTCGGTCATTCTCGGTATAAGTAGTGACCGTTCCAGCTGGAGGAGCGATAGCAGCAGCTGCAGGAAGCATGGGGGGAGCGAGGTGAGGTCACTGGCTCCGTCTGCTACACTGATTGCTCCACTGTACATTGCTCGGCCACCTACTCACGCCTCGCCCTCGAGGCGTCTTAGATTTGCCTCAAGGGTGACCTAACCTGGCTGGTCATCTCGTTCTCGCGCGTTGTCCTGGTGCATCTTCGTGGCTGCTCGTCCATGTTGTCCTCATCCTCCTGGTCCTCGGTGTAACTGTCCGTCCTCGATGTCCACACGTCCTCGAAAGTCTCGCACAGGTCCTCCTTGACTTCAGATTCGTCTAGACCTCCTCGTGTCTGGCCCAGGCCAAACTCGGTGGCGTCCTCGTCCACACGTCCTCACAGATCTCGTCCAGGTCCTTCTCGCGTCCATACGTCCTCGTAATCTTCATCCGGATCTACGGGCGTCGGGGCAGGGGCGGCATCTCGGGGCGGCTGATACCTGCGCTACGAGCTCCTGGAGTTGATCAGATCTGCAGGCGTCCGCCTGGAGTCGCCTATGCACAGGATTCTGGGGCGACTGGTACCTGCGGCAAAGGTGCTGGTTCGCTGGATCTACGGGGAGTCTGGCAGGCAACGCCCGTCCACTGCACTGGGACGGCTTAACACCTTTTCTGACGAAAATCTCGGTCCGCAGGCCTATGGCGATCTTCGATGACGTCCTTCCCACGGCATCCTAAGGTGACCGGAACTGTAGCAAGTTCTCCTTCGGTGCCGTGTCGGTCTGACTGCAATATATAGTCGGGGAACCAGATCATACACGTAAGGGCCAGAGTAAGAGAAAAAAAGAAAGGCAACAGAGAAGAGGGGGTGTTAAGTACCACTAGCCGGTGATTTATAAAAAAATCCTATATCCAAGTGCCGTTTATGACTGAAGCGACTCGAGCCAGGAATATAATAAACCTGCTCTCTTATGCAAAGCTGTGATGGGCGCTCGCAAAATTCCCTAAGGATATATAAATTTTCACGAATCACACAAACGCTTGGGGTGTACCCAAAACATGCAAGTGACTTGAGGGTGAGGAAGGTGAGATTAATAAGCGAATAATGATTCTAGCTTAAACCCTAGTCCTACATTAATTAACGGACGTAACCGCGGGTCACACCGACTCAAAAGGTGCCGAACGATTAACTTCGGTTTATTGTACCTACTTTCGAACGACGGAGCGCAGATCTATTAGGCGTTTACGCAACCCCGGGGCAATATCGGGCAATCCTATGCACTATGATATGGGGGAAGATCCTACGCTATATTCAAATAATACAATTTAATGAAATTGCGTTACATGCTTTCGTTCTAGCGCCGATAGAACGTGTCACCAAAAACAATGTAGCAATGCTATGGTTAATTCCCAAGGCGTCAACAAAAATAACAACCAAAATACAGGGAACCACATGGTCATCAGACCCTTCCCACGTCGCCACCGACCGGGAAAAGAGAAAGTGAGGTCAGGTCAAGACGGGAAAATAACCTTTTTCTAATCCAAAGTGACCGCAAGCGAAAGAAAAGGTACGGTCAGGTCGGGGCAAGGGGGAGGAAAAATGAAATGATATTCGTGATAAGATAAAATCACGAACGCGTTAAATTCGTTGCAGATGAAACAATATAAATCTCTAAAACGAGAGAAAATAATTAATTACTTAACTAACGAACGATATTCATGTTTATTGGTCACATACTCGATCGCACGGAAATGCGATCTGAGGTGAAGGGAATAGTGTGAGAATGTGCCATTTGCTGTCATTAGCACCTTTAAACCCAACAAAAAAACAACGACTTAACACATGTATGGGAGAAGAAGGGAAAAGAAATAAGAAAAGGGGGGCCCAAACGTGTACTTACGTGTTTTTTTTTTTTCTTAGCCATGTCTTGAAGCGGTCGAGCGGATTTTCTTCGAAGGTTTGCGTTCATGCTGCGAGCCGGAAGGACGCAGCGCCACCCTGCCACCAGATTGTAAAAGGCTGTCTTAAATTGGTTTTTATTAGCAAAATAGATAAGATATTGCCACCGGAGGCAACTCCTATACACAGGTAATGCTTTTATATCGGTCATTGAATTCTCATTCAACACACACACACACACACACACACACACACACACACACACAACCACACACACACACACAATCTATGTGATTTTTGGTGGTGGAATTGAATGATTATTTTGTGGATGCCTTTAGCATGTCTAGTATGGCTAGAACTTGAAGGCGGGAAATTGTCACTTGCTCTCAGTGGTCTGTGGACCTCCCTGGAAAGTTATTATATCGTGACACTCATCTGCCTCATACTCCTTCATTCATTCATTCATCAGCCATTGAGGGTCCGTTGTTGGACGTAGGCCTTCCCCAATTGTCTTGGTTTCATGTTTGGGGAGTTTGGGCCCTACCCCACCGCGCTGGCCCAGTGCGAGTTGGCGGGGTTTCGATGGTGCTTCGTCTGGAGCCTCAGTTGTTACCTCCCCGACATCGTTGAACGTACTCGTTTTCAACAACAGCCGGCCTTGGCGCTCCTGGGCAGCCAAGGCCGGCTGTTGTTGAAAACGAGTACGTTCAACGATGTCGGGGAGGTAACAACTGAGGCTCCAGACGAAGCACCATCCAAACCCCGCCAACTATATAACACATACTCCTTCACATCTGACAAAATAATATCCGCCTGCATTATGGGAAAGACAAAATCACAATGAACATTCCAGAATATGGCGTTTTTTGTTCCTTGGTCAAGGAACTTCACCTCGATTGCCTGCCTAGCCGCTGGGTGGGCAAGCCAGCCCAAGTCAGTGCCGGTCCCAGACCCGGGTAAATAGAGATGGTGACTCGATAAAAACACCGGGCGGAAGGCAACGGCAAACCAACGCTATAAATTGCCAAGAAAATCATGGAAATCCATGATCGCCAACGTCCTTGCGGGACAGGGCACTTGAAAAAAAAATAATAAAAAAAAATGAAAAATAAAAATAAATAAATAAAAACCCAGACAAACAAATCACGGCCTCTCGCCTCCAGGAACGTAACAAAAACGCGAGGCAGTGCAGCAGAAGGAGTAACTAAGGAAGATACGCGCGCGCGCGCGCGCGCGTGTGTGTGTGTGTGTGTGTGTGTGTGTGTATTTTTTTATAGGTAGGTTCATGTTTGAGCCGCCGTGGTCAAAGCATGATACTTAATTGTAGTTTTCATGTTGTGATGCTCTTGGAGTGAGTACGTGGTTGGGTCCCCAGTTCCTTTGTGTGTGTGTGTGTGTGTGTGTGTGTGTGTGTGTGTGTGTGTGTGTGTGTGTGTGTGTGTGTGTGGTGTGTGTTTGCGTGTGTGTTTGCGTGTGTGTTTGCGTGTGTGTTTACGTGTGTGTTTGCGTATGTGTATGCGTGTGTATGCGTGTGTATGCGTGTGTGTGTGTGTGTGTGTGTGTGTGTGTGTGTGTGTGTGTGTGTGTGTGTGTGTGTGTGTGTGTGTGTGTGTGTATTGAATGAGAATTCAAGAGAAGTTGCCGTGACTGGGCGTGCCCTTTGGGCAATGCCCGAGGGGAGGGTTGATGGGGGGCTCTGCCCCCCAACACTCCCCCGGCAAACATTCTCTTCACCTCGATATGCACGGCAAGATAGAGCTTGAAACTGGTTCGTTTTTTTACTTGTCTTACCAGTATATTTATTTACTTAGCCAAGGACCCCCCTCTTTTATCTCTTCTGCACTGTAAAACAAAAGAAAACAAAAAACGAATATGATATGACAACTTACCTTACTGCGGAGGGTACAGATTAGCAGCGGCAAGGAGGAAGCGATGCAGTCTTTGATTGGAATCCGGGATGTTCTTAATATCTAGTCTACAAATCGCACTACACTTTTCACACTTTTTTCAGTTAATAAAAGTCCATGATTCTGTAAAAACATGATAAGGTCTTCTGTTTTTCCTTGAAATTTAGAGTGGAAGTCTAATACACCACCATAGCACATATGGCACACGTCGGTCATTGTCACTGAGAAGAATGAGGCAGGTCACCGATGTATTCCAGAAATGTGTAGGTGTTGACTGCATACTCGAAATAGCTTAAGCATTGACTGCGAGGTTTGAGTAGTTGAGCAATCGAAAATCTTTTTAGGTCTGAGAAAATAAACATGGAAACAATATTTTAATGTAAAAACGGCAAAAAGCGAATATATGTGAACAGTAAATAGATGGCTGTGTATATTTTCATCATATTTGGAATATCATGCTAAAACTTTAATGAGCAATTAAAATCTCTGATAAACTGCCGCCACCTGATTGGTCGTGACACTGTGATGACGTACGACAGAAGAAGACTTATTCTTTCGCACCGAGCGAGTGGACTTAGGCTGTGAGCAGCGCTGTCCGTGACCTTTTCCCTTAATTTGTGGCGTTACCGTTTGTGTCTGCAAATTAGTTCCTATACCGACGACTGTAACTTTTTGTTCTCTACAAGAATATCATCTTCAATTTGCCCTAGCTTAGTGCGTCCATACCGTAAAGATTAACCGACATGTTGAACAAAAGGAAACTAAAGTTTATCACTGGTGATGAAAGGTAGTGTTACAACAATGCATAGCTCTTATGGAAGGGGATAGACAACACAACATTGGAATGTCTAGTGTGGCAACGAGAGATGAATAAACAGGTAATGCAAAGGACATACTCATATGTATGTGTGTGTGTGGGAATATAGGCATGTGGCAATACATAAGATTATACAAGTCATGTAGAATATAACAACAGATAAATAGAATAACATTGGCATACATATTTTAGTAACATCACATATATAAAGCTTGGTTACAGCGTGTGTGTATGTGTGTGCGCGCGCGTGTGCGTGTGCATGTGCGTGCGAGCGCGCGCGCGTTTGTGTGTGTGTGTGTGTGTGCGTGTGCGTGTGCGTGTGCGCGTGCGTGTGTGCGTGTGTGTGTGTGCGTGTGTGAGGCGAGGGCTGAGGTCCAGGGTAGGGGTGATTACCTTGGGCCTCTGTCTCCGTCTCCTAAGCCCCAGGATTCCATCTTCAGGTCTGAAGATGGAATCCAGGTGGATTTCAAAACTGTAGTCTCATTTTCAATAAATCTAGTTTTTGCAATGTGTTTTTTTCCCTACCATAGTATCAACACGTAAGTGTTTTACCATTCAACTATAAAGTACATTATGGGAGAGACCACAATTTGCACATGCGTGACTGTGCAACCAGGTTGAGAACACACAGTAGGCGTCGGTATGGGGAGTAGTGTTTGGCAGGGTGGTCTTGAGGACAACAAGTTTGACATTGGAGGGTGGCTGATACGGTCGGATAGGGGAGGTCATGTCTACGGAAAGTAATCTTGGCAATATTGGTGGAGGACTTACGGTGGCCTATAGAGGGAATGGTGTAGCATTGTACTGATACTGCATCATAGTCCACGAGGCAGCAAGTAGGCCTTTTCCACAATCTGACCAATCCTTGTAGACAGGGCAGTTTGTCGAGGAGATGGAGACAGTTCCGGTACAAGTATTGAGGGAGGGATGAGGCTGGGCAGGAATGGGTTTGCCAGCGAAGTCAGTCAGGGCTGATAATGCTTTAGCTTGGGATGACAACTAACAAGGGATTGGGGGGAGGGTGGGTTAAAGTCAGTGGGGCTAGTTGATAAAGGTGCAAGCCCTAATGCCCCTAATAAGGGTACAAAATCGTTATTGGCCATGGTAAACCTGTAGTATATGGGTGTGGCGGATGAGCTCCCATACCAGGAATAAAGGATGCTCTGTGACAGGCAACCTCGGACTAGATTTCTGAGTAGCATCCAGTAGCCATGTCATTTTTGTGGCACATCTTGGCAAGCCCAGCTGAAGGGATTGAGTGCCTTATCTTGATGGAACATAGTGGAT
>NC_051401.1:40036853-40041853 GCF_015228065.2 Penaeus monodon | reverse complement strand
CAAGGCCTGCAAGTTTTAGCACTACTATGACAATCCATTTACTTCTGCATTCAGACATCTGTTTCATAAAAATGAATGTTCTACGTCAGGAATTCCTGACCTACTGCTGGAAAGCACCACTTTTATTCTACTTTGCAGAGCATTTACAATCGGATTTTCCAGACCTGTTCTAAGGTTAGGTAGGCATATCACATAATTTCTCCCAAAGTTATTGAGCAGAATTACTGAATAAAGGTTCAATTCCTAAACCTTTTGAATAAGTTAATAATTCATGAATGTTAGCTGTAAATATTACTGAAACTATAAAGCTAATCCATGGCTAGGTTACAGTAGTCGCATTATTCCTATGACCGTTCTCAATTTTGATGTTCACACATGTAAACGGGTGAACAATAACTAAAAAATTCAAGAAAATAAGGAAATGCTCAAAGTAATTATGTCAATGTTATCTACACTGAGCTCATTCTGAAGTTCATATGTAAGTTCATAGGGCTTAAATCATAAAAAAGGCAAACAAGTCAACTTTGCCCAAAAGGAGAAAAAAGCCATGAAACACAAATTAAGAATAACACTGCTCATGTGGGAGACAGAGGGGGATGCCCACATTCCAAAGTCTTGGTATTTTCATCTTTTATAAAAATTTTTGCACTAGATTTTATTTCTTGTGATTAAATCTTCAGTATCATAATTATATACATATTTTTAGTGTATATTAAAGCTAAACTCAAGGATCTATGAATGAGCAAACATTAAGCTCATGGATGTTAAGAGCAAACACTAATCACAAAAGAAATTAAAACAGTAATATGTATGAAACATGTATTTTTGCCAACTAAAATTTACTTCCTTTTTCTTTTGCAAATGTTACAACAAATATGGTGCTTTCTAAATCATCCAAAGAAAACTTGGTGCTTGGCAGGCTATAAAGCTTGGGAACTCTGCAAACGCACATCATTCAAAATAATAAAAAGAGTACTAGGTAAGTGAAACACTTCACTCATGCACAGCTTTTTGTAAATTCACCCTGAACATCATATTAATCAAATTGTGGGCAGCCAAACCTATTTAAAAATACTAATGAACTTATTTACACAAAAATGCTTATCCGCCACAGTATTCAAGGCTCTCTTAATAAAAAATACTATAAATAGATAATATATGTGCATATGTATATATACAAATATATATATGTATACATATACATATACATATGCATAAAAAATATATATATATTATATATATATATATATATATATATATACATATATTCAAATACATAAATATATATACATATATTCAAATACATAAATATATATACATATATACTAATACACATACATATGTATGGGTATGTATGCACATATGTGTATATATACATATATATGTATGTACAAGTATATACACATATATACATAAACATACATATATATACATATACACATTATATACATTAAATATATACGTATTATAGATACATATTATATATATATATATATATATATATATACATATATATATATATATATATATAATATATATACATATATATACATATATATACATATATATATACATATATATATTACATATACATTTATATTAAGTATACATATACATATACATGTACATGTATATAGACAGACACACAGACACACACACACACACACACACACACACACACACACACACACACACACACACACACACACACACACACACACACACACACATATATATATATATATATATATATATATATATATATAACATATATATATGTACATAATATACATATATATACAATATACATATATATACAATATACATATATATATATACATATACATATATACACATGTACATATATATACACATATATACATGTATACACACATATTGACATACATGTACAGACACACATATACATACATACATACATACATATACACACACAGGTGCACACGCACACGCACACGCACACGCACACGCACACGCACACACACACACGCACAGACAAACACACACACAGACACACACACACCAAACTTATCCAAAAAATATATCCGATTAATTTTTTGCCTTGACATAACCTACTACAGACCTTGTATATGTTGAGACAATTGTGATTTTGAATAGAGCTAAGTAAGGATTGCCCAATGAACTAATTTTCAGGTGAATAATGAAAAAATCCATACAAACTCATTCACTCGTGCCAAAAACCAGCTGCCAAAAATTTTTAGGACTATCCATAATATATCTATAAACTCTTATATTAGAAAATAAATAAGATTTCTTTTTTCAATGACACCTTAGATTTTAAACTAGTGTTTCTAGTTTACATGCAATTTAGAACTATAACAATTATGAAAATACAATAATTCAACAGCTGACAAACTGTGATCAAATATAAGCTAATGAGCATGCTGAAATCCCACTGGGTTGATGTATTCATATAAATCTCGGGTTTTCACATCTGTACAAAGGAAAGAAATGAATCATAGCACAAATGCCTGTGATCATCTTCAACCTGTATGCACAGAAAGCCAGGCTGTATTGTCTTATTCAATTAATATATATAACAGAAATATCTGATAAACAATAAATTGATCTTGAGAGGTGAATTGTCAAGTTTAATTAACATGAAATTCAATTAAAGCTGCCACATACATCACAATGAAATGCAAAACTGCAAAAAATAACCCTTTGCTGCCCTTTCATAATACGCAGAAACAACTGGGGGAGGGGGTGTGACTTTTGAACCAACGAATGATAAATCATCTAAGTACATGAACACAATTAAGTACTGACAGGAATTAAAAGAAAAAAAGGGGAAAAAGGTCAAAATGAGAAGAGTCATATCACAAAAATATTAGTCAAAAAAAAAGAAAAAGATAGAAAGAAAGAAAGAAAGAAAGAAAAAAAATCTACAGGTATCTTGCCATGTCCCAAATGCAGAGCATGGGAGTGACCTGTTGGTAGGAGGTGTTTAATGGCTTCTCTATATGGCTATGACATGGGCTGTGTAGGCTGAAAGACCAATATGATGAGATCACAACTTCAAGCTCAAAAAGGCCATGATCCCCTCTGCCAAGGCTACAAAATGCCTCCTAGAGCAAGGCTGATAATTGAAAGGACGGAAGGAGATTGAGTGATTTCGTTTAAATGAAGGAAGAAGAGGGGGGGGAAAAAATAAGAAAAGAAATGAGTAAATTCACCTGAATCAATCACTTGTATTCTACACTAGAAACCAATAGCTAGCATTCTTTATTATCATCATCTCTGGTACCCTGCAGAAGAAATCAGTTATTTTAAGCTAGTTAACAATGGGAATTTAATGGACAATGTCAATGACTTGATATCTTTGATGTTGCCAAAAGATAATAAAACTATTAAATACCATGCTTATATTGCATGGCAATCACTGATTTCTTTGGACTTACTGACAAGCCTACATCATAAAACACAAACAATGGGGTAAAAAAATCTGATAGTCAATAATAATAATAATAATAATAATATAATAATAATAATAATAATAATAATATTAATAAAAAAGAAAGAAAGAAAGAAAGAAAGAAAGCAAGAAAGAAAGAAAGAAAAAAAGCCAATTTTAAAATACACCCAGTAATGGATTATTACGTAAAAAGGAGAGAAGTCCAACAAAGCCATCAAATATCCCACGAAAACCGGTTTTGAAGTTGAGTCACAAGTGTGGTGTACACTAGGTAACTATATACTACTGGAGCTTTACAACTGATGGAGTAGGCAGTACCTAATTAATGTTACCCTCATTCATGGAATCAGTTGCTCATCTGCTGCCTTTAGTTTGGACGGTTCTTCTTGCTTTCTTTTTCTAGGTAAAACAATGATCCTGATAGGAGAGCCACAACAATGTAAATTTTCAAAAATGTGTGTATCTGATTCAACCAGTCCTTCATTTGATATATATAAATTTGGTATATTTGAAAGATGTATTTTTGCATAATAGTTAATATGAAAATGGCATATGCTCTATACCAAGAGCAGATCACTTATCAAAAAGTTACCTCTCTTTTTCTCTTAAGTCCTGCATAAAAATTTGTCTTTAGTACTCTTTCTACTTCTACTGGAGATATCATTCCTGAATGAGAAGATAACATTAACATGTGACCACAGAAAGGGAACACGCGCTTTACATCTCTAAGGTGCAGATTGTCCTGCCTGTGTAATTTCTCACAATGTGATCCAGTTATTGTTTAAGTTATTAGGGACTATTATTCGCACACAAGATTGAGAATATGCTGACAAATAAGAATATATATATGATGCCATTCACATGTTAGATCTTATAGCATTACTTGGAAGAAGGATTCTTGTGAGTACAGTAAGAGTTAAAATGGTTTAATCCTACAACTGACTTGCTATTAATCAAGAAGATTACGATTACAGGTACTTCATTGCAAAAGGATTCTTGCACTTTCTTCTGCCACTTCACAAAGCAAACCCTACAACTAGCATCAAGATGTATAGTGAAGTGCCAGTCAAGGAAGTAGATTGGGAAGTTCGTGCATCAATATTCCCTATCAGGATCTACTATACAAACAAGTGACATCAAGATTTATATGTTATGCATAATTAATATATATTACTCACATAGCCTAACATGAGAACTGTAATAATGGGAATGTCATTTAAGTATATGATAAAAAAAAAAAAAAAAAAAAAATAGTGACAGTTAAAAAAATAATAAAAATAATAATCTTGTTAAGTACTGCTACGTTTCTGCTGTTCACACTGTAAGTGGTCTTTGAAGACTCCCATGTTCAGAATAACCTTGGTTCTAATAATCACCACTGTATTGATGGAAAAATGTCCAACTGATCATCTGAAGTACCAGATGACACATTGAAAAAAAATCGTAAATGCTCTAAATTAATAAATAAAAAATAAATAGATGACAAGGGAGGCTGAAGAAGGCTCCCATCTTCTCCAGACTGTTCATTTCACCACAGATATAATGC
>NC_051401.1:40004353-40026853 GCF_015228065.2 Penaeus monodon | reverse complement strand
ATATAATTCTGTCTGAAAAAATATATAATTTGGAACTATATAACTATTTAATACAGTTAGACAACATGTGACAAATATTGCAAAGGTATCCTGACTTTAATTATCCTTAAATAGACTTAAGAGTGTTTATGTTACAGAAACACTGTCAATTTATAATCCTCACTCAACCTATCAAAAGCTACAATTGTAATGTAAGAAGTAGAATGGTAAATAAATGTGGTAGTGCCTCTAATGTATAACTGTATACCTTGTAAAAAAGATAAATAATATATAATACACACCTTCTCCCAATAATTAAAATATAGCTAAACAACCTACCTTATTACCATAAAACCTCATTTTGAGAACAAAAATGAATAGGGAACAGCCAAGTAACAAGGGAAAGACTACACAGCAATGTTCTGAGTCAGAATAGATTAACCTCCACTGTAACTAATGTAATACAGTAAGGTGACTAAATCTGAATGCTTTAATCTTTCCCCTATTACTGTGGTAATAGCCACAGTATTGAAATCTTTCATTATCAATACTTAATTACTTATCATTTAGTGCTTCCTAATAACAATAAAAAAAAAAGACACCAACTCTTCATTTTTCACTTATCAAGTATGATTTCCTATCATTATCCCAAAAACTGGTTTAAGTTCATTCTTCGAAATAAATGAAACAAAAATGGCAATTCTTTATAGATAGGTTATTGAAGACAATAACAGAGATGTGAATTAATTTTTTTCTGAGATACCAATATGTATTTCTTTGCGCACTTACCTCTGTAGATGGTAGATGGACTACCCCCGTACTACGTCTTTTCTCACGCAGCTTTCGCCTGTCACGCTGTTGTTTTCCCTTGTTTGTGTGATTGGGTCTGCCACAGGAAAAACAAATTTTGAAAGACTCCTTACAAAATACATTTTTAGATAAGAGAGGCAAATAAGGCAGCAAATAAGGTGATTAAATCGTGCATTCCTCCTTAACAATACGCAAGCACCACTAACCTATTCATCCTTTTCTCCTTGAGTCTCGTGGCGGGCTTTGGGCTGGCATCGTGATCAGGAGCCCCAGGGTAAAGCCCACCACCTGTTCCAACATCTCGGTCACTTCCCTCTCCCTCCTCATCCGCTTCACCTTTTAGAAAAACACAAAATTCTTTGGCATGACATCTGTTCTGCCTTGAACGATCATTGGTCATATCAAGTATATAAAGAACAGAAAACTGACTGAACTTGTGTATATTTCTATGTTATACTACAGCCATATGACAAACTATATGAACCGGATGACTTAATACTCAAATATCCAAATAAAACTCAGACAACCTACAGACACTTTCAAGAGGTTCCATGGCCTAGCAAAGGCTTGAGGCAAAGAGGTTTTCTTTCAAACTGCAGCAAATGATAATGATTCTTGTTATCTAGAGATAGGAGGCAAGCTAAGAACCAGTGAGTATTTTTTTTTTTTTTTTTTTAGTCTCTAGGCAGATAAAGACATGCTGGTCCCTGATAAGCTTAAAATAACCTTAATGGGTTTCTTCTAAAGTGAGACCTAAAAATAAACACTGCCTGAATAATGATTATTTGCTTTCTCTTCCAGCTTAGCTTACAAAAGGTGTTTTCAGACCATGCATATATTGGTGAGAACAACTTATACATGTTTTAGAAATAGAAAACACAAAAGTTAGACAAGAGTACCTGTACCCGGGCGGGATGTTGGGTTGATATTCCGAGCCCTTGCTGTTCGTATACGAGATCGGCGAGATGAGGTCTCAAAGTCTACCTCGACATCTTCCTGACTCACTGAACTTGATGCCATGCTACCTCTCTACCCTGTCTGAAAGAGAGCACAAAGCTAGATATATAAACACATATACACAAAAAAAAAAACGTAAAGAGAAGACACAATTCACACTCCCAAGTGCAACACAATACAAATATAATATTTTGAAACCTTGAATAATGAAATGATTTGTATAATTACAGCTTTGGATAAATACAAGTTAAACGAATTATGAAGTGTTTCACTTGGACAAAAAAAAAAAAAAAACATGCAATGTTTGCACAGATACAGAGTATAGTATATGTTCACGCAGCAACTGGTTTGGTTGGCATTCAACAACTACTTAATTCAATCTGAGAACTTTGAAAAGGATAGCTTTAACAACTGTTGGCAACTGCAATCCTGAAAGTGCAATTTTCCTATTCATAATGAATTATTACCAGATAACAGAATTAATTTTCTAATTTATTTCCTACATATCTAATTAATTCTGTTGCATATTCCGAAGTGGCTAAAGTCTATGAGATATCATTCATCATGAAAATGAGAATTACTATGCTGCATTTCCGAAAGTAATAGTTGTTCATACAAGAAATATTTTCTCCAAAATGTGAAGTATTCTACATAGCTAGTGTAGAACAATATAGAGTACACATATTGTCCAATTTGCATAAAAGCCTATTTCGGAGATTATCTTGGATATGACAAGACATGTGAATATAAATACTCCCAAGATCTATCTAATTATCTATCCATATAAATTATATATTTTCCTTAAATATCATCCTCAAACAGGGAAAGTAACAATAGTAAATGAAAAGCAAAGTTGACATTGCTTTCAGACATAAACTTTATCACAATCTCTCAGCACACACATAGCTTCTCTTTCTGATATTCAAAGTTAATAAAACTGATTATTGCTCTTTGGCTTTGAATTGGTGGCTTTTATAGAAGGCATATCTGTATTTGGATTCTTAACAGCTGTTATTAACCCCTTCATTATATATATATATATATATATATATATATATATATATATATATATATATATATATATATATATATATATATATATATATATATATATATATATGTGTGTGTGTGTGTGTGTGTGTGTGTGTGTGTGTGTATGTGTGTATGTGTGTATGTGTGTATGTGTGTGTGTGTGTGTGTGTGTGTGTGTGTGTGTGTGTGTGTGTGTGTGTGTATGTGTGTGTGTGTGTATGTGTGTGTGTGTTATGTGTGTGTGTGTGTATGTGTGTGTGTATATGTGTGTGTGTGTATATGTGGTATGTGTGTGTGTGTGTATGTGTGTGTGTATGTGGTGTGTGTGTGTATGTTGTGTGTGTGTGTGTGTGTTGTGTGGTGGGTGTGTTGTTGTGTGTTATTGATGTGTGTGTGTGATAGTTGTGTGATGTTGTATTGTTGTGGTCTGCGTGTGCGTGTATACATATTATATTATATGTATATTATTATTATATATATATATATATTATTAATAATTATTGATGTAAATATATATTATATATTGTATATGCTTCCTTGTCAATCATAGCACTGAGAAGTTTATCTGGAATGGAATTTGGTGATGGCTGTGGTGCAAAGCATGCCACTCCATGTCTGTGCTGTTCTGATCCTGTAGCTGAGTTCAGCTATATCAGCTGCGAGGATTCGGTCATCACAGTGATGAATGGTTAATTAATGTGTCATGACCTTAAGTGTGTTAAGTGCATTCCCTCAAGTGGTATGGTGGTTGTGTGTGTGTTGTGATGGGTGTGTTCTGAGGTGTTTATGTTATGTGTGGTGTTGCTGGTGTGCAATGTGATATGTGTATTTAGTTTGTCGTATACGTAAAGTGTGTATGTGTGTATGTGTGTATGTGTGTGTGTGTGGTGTGTGTGTGTGGTGTGTGTGTGTGTGTGTGTGTGTGTGTGTGTGTGTGTGTGTGTGTGTGTGTGTGTGTATACATATATATACATATATACATATATATATATATTTATATATTTAAATATATATATTATATATATATATATATATATATATATTTATATATATGTATATGTCTTCCTTTCATAATATAGCACTGATAAAGTTTATTCTGAAATTTGGTGAGGCTGGGGTGCAAAAGCATGCCACTCCATGTCTGTGCTGTTATCTGACTCCCAGCTGAGTCCCAGCATCATATCAGCTGCCAGTATTCAGGCTCATCACCCAGGATGAATGGGTTAATCTAATGTGTCATGACCCATTAAGTGTGTTCAAGTGCATTCCCTCAACTGCATATTTGTTTGATTCTTGTAGACATGAGGTAATTTCTGAGCGGTTTTCATGTTATCATTGCATGGTAATTTCTGGTGGTTGCAAAATTGCACCTAATATTTAATTTAAGTTTGTCCAGTAACTACAAGAAACACACACATAAACAAGTGTGTGTGTGTGTGTGTGTGTGTGTGTGTGTGTGTGTGTGTGTGTGTGTGTGTGTGTGTGTGTGTGTGTGTGTGTGTGTGTGTGTGTGTGTGTTTGTTTGTTTGTTTGTTTGTGTGTGTGTAAATCTGTATATAATTTGACTTTACACTGACAACAGACATCTTTCCCCTTTAAATTAAAAAAGGGAACGTGGTCATACGAAAATACCAAAACAAAAACAATGGTCATGAAAATTAAAGACAAAAACCAACAAAGCACATCAGCCCTATTAACAAAACAAATGAAGGGGCGTAAACAAATCAACGATGACACAGACAAATAAAATGAACAAATAAGAATTAGACAAACTGTCATTGATATAAGAGCAAAAATATGTTGGTTTCCATACGTATTCTGAATAGACGTCACTTTTAATACTACCAAGACTAACTCAGACAAATATCATCCCTTCAAAACCTCTCAAAACCGCTGGAAAATGAGACCGAGACCTGGGACAAAATCAGCAAAATATGAAGAAAAACAATAAAAACAACATGAAAATGACATCCACACAATCACACACAACGCATACACTCATCACACCTTCATATTTCCTCCCCTAAGCGTCTGAGAAACACCCTGAATCTCTCCCCTCACTCCTGAACATCTCTTGTTATTACCTCTTATCGTCTAGCTGAGAATCACGCGCTCCATCGGCCTCCTGAGATGATTTTGTGTGAATTAGCGAGTCTGAGCGAAGAATCTGTCACTCTCAGAAGACGTCGACATTGGAGTATAGACGATTGGAATAAATATTGCTCCTACGGCAAACCGGTTCTTGAATGCGATTGGGTTTGGATGGGAGGAGTAGGTTTTCGTTATGTATCCAGGATTTGGGTCAGTAACTGAGCTACCGTTAGTGATTTTAGGTTGCATTATTCGTTTCCGATAGGTGGTTTTGTAATTTTGTTGGGTGATATCAATCCAGAAGGGTATGCCTATGGAGGCATGTGGCATCAGATTAAATCCTGTCCCTTTTATCCGATGCGTATCTGTTTTTTTCCTGTTTTCTGAATGATATTTCAAAAACCTTTTCTTTTCATTAAAAAAGGCTGCAAGGATTGATATAAACACAAATATACGTCCTTATAATTTGAGGCTTCAGTGCTGCTAATTTTGGTGCAGCATTGTGCGTCTATAAAAAAAATCATTTGCTTGTTTCTGTATCAACGGTATTTCCTTCTCCGATGTTCGAAAAGGCTTGCATTACTTACATATTTTCATCACCTTTATCAAAGAGAAATAACAAACGATATTCCATAGAATCGAAACAAACAATCAAGAAAGTGGAAATATTTATATAAACAGCTAAAACAGTGAGCATTATTAAAAAATCAGAGATAGTAGAGGCTCCTGACGAAGTTAAAGCCAAGGGAAGCAGGTCGGACGTGGTCATCGTGGAGCGGTAGGAGGGAAGGTAACGCATTTGATTTCATTTTTCAAATATTTTGAAATTGTGACCTTGTTTGTTCTTGCAGTACTCTCATGTTGCATTCTAGGTGCACTCAGATAATTGGAAACGAAACGTATCGAAAGTTCGGCTCTAAATTCGCTTATTTGAAGGGAAATCCGACAACGAAGTGCCTGACAGATTATCCTCGGACCAACTTGTTTCCCCACGAAAGGCGAAATCCTTCTCAAAATGTACGTATTTCCTGTCCCTCGGCCTCTCTCGGGAATCAGCGCCACCTCTTGCGCTCTCAGCACCCTCCTTGAGCTTATGGAATTTTGATAATGATGTGTTTTGCATCTTGTTTACATCTCGCCCCCGACACGTTTCGGCAGGAGAGGTTATCAGCTGGAGGCCGCTTTACTTCGTTTAGCTTATCAGCTTTTCCCCCGCTCGGTTGGCGGCCCAGCATGGCACTGTTGGTGTGCTGACGAGTGAAAGCTCTTATTCGTCGAAGGCCAAGGCTGAGCAAAGACCGTGACTCTGCAAGATGCATTTGTCAACCAAGGGAACTGGGATGCAAGACGAGGCAGTGATTTTATCTCGTCTGGGGACTAGGGTGATTATCCCGTTAATGTTGCCGGGAGCGAAGCACAGAGAGAGAGGGAAATGGACACTGCTATCTGATAGAGAATAAATAATAGTCATATGCAGGGACAGATGCTCTGGCCTCATATTTACCACAAAATGACAAAAATATACACTGCATGTCACCCTCAGAGACTAACTTCCACAACACTCACACAACCAGAGTTCTTAATAAATAAATAAATAAAAAAATTTATTCCCGGCTTTGGCTTGTGTCTGAAAGGTACGTTGGCTCTCGGTAACAAATAGAAGAGGACTGAGGAATATAAAAATCACTAATAATACACAATACTACTCAACTAACCCATTGGTTAATCTTCATTGTACGGACGCACAAAGCTAGGGCAAATTATGATATTCTTTGAGAGGACAAAAAGTTGAAGTTACAAGAAATAATCTGCAAGCATGAACTGTAATGCCACAAATAATGGCAAAAGATTGCGGAAAGCACCACTCGGCTTAAATCCAGTCGGTGTTGCCAAGTTTCAGCTCTGTCTTGCCATGCCTGCCCATGTAAAGACAATGTTTCCCCGGGGGGTTGATGGGGCGTCAACCCTCCCTTTGGGCAGTCATCCAGTCAGAGCAAACCAGAGAGTTGGTTAAATTTTATGACTTGGAGTCGGGGGACTTAGTCTCTGGCGAGTGCATCCATACTGTTACGAATTACCAACCCATTTACAATACATAAATTTTTGGTTAAGGTTTGGTAAGGCAAGAGTACAATAGTGTGTGTCTTGTGGCACCTGCGTGTCTGGGATCCAAAGGTTTCATTTTAATAGCTAGTAAGTAGTCACTTGACATGATTGTCACCTTGTGTTAGTGATTTTTCTGCCATGATCTAATAGGATATTTCCCAGCATGACTGCATTAGTATTAATCAGGTAGTTGTCCTGAATTGTGCTAACTAATATACCATGTTAATCACACTACAGCAAAAGCTAGGGTAATTCCTTACAAATTTTTTTTTTACAATCTTATTTGCCTTGACTGGGCATTTTCAAGGAGAGGGTTAATGGGGTGCTAAAGCCCCCAACTCCTATCCAGTAAACATTGTCTTCACCTTGGTATACTATAGAGCTCAAACTTATGGAAGCCAAATGGACTTAGACATTGAGCGACACTTTCTGCAATCTTTTTCCTTTGTGGTGTTACTGTTTGTTTCTACAAATTATTTCTTGCACTGATACTCTTTGCCCTCTACAAGAATATTATTAATACAGTTTGCCCTAGCTTAGTACATCCATACCAAAAAGATGAACCAAAACTGTTTTATACTTACATAATGGTTGTGCTATGGTTGGACACTCATCCGAGGATGCTCATAAGGTGATAAAAAGCTAGACCCAGTGTAGACAAAGAATGATTTTAGAAATGAAGAAAATGGGTCGTGACAAATGCTGTGTGGAGACTTATTCCAGGCCTACCTCACTTTGCTATGTGGCACCCCTGCATAAACTGTTTTTGCTTATGTAGGTCTTGAATTAATGATCAATCATTGTTATCCTCTTAAAATGGCTTTGTACTTTGAATGTACAAGCAACAACTGGTTGGAGTTAATAGGGATGTAGTCTCTGGGTGCCCTCACTTTGTAAACATCTACCCAAAAAGTAACAAAGCTCCCTTTGGCTCAGTATATGAAGGTAAATTCCCAGGGCATTACACAAATGTTCTTCTTGGTGTCACTTAGTATTCCTGCTGAAAATTAATAGAAATGCAATATATGTGTTGATATTTTTTCTTTTGACAGATGCAGCAGAACACGCTCAGCACAACCCTCAGCTTCGGGGGAGGGGAGGGTGGGGGTGATGGTGTTCTGCAGGACTTGGAAATTGCTGGAAGATTAGTTGACAAGCACCTCAACTATGATTCAAGTTTTCCCTCCCTGTTGGATATGCTTAGGGTCTCTCCACAAGGTACGTCTTCGCTTAGAAATTGATTCATATTAATTGAATTGTATGTTTAATTTTTCTTTTTCTTATATGGTGTAATTTTGGCAGGAAGTGCAACCGTAAGTGGGCTGAGTGAGAGTGACTACCCGAACAGTGGTGACCCAAGGTCCATAAGGCACCTCAGCTTTACCCGCAAGGTTCCTCTACCGTCAGAACTGATGCACCATTTCCAACGTATCCTTTTCTTAGCCAGCCAGTTGTTAAAATATTCAATCTTTGTTCTGTGTTTGATACTGTTGATGTGATATCTGAGATGAGAGACTATGCAACTACCTTTAATTAGGTTATAAACTCTATAATAAGCCTTTAGAGAATTACATTTAGTTTTTAATTTGGATACATGTATTACGTAATGCCAGTATAGAAGGAAGATCTAAGAGTCAGTATAAATGCATTGCATGAAGGGCTTTTCCAGATAATGAGCTGCTGCCATTGAAGTGACATTTGTTTGTGTATGGATGGTATATTCTAAAAAGAATTTTAAGTTTTTTCTTATCTTACAACTGTATTTATACCATCTTTTAGTGATATCAAATAGATTGTGAAGAACGGTGCATATATCTTGCTCTATTACAGTATAATCTAGTGTAATTATTAGTATATTTATATTACTTTCAAATCTGAGTTAGGTTGAATACATTGACCCTGTATGGTTAATCTGCACATGTAAGAAAGTAGCATTACCTTTTTACACCCATTTATCACTGTACTTGGTATATTGATTATTTTATTACAGGAGAATCTTAGCTTTTTAATGTTAAGAGTATTGTGATAAGTTGATTTTAATAAGAATCTTTGACTTTTACATTCTGAAAAAAAAAATAATAATAAAAACCTCTTATGATAGCTTAAATTACATGGTTTAGTGAATAATTCTTAAATACGTAGAGAAATTGACAGAAGTAATGCTGAATTGAATGGCTCTTCAATTATCGAGCCTGGCTATACGGATTATTGTATGGATAATATCTTAAGCATTTTTTACTCTACCTGTTTTTGATCTTTAGGATATTCAAAGTTGAATGAATGGAATATCTTGCCTTACATTAACTTTAGTTAATTGTTATTTATTATAACTTTAAACTGACAGAGAGATTGATATGACCTTATGGTTAGACTGCACATTAACATCGCTTACCTTTACAATGATATATTTGTATATTTTTTTACGGATTGCATCTTTGTGCTTCATGAAAACAATGTGGGCCTTAAAACTGAGTTTGAATTCTGTGCCTCAAAACTTCCGAAGTCTAGGTGGCCTTTTAAACCTAATGGAGCTTTCAATTCTTAGTATCTTTGCTACAACCACTTCCGAGATTGTGTTATTAGGTGTATCATTCTCACAGACAGCAGATGGTATGCATCCCTTCTTTTCTTTATAGACTTGCAGATATATGAAGATGTCGATATATAAATGTTTTGATATATTGTTAGTATAATGCATGGAGATGTGTGTATTTACACATACAATTATTAGTAGATGGTCAGATTTTTGATGATTTAGTTTCCATATTTTTTCTTTCGTGATGCCATTCTTCTAAAACCTATTGTTATTTAAAGAATATTTTTAACCCCCACAGAAGAAGGCAACTCTGGGATGCATCTGTTACCAGAGCCTCTGTTTTCTGTTCCCACTGATGGCTCCTACATTCTTACTATTAAGGGCACCAATGATGGCAGAATTTTCATGGGAGCCAAAGATGGTTGCCTCTATGAATTAGTCTATCAGGTAATTATGTTGAAAGTGTTTGATTTTGGAAAGCGTTTAAATTGTATATTGTACTGTATTTGGATTGAATTCCATTACCATTATCATTATCAATACATATTACTAATGTATGCACTTGCAAGTACATTTGGTCTTTAAAAATTAAAGATCCTAATCTCCTTTCCAGGCAGAAGATGGTTGGTTCAGTCGAAAGTGCCAGAAAGTAAATCACTCTAGATCAACAATATCCTACCTATTACCCTTCCTTGCCTTCTCTGAGGATGATCCAATTAATCAGGTAATATTGGAAATCAAAAGTTTTTGCATTTATTGATTTACCCTTGTTGCCATGTTCAAGGATACTAATATTTTGTTTATGATTTTACAAATTTTTGAGTATAGAAACTGTATAACTGTTTTATATTTCTACCTCAGGTGGAAGTAGATGACAGTCGACACATTCTGTACACCTTGAGTGAAAAGGGAACCATTACGGTGTATGATTTGGATGCAGATGGGAAGAACACGTCTCGAGTTGTCGCTGTTCCTCACAACAATATCATGAATGCAGCACTACAAGTTGCCAAGTGAGATTTTTTCTTATTAGTATTAATATTAGATATATACATAATTGATGTAAATTAGGTCTGTCGAATTGTTTATATATGTATATTATCAGACCTGTGTTTGTAGTATAATTCTACTGTGATAATTAATCAAATGATATTCATGAACATGCATCATCCTGTTGAGGATACATTGCTTATTTTGTATCAGTTATCATTATCACTGTTTCTTTTAATCTGGAAGTTTTATTTTATATCTTCCTTTTAAGTTTATTATACTGAATGTTTTCTTTTTTTCTTCTAGTAATTCCACCCCTTTAATTTTACAGAACTGTTGACAAATCAAACTTTAAGAGTGTTGTTAGCCTCTGTCCAATCAGTACTAGTGAATCACCACACATTCACTTGGTTGTTGTCACAGGTTGGTTCATTGTATTGTTGATTTGCATGTTTGTATTTATTTATTTCATTTCATTTTTGAATGAATGTGTTTTTTATTTTAGAAATCAGTTTGAGATCTTTGTTAAGTTGACATTTCACATACTTTACAGGTACTGGTGTGAGGTTGTATTATACGACAATGCCTCTGGTTGGAGGACTCACTCAGAGACCATCCCAGCTGACACTCCTCCACGTGCGACTTCCGCCTGGCTTTGCAGCAAATGCTACTGTTTACCGACCAACCAAAGTGCACAAGGCACTCTATTCACATGGTGTGTTGATTCTAAAGATCTCTTGCAGATGTAGCTGGCATGGACTTACGATGCCACATGAAAGTTTAACTAGTAGTGATCTTTTTGTCCATTCATGGGTATATGTATGACTATGAGATTTTAGTGATTTAAACAATTTGATATATATTTGTTCTCCTTCTGTTTACAGGCACTGGTGTTTTATGTTCCAATGAGAGTAATGAGGCAGAACTGTATGGACAATGAGTAGTGATCAGTACCCATACCATCCAACTTTAGCAGAATCACAGAGTACTCATGCTGTTGATGGATTTGTGTGGGCTTTGGCAGATGTGACTCCCCAGCTTTGGTGCTCAGCCCTCAACCCAACAACACCCCAGGTCAGTTGATGTGTGTGGATTCTATTTTAAAAGTGGAAGTGGTAGGGTCAGCAATACACAAATTGGAATACATATATCACTATGCTAATGCTAAATGGTAAGAATAAATTATGATATAAGTTGTGTTAAGAAAAATTATGTAAACAAATGTATTGATGATATAGGCTAATGATCAGTATTTAAATTTTAATGTTAAAACTAATGAAATAGCAAGTGAAATGGCATATGCTAAATTATCTTTTTTTTCTTTTCTTTCAAAGTAGAATTTGTTGGTTTTTACCTGGGAAAATAATAAAATTGGTTTAATTTTTGGTTAATAGAACAGTTATGTTTGTATCTGATATACAGGATGTTTATAAGCAACTTTTCACTTTTGTGTGTGTCGTTTACTAGAGAAGTTAATTTTCTTTATTTCTGTAACTGTTTATATAGTGGGATGTAAAACCTAACACTCACATATATTTTGCAGGGGACGAAACCACCTCTTCTGGTAACCCAGCACCAGCAGTCTCCTCGCCAGTTGGTCTTACTTTCTGCCACAGGTGCGCATGTCCTCACATTCTTAAGACCTGTGGACCAGTTGCGGCAGATGCTAGAAGAGTCAGGAGGAGCAGAGTCCAACATGGTCAAAGAATTCTTTTCAGCAATGACACCTACACAAGCATGTGCCACAGCGCTGATTATCGCTACTGATCCCCATCGTCCAAATGCTCAGGTTTGTATGAAGAGATATGTCTTGTTAACCTTTAATTTGCAGAATTCCACTTAATATATTTGCCCACCTGGCACAAAAATTATATATTTTTATTATTATTATTATTATTATTATTATTATTATTTCATTCTGGGCAATGTACAAAAATCTGTCAGTGAAGAGTCACAATCGGATTCCTTTGCTGCCATTCACTGTCTTGTTTTTGTGTGATTGTGTATATTATTCATTGTGGTTATTTCTCAGTAATCAATGAGCTCTTTTCTTCTTTACATGTGGTAACAGTATAATTTTTGTAAGAAAACTTTACAACCTTCCCTGCATTACTGTGATCTTGAGCTGTAATTTATGCCATATGCCTTGATGTAGATCATGTACTTGTCTGTTTCACCGATGATATGATGCACAAAGTCATTTGTGTGAAGTTCATAAATCAGTGTATTTCAGGACTCTTCATCTTATTTAAGTCTTTTATTCATAAATTCAAATGATCAAGCACAGTGTATGCACAGAATTATCTCATGATGATGTGTCATAAAAGTCCTGTGTTATCCTGTGTTGGCATGTATATTGCTGAACTGGGGCAGAGGTTCTAGTGTTTTTAAAATCTGTCCTTTGATGTGACATAATGGGTTAGTTTTCGGCTAGTATAGCAGTGTCCAGTAAGAAAGTGGACTCTTGTCAACTGGAGGGTTTTAATTATCTATTTGGTATGTGAATAAGATTGCAAATTGATGTCATGTTCGGTAACTTAACCCTTTCTCGCCGGTCTTAATAATTCACTGAGAGTAGTTAAAATCCAGTGATATCTGGCAACGGCCCGACAGTGGGCGCGGAAGTCCACTGCGAGAAGCCGAACGTCCCGCTCCACTCGCTCTGGCGCGTCGCCACACGTACATGCTTACCCTGCCGAGAGACCCGTTTTCTATGACGTGTCTACACGTGACCCGGCGAGAACGGGTTAATTATCGCTCCAAAAAAATTAAGATTTCAAGTGATATTTGATAATATCATTCTCTCCTCTGCTCTTTACATCTGTTGATGGCCATGAATTAGACATTTATCAGCAGGAAAATGGTTGCTGTAAAGTTATCCTGTACCAAGTATATTCCTGTAGTGTCCTGTTATGCATACACTGTGCATAGATTTATAGGGTGAATTGGAAATGATGGAATAAAATGTATGTACATAATAAGCTAATACTGCTCTTTGGCTTTAAAATTAGAAATAAACCAATATCTGTTGTACAAGTGACTGAAATTCCCAGTTTGTATTCTCCAAGTTAAAACCCTTTTCAGCATTTTGATAAAGTGTGTGTTTACAGGTGGCAGAATGGGCAACTCGTGCCTTATTTTTATATGGTGCCAATCCTCCCCCTGCTCCGGTAACATTTACTCCTCAAACACCAGCAGGCTACAGTAAGTAATGATAACATGAAATTGCATGAATACTGATTGGATAACATGCATATATAATATATTTATAGCTTATTCATTTTCCGTGTATTTATGCTTCCTTTCATTCTCTGTTTTTACAGATTTTCATCCAACACAAGTATCAACACCCATGCCTGGTCAGGCTACAAACACAGCTATTGTTCAGGATGCTCAATTTTCACCTCTGCATAATGCCCTCTACCTATATCTAGCAAGAATCCTAAGACCTGTGTGGGCAAGTCCAGTTGCAAAGGAAACACTAATGGAAGGAAAACCAATTGTAAGTTTGGATTTTTGCACTGTTGTAGGATTGACATTGTTAAAGTATGAGTAAGCTGTGCGCATATTTTGTTAAAAGTGAGAATTTTCAGTATTAAATAAATGATACTGAGATTCTAATTATTTATTTTTTGTCAGCTGATGAGTTCAATGTCTGCTGAGGAATTGGGTTTCCTTGCCGAGAGAGTGGACCTTCTGGCCAAATTCCTCTTAACCAATCAAGGAGGAACCACTCCCCTTCAGCCCCTGAATGCGTAAGCTACACTACCCATAATGCACTGTGGAGATATGAGTAAATTATAAAAGGAGAGTATTTGTTGAGAAGACTGATTATAATCTTGAAATGTCTGGTACCCCTAAAGGTCAAACACAACTCTGAACATCACACGATATGGAGGGGATGGGTCAGAGCGTGCTTCCCTGCTGGCCTTGAGGTCACTTCTCAGTCAAGCGCTGGAGGTGCTGAAGCTCATGACAGTTCTCTCCACCCACAACTTCACCACAATTACAGGAAGCCTGCAAAAAGTAAGTTTTTTTGTTTGTTTGTTTGTTTTAGATATAATGAAATAGTACACAGTGTTACTTCTATGTTTATTGATTATTTGTTTGGATTTCAAAATGCCATTACCTCTAGTTTTTTATAAATTTTAAAGGGGAAAAAATATCTCTTGCCATTTAGCTATTCCCTTTCTTTGCAGGAAATCCGGGAACAGTTACGAACAATGACCTTCCGGGATTTGGTTTTAACTGGCAGAGAGGTTTGCCGTAGTCTTATCATGGCTTTGCTAGACAGGTAATACATCATTTGCAAGGAAATTTGTATTTTACATGTTCTTTTTCTTATTTTAAATATGTTGTTTTACTTCATTGCATCACACCACAGCTGTAAAGGACCAAATCATAGGTGGCACTGTATCATGACAATAGCCCACATCACTGGCTTGTTGGAGTGAGCGAGTCATTCTCCAATATTAGCAATATCATTTGTTTGGTGTGATGATTAGATACAGGCACTTAAATTGAAAGAAACCTTTAATATTTCCAATCATATAGTTATGGACACACCAGCTATGATTAGGTACCCAAAAGACTGAACAAGCTGGGTGCAAATAGGCAACATGATGATGAAAGCTGTTAATGGCCTGGTTAGCCTTATCTTTTCAAGCTGTCTTTAATGTAACACTCACTCACTCTCTCTCACACGCACATACACCCACTCACTCACTCACTCACTCACTCACTCATTCATTCACACACTCACTCCCTCCCTCCCTCTCCATTATTTGTAAGTTTTATAACTTTCCACACAGATATCATGGAGATAATGCCTCAGCTGATGCTATATCAGAAAGGTTACGGGACATTTGTCCAGGACTCTACAGAATAGAAGATGCCAAACTCGCAAAGGCAAATGAAATAATCTTGGCAGCAAAGGCAAATACAAACAAAGCAGAGAAGGAGAAAGGTTTTAAGGAAGCAGTGGCGGTGAGTTGGTGCTATAAATATATAAGAGGCCTAATGATTTTGATTTCAACAGCTATGTGAGATTTTACAATAAATATCCAATATTGTGTGATGGTCTCTAAAATTAAAGGATTAGAAGAATATTATATATGAGTGTTATTTATGGTCATTTGCAGTTGTGCAAGCAAATTGGTCATCATGTCAATGTGAATGGCATCAGCAGCCAGTTGGCCAGCGGAGGGGCCTATGAAGGAGTAGTCGACCTTTGCCTAAGTGTTGCAGCCCAGAGAGACCCTGCTGGCTTAGCTCTTCATTATTATAAGAATAATGAGCCAGCAGATGACCACCAAGGCTACATGGCCTTCACATCCAGGTTTGTAGCAATTTGTCAAATTGACTTCTATTTCTACTTCTTTTTTCTCCTCTTCCTCCTCCTACTCTCTAACTGAAAAATAGAAGATTATTTAGTGCACATACCATTCCACCGCTAATTGGATAATCTCTTCTATCACCAATTTAGGATGGAGTGCTACCGAGTGATAATGGATCAGTTAAATCAGCTAGTTGGTGCAGGTGTTGTACCCCAGACGTCCCCAACAGTGCCCTCTCGTCCTGGTCCACCCACACCCCCACCATCTACACTGCCGTCTACAGATGCTACACAGTATGCTAATCAGGTATGGTCAAACTAACAAAGAGTCCATTAACTGATTTTTCATTGCATATAAAGAGTGAGTGAACTTTTTTGTTGATAAAATCCATTTAGGTAAATAATAAGATGAGGTTTTCCTTGACTAGAAGGTTTTTGTAAGAGTAGTGGAAATACAGAACTATGCAACTCTCTTTTCCAGATGATGAACCTAATAGTTGGCAGCAATGATGAACTAGCACATGTGACTTTGTATCAGTGGCTAGTAGACACAAACCGTACTGACCGTCTCTTGGCCATAACCTCCCCATACTTGGAGACCTTCCTCACTCGATCCAATGGCCAGTCTCCTCTCCACCATCTGCTTTGGAGATATTATGAAAGAAATAGAGATTATTTCAAGGCTGCAAAAACACTCTTGCTCCTGGCTGAACAGATAGGGTGAGTTGATGAGTGCTGGGAAACAGAACATCTTGTAAATGCCATCATATGTTTATGAACAGAAATTCAGTGGGGAAAAACTCAGAATGCAGCCCTTTCTCCTTGAATAGTTAGTGGTTAATATCTGAAGGGAATAGACTACGTTGATTATGGTTACATCTAAAACAGAATGGACACTAAAATTTTGGTACATTTTTAAGTTTTATATATTATTACTGTTTTCTCATTTTGTTTCCTTTTGTCACCAATAGAGATACTCCAGTAAATGTACGAGTGGAATACTTGTCTCGTGCACTGATGTGCCTCAGTTCCTGTGAGATGAACACAGCCTCAAGCTATTCAGACTTCATGCTTCACATGGAAGAGAAGAAAGAAGTTGCTCGTGTGCAGCTTATGGTAGGTTTGTTAACTTCCTTTTCTACCCTTATTAGTATTATTATTTTTTGCAACGCAATAGATCATTTAGCATTAAAATTTCTCGTAATGCTCTTTTCTTTTCTTTTCTTTTCTTTTCTTTTTTCTTTTCTTTTTTTTTCCTTTTTTGTCTCTTTCTTTCTTTCTTTCCTTTTTTTCCTTTTTTTCTTTTTTTCTTTTTTTCTTTTTTTCTTTTTTTTTTCTTCTTCTTCTTCTTCTTCTTCTTCTTTCTTCGCTTTTCTTGTAAAAAAAAAAATGCTTTCTGATTAAACAGGTTGAAATTTTGTTTTGATTTTTTCTTAATGGAGTCTTCCTTCATGTTTTACTTGCAGGTGCTAGATGCTCTCCAGGGAGAAGGGGCAAGTGCTGATGTTATTGCTCAGGTCAATTCCTCACTCCTCACTTTGACAACGCTGTATGAGAAGTTTGCTGAACCCTGGGCATTGTGGGAATGTAAACTTGCCATTGTTCACTGTGCAGGACACTCAGAACCTCAGCTTGTACAGGTAATTTGAAACTTGCTATTACCCTGGTTTATTTTGTTTGAAAATTCCTGAGGCAAAGAAAGATCTTATGAATATGGAGTAATTTTTGTCTGCTTTTGATCACTGTTTTACTGTACTCCTGATTTTATCAGATATTGGGAAAATTAGGCTTATTTGCTTTCCTTTTTTTTTTGGGGGGGGGGAGGGGGCTACCACTGATTTTTTCTTTTTGTATGTAATGGTTTTGTTACACTATCTAATTTGAGAGTTCTGTGTCACAGCTATCTACTGACTAGTAACACACTTGTGCAGATTTTTTTTTTTTTTTTTATGCTTCTTTTCTGCTGCTTCTTTCTTCTTGTTTTAGTTTACTGGTTAAATCAAAAGTTAAACTGATATCTTTTCTCTTTCAGTCAATTTGGACTAATCTCATTGACCGTGAATTGGAGAGGTCAAGAGTTGAGCCTGTGGAGACGCGTGTGGATTCTTTGTCCAGCAAAATCAAAGCCCTTGCTCGTTTGTATTCTGCCAACCCTAACTACTTCCCCTTAGGTAAACCACTTTTCAATATAGTGATTTTTGCAATGTGTTATGTTGTTTAATTACTACTCATGTTATTATTGTTGAGTTTTATTCTTTATATCAGATATTCAGTTTTCATTTACTCCTTTTTATTTTACACCAGAACACATTATCAAGGAATGTGAGATTCGTTCAGTCCGGCTGCGTACCAATACATCTTGGGTAGTCACGGCCTTGCAAGGTTGTGGCATCCAAGTGAGCAGACTTATCAACATCTATCATAAGTGAGTAACATACCTTCAGTTGGATAAACATGAAAGGATCTCAATAGTTATTTAATCTGAAAATTGCTCATTGCATTTGATATTTTGATATTCTTGAACATCTTTCTGTGGTTTCAGGTTATATCGTAGTGGAGATAGTGTTTGGGAGGTGGAGCGGTCACCATACCATCTCCTTGGTGTGTTGGCACACTTGATCACAATGCTAGTTGACAATGAAGCCACTGTGCAGCCTCCACAGAAGTGAGTGTCACAATAGTTATTTGTTTATTAATATAAAAAAAAAATTTATGACTTCAGAAGGTATAGTTTGTTGTTTTCTCCTTGGTGTTATGAAACAATTTATTCCACTTCAGTATGGAAGTATGGGTTTAATTATTTGGCTGTATTCCAAGACAGAGTGGTAAGAAAATTGTTGAGTATCTTCTAATTTTCTTTGTGATTACCATTTCCCATAATTTGTTTTTTTGTTATTCCTTTAGGCGAGCGCTAAGGGAGCAGTGTTTGGACTATGTAGCTGAGTACTTGACTGACCTTGGAGCTTCAGCTGATGCATCTGCAGGAGTTATCTCGGCACACTTAAAGACTTGTCAGGCAAAGCTAGAACGATTTGTTTAGATTTCCAAGCTTATTAGATAAGAATAAAGGTTCAAATATATGTATCATATGTTTGTCTTTTTACGTGTGAATATCCGTATTGTTAAAAATGTAATGAAAAAAAAGGATTTTCATCTTGTAATTGTATGCAAGTGTGTCTTCTTGTGTAATCACTATGTTGAGGAGCAAATGTTTGAATCTTCGTGATAAGTTTTTTTGTCAAGTACAACTTTATCTTCAAGACTGCATTACCAGTGGTTCTTGTACCTAGCATGTGGAAAAACATGCATAATGATGTGCTGTGGTAGTGGTCATTAAAGAGTAATGCCCTTTTCTAATGTAAAATAACATGAAAATAAAGGCCTAGTCTGTTAATAAATGAATTTAAAAACTTGTGTAAGTAATATTTCCCTGATTTGGAACATGCATTTATACTCAGTATATTGTATTTTTTGCGAGTATTTGCACTGCATTTACAGCAAATCAGGATTTTTTATTCATTAAAAAGTAACAGTAAGTAAAATTCAAGACCAGATTATTATATTAACAGAACAGTAGGATCTGGAACTACTATTTTTATATTTATTATTATTTTTATGCCAAGTGGACTGAGTTGGAGGTCATAAATATAACTATGCTGCCAAATACCCACTTGTCTGGAGATCAAACAGTGGGCTCAACTTCTGGTGCTGTGAAAGAAAGACACTTTGTGCTTTTTGCACTGTTAATATTTGGAGGCTCATTTTATCATATTTTAGTAAAGTGTTTGACTGTTGTAGTGATACTTTTTTTATATGTGAAATGTTAGCAGTAGTTCATAAATCTTAATCATTTGTTTGTTCCTGATATGATTTTACTTTTTGGGTGCACTGTTAGACCAGTGGTTTTGAGTATAATTGTGTATATTTTATTTTTTTTTCTTTGCATTTAATAATATTTTTGATGTATAAAAATAGTTTTTATTATTTATATATGGCTTTGGTAAAGAAACAAATGAAAGTGTTTCATCCCACTGAAATTTCAATAAAGTTTTGTAGCAAAGTTCTGAATTTTTTTACATGTAGTAGTGATACATCATGCATAATTCAATGAAGTGTTGGATTTATAGCAGAGTATAATGAATATTCAGTATAAAAGTGAAATAAATTCATGCTTTCCACGGATCAAAATATTTAAATTCCGCAGCTATTTTTGTCCATATAATTAAAGTCAGTACTGTTTATAAAATGTTTGAGTCTCTCTATAATGTTGAAAAATTATTTTCATAACTAAGCAGCCTCCTGATCACCACTCACAGACAATTAGACAGTCAAAAAGTATGGTCTCATTTCATTTATAAACTCTTGCTTGCAATATGACCTGAAGTATTTTTTCTGACTAGGAACTGCACTTTCTGCATTGAAGTGCAGACATGTTTCTCATTACTCATGGAAAAAGAGAAACGCAAAAGCGGGTCTAGCCTTTTGTCTTGCATACTCCTTCCCGACGCAAACGTTTATTTACAGATGTCAGATTTTGCAAAATCGGTACATTTTTTTCAAGTTCTATTAACTTACTTTTATAGGAATCTGTGTATGTATAGTGGTCACATGCCAATTGCTTAGAGTGAACTAAAGAAGCTTGGTATGGTTTGGTTTTAGTTAACAAAAATACTGTAAAAATTAGAGGAAACGTTTACCGATCTTGTTCAAACTTAAATATACCTTTCTGGTATACCCATCTGTGTGTTTGATATATAATATATATGCATATATATATATATATATATATATATATATATATATATATATATATATATATATATATGTGTGTGTGTGTGTGTGTGTGTGTACATATATATATTTGTATATATATTTTCTTGCCATCAATGATGCGGTGTTTGACGAACTACTTGGCGCCATGTTGATATAAAGTTGACTGGGTCTTCATACTGGTAGCCTCCGGGCTAGTGCAATGGTAACGTGTCGGCCTCTCATCCGAGGGGTCAGCGGTTCGCGTCCCGCCCAGGCGCGAGAAGTTGCAACTGTCGCCTGGAGGTTACCGCTACGGGGAGTAAAGACTCGATTTAGCAGAGTCAGCTGATACTGAGACACGTGAGCGAGTCGGCATTAGTCTACACAGGCCGGGCTCCCCTCATGGCATAGCCCGGGCGAGGTTAAGCTTTGCATATCGGACTTATCCTTCAAACTGGTGTAATTAACACATGATCTTTCCCCAGGGGAGTAGTTATTTAGGCAATCACTGCTGTGGTTCCCAACTCACCATCTCGTCTACGATAGATTCACTTACCACCATGTCTAAGTTTTACCTAAAATTATGCAATTCTGGGCGCGTGCTCACACACGCACGCCTTGCAGCGTCACGCCACACACCACACACACACACACACACACACACACACACACACACACACACACACACACATATATATATATATATATATATATATATATATATATATATATATATATATATATATATATATATATATATATATATATATATATGTATGTATGTATGTATGTATATATATACACACATAAATATATCATAAATAATATATATGTATATATTTTTTTATGATGTGTATATATATATATAGGGGCCGCGGTGGCCGAATGGTTAGAGCGTCGGACTCAAGACTGTCACGACGGCAATCTGAGTTCGAGGGTTCGAGTCACCGGCCGGCGCGTTTTTCCCTTGGGCAAGGAACTTCACCTCGATTGCCTGCCTAGCCACTGGGTGGCCAAGCCAGCTCAAGTCATTGCCGGGTAAAATAGAGATGGTGACTCGTTAAAAAAAACACCTGGCGGAAGGCAATGGCAAACCAACGCTCTAAATTGTTAAGAAAAAATCATGGAAGCCCATGATCGTCAAGGCCGCGGTGGCCGAATGGTTAGAGCGTCGGACTCAAGACTGTCACGACGGCAATCTGAATTCAAGGGTTCGAGTCACCGACCGCCGCGTTGTTCCCTTAGGCAAGGAACTTCACCTTGATTGCCTATCTAGCCACTGGGTGGCCAAGCCAGCCCAAGTCAAGTGCTGGTCCCAAGCCCGGATAAATAGAGAGAATGATTACCTAAAAGGTACCACCGGCACTCTCCGTGGAAAGGAACTGGGGACCCTACCACGTACTCACTCCAAGAGCATCACAACATTAAAACTACAATTAAGTATCATGCTGTGACCACGGCGGCTCAGACATGAACCTACCGTTAAAGAAAAAAAAAAAAAAAAAAAAAAAAAAAAAAAAAAAAAAATATATATATATATATATATATATATATATATATATATATATATATATATATATATATATATATATATATATATATATCTTTCGCCAGCTAAACACTAAACACTTGGTCCACACCAGTCTTCCCACTGCCTCGAAGGTGGGCACCTATGCTGTCCCTTCTGCCTCCTCTGATAGCCAGTACTTTGGTGAGACAGGCTCGTTTTACTAGTAGTCTGTCACAGTGTAAATACGCTTTATCCAGGGGACACACAACAACGCCCTCTTCTGCCATTCGAGGGACACAGGCCATCAGATAGATTGATAAAGTGAGCGTATTGTCTGTCCTTCCGTTGATGTCCACATCCGCAGACTGGTGGAATCTAGTTTGTTTAAGCATCAGCCTATTT
>NC_051401.1:39986853-39989353 GCF_015228065.2 Penaeus monodon | reverse complement strand
ACGAAAAGAAAACAGAATGAAAAACAACAACAACAGAAACAAAAAACACAGCAGAATAAATCACAGCAAAACGAAAAGAAAAAGATTGAAAAAAAAAAAAGAAAACACAACAAAACGAAAAGACACATAATGAAAACGAAACACAATGAAAACATAACAGAATCAAAAGAGAACAAAACCAAAAGAAAACAATGAAAACACATTAGAAACCAAGAGCAACGCTAACATCAACAATAATACATTACGGACAATGAACTCAGTCAAGACCCCCCCCCCCCCACAACACGGAAGGTCGCACTGGATAAAGTTTATCAAGATGCATCTACATTATTCCCAGGGCGTTTTTACTGCGTGGCTTCTACTTTCAACTCCCGCTGGTATCCCATGTGCTAGAGCTTGAGGGAGGCATTTGCGTACATTATAGAGCTCTGACAGGACGCTTACTCCAGCTGGTACTGTGCATAGCTCTTTGGTTGTAGTCGTTTGTAGGGATAATCGATCTATTTATGTTCAGGCTGTAATGGTTTTGAAGATACTTCTTAGATAATATAAGTATAAGATGAAGGTATGAAAAGTGATATTTAAATTCATTTTCTTTTTCTATACTGTTACTATACTACAGTCCGTAATTCTTAAACACACCCTGTGAGTGTATAAAAAAAAAATACTATTTACATTGCATTAGATCTCGCTTTAGCAATGTAAACCATATTAATGTAGTTTACTTTTCGTTATGAGTTGCGAGAGACGAGAGATGTGGTGCTAATTTACTATTAAGCTGCTGGTTTCCTTTCAGATAATATTTTACACTTATCTCATTACTTTTCTTATTAAATTGCATTTCCATTCTGTCTGTCCTAACGTATTATTCAAATTGAAATGCGTACTTATCCATACTAGAGTGATCAACCGTCTGCAAAAAGAAAACTTTTTAAAAGTAACGACCTAAAACACACCTCAGTCACATTTTATAACAGTTCAGTAACAAGAAATATTCACTATTATCAAGTTGCCAAGTTGCCACGCTCCCTACATACGGCTGATGTGCTGTTTTGACAGTTATAATCATTACTCTCCTAAACGCAAGATTAATGTTACTCACACAAACCCGGCAGACTAAAATCACCCCAGAAATATATACCGCAACGAGTTCCTGATTTAGTAATTGCAACATGTGTTCTCACCGGTAAAGATGGCCTCATTAAGACCCTGAATAAACTAATTTAGAGTAAATTGCAACTGGTATTCAATTATCCTGTAAATAATCTTTTGAGCATAACTGACTTCTGTTTTTTTTTTCTTCATTTTTTGAATAGATATATAAGTTAAAACATGGCCAGTATACATCTGGCGCACGCTGCTAAATGTGACTTTTGCATTATATACTGAAATTTACTAGTGTATATACAGGATATCATAATCATATTAGATAACCTTTTCTTTGAACATCTGTATATACTTTGTATTTCTGTGAACTTCATATAAATATATTAGCATTTCTGTGAACTGCAAAAATATTACATAAGTAATGACATGGCTATTTTCAGCAGAAACTCCTACTTTATATTCCTTTAAGAAAGTACTTGCAATATGCCGTCTGTGGTTTCGCATTCAAACAGCCCCACTATAGGCTCAGACAACGTTGAAAGAATAATAGAAATAAGAAAGTGTAAGGTCGACCGAAAATATCAGAATTATCGTACAACGGCAGTCCCTCAGGTAGAGTAATCACTCTCGTTTTCTTCGCCTTAATGTTTTCCCTTTTGGACGAACGCAGCCTTCACTACAGCACAGCATCCGAGGCAAATTAAAACACCGTAGAAAACCCCCGGATTTAGTCCCTCCCTCCAACGAAATGCCGAACGAAAGTAGTAGGAAACTCGTAAAAAAAAGGAAAAGCAATGCAGCCTCTTCAGGTGACCAATTTGTGCGCGTGTCTCGGGTCTCGAAGGCGCGTGTTCGTCAGTCTGGCTTGTGGTGTTCACGCGAGAGTATCTTGCGGTCGTCGGTCTGTCTGTAGTGAGTGGTCAGCGTGCCTTTCGGTGCAGAGGTGGAGTGTGGGGGCTGCGGCGCTGTCTGTGCGGCGTTGCAACAGGGAATTTTGATATCACTTACGCTCATGTGAAAAGCGAGCGTCGGAATAATGTCGGAAAAGTGAAGTTTCTCGGGAGGAAAATTCTAAAATCTGCAAAAATCGGTTGTGAAAATTCGGTCGATAGGGTCAGAAAGTGAGGAATATGTAACAGTTCCTTTTATTTGATTTCCAGGCACTGTAATCGCCATTCTACTTCCAAAAAATAGGCTGATGATCATTTCTTGCTATAGTAGTTTATTTTTTTTATTTTTTGTTGTTGTAACGGGCTAACCTTGGCCTATTGCTTTAAACCCTGCACAGGCCACAAAACCCGTGACTGACATTCATTTCCAAGGGTTTGTAACTTTTAAGAAAGTAAGTCAAAACACATATCTACAGACGAACAAATACCATAAAAAGCAAAGC
>NC_051401.1:39959353-39961853 GCF_015228065.2 Penaeus monodon | reverse complement strand
GGGTGGCACTGCAACGTGGCGAGGCGCTTGGTCATGACACGGTTTATCAGAATAATCGTTCCGGTTATTAGTGTTTATGGTATTATTTCAAACTCGCGACGCTTTACAATAAATGTGTTAAGGTAAACGCACACTTGTAATAAATGTATTTATCTTTGCTAAATACATCATCTCCGTTGATAAATATCTAAGGGGTTATATACCCATGCACTGAAATTGTATAAGGATGACGATTGAATCTGAGGTAATTTGCATACGCATATTACTGCTTATCATTTAAGTACAGATATTCCACACGAGCCATTTTGTGTAGACAGGTGCAGCGAAAGAAAGAAAGGAAAAAAAAAAACATCAAGCTAAAACGCTCACGTGTGTGGTAAGAGACACAGCGAGGAAAAAACCTCAAGAAAAACACATCAAGACCAGCCTTTGATATTCCGTCTTCCAAAAAGGGGAAACACTTTTTTCATCCGGCGGCCCAAATTTGTCGGGATCATGGGTGTAAAACCACCGCGTGAATCACAGTAATGTCATAGAGACGGAGGCCGACAAAATGCTCGGCTTTCCGAGACGCGAGACCCCGGCATTACAGAGGGCTATCTAAGGGAAGCAAAGTGCAGCTTCCACGCCACTTTGCACGGCGTTATTGCAGTGTTGCAGCGAGCAGTAGAGGCGTTACTGCAGTGTTGCAGCGAACAGTTAAGTCGTTATTGCAATTGTGCACCAAGCAGTTAAGTTGTTATTGCAGTGTTGCAGTTGAGGCTGCGAATATTTGATGCGTTATTGCAGTGATACAACAAGCAGTTTAAGCATTATTGAATGTTGAAGAGAACAATTGAGGCGTTATTGCAAGTTGCAGCGAGCAGTTGAGGCGTTACTACAATGCCGTAGCGAGCAGTTAAGTCGTTATTGCATTGGTACAGCAAGCAGTTGAGTCGTTATTGCAATGTTGCAGCGAGCAGCTGAGGTTTTATTCCAACGGTGCAGCGAATAATTAATGCGTTATTGAAATGATATAACGAACAGTTGAAGCGTTATTGAATGTTGCAGCGAACAACTGAGACGTTATTGCAATGGCACAACGAATAGTTGAGGCGTTATTGCAATGGCGGAGCGAGCAGTTGAGATAAGCTCGTGTTTCGTTTTTTCATCCCCCCCCCCCGCCAGCGCAAGAGGTCGCCAGGTGTTCCGGCCGGGGGAGAGGGGGGGGGGAGGCAGCCATGCCCCCGGTTCTCTCTTTTTTTCCGTGTTATGTTCCAGCTCCGATCTGGGTCTTGCAAGCGCCTGTGTTTGAGAGTGGCTCTGAGTGCCACGTGTGAAGGGAAGAGAATATAATTTTTCTTAGATCGCTGTCGTTGTTTTGTGACTATTGTTATTGAAAAAAATGTTTGCTGTTGGTATGGTAATATCATTGACGATCATAGCAATGAGGACGATCATTATAATTTTATAGTAATTAAATAAAAAAAGAAAAAAGAAAAATAAGAATACAGACGATGATAATAACTTTGGTACGAATGATAATGAAGACGATTTGAAATATGTATATGATCATAATAGTAAAAAAAAAATGCTCATGATAGTCTTGAGTAAATTAAATATATCAACGTATGAGTTTAATCCTAATTGGCCAATCCTTTAGCATCTAACTTCGTCAGCTTGAACTATGACCTACAGTAGAGGAATCAAACCTGGCGTCGTGAACATCTGCACTTCCATTTAGCCAGTGAACAGCGCTCGCATGCAATTCTGCTTGCAACAGAAAGCATGCTGTCAACGCCCAACCTTGATAGGTATTTTATCATCATATTTTACAGCGAAAGACGATGAATTCCAACCTACAACGAATTGCAATTTACGTTTTCTGTGATGGATTGCTGTTATTTTATCCCACGTGAGAATATGCTATTTACTGAGAGAGAGAGAGAGAGAGAGAGAGAGAGAGAGAGAGAGAGAGAGAGAGAGAGAGAGAGAGAGAGAGAGAGAGAGAGAGAGAGAGAGAGAGACAGAGACAGAGAGAGAGAGAGAATGTCCGAAACACTGAAGGGCATGTGCATTAAACTACTGAAAACTGATTTGTAATGTTAAGCCGTGTTTACTAAACCCCCTCCAGGTATCCCCTCGTCTGGAAACTGACCAGCTAGATATAAATTCTGTGATTTACTCTTCCGTATCCCCCGTTTTTTTCTCTTTGAAATTCAAATGATATATTTCTGTAGATATGACGAAAATGATTGGGAGAGATCTTTGCCTGTGTGATGTGTGACGTGCAGCCTCATGTCAAAGTGAAGCAATGCAGAGAGAGCAGGGTTAAATTTGCAAGATTACATGTTTCCCCCGAGACAACAGTGATTCGTCTGGGCGGGGGATCAGGAGCTTAGTCATTGGTCGGTGGGAAGTATGTAGGATCGAGATGATTGGCTTGACGTCATCAAATGTCACCGTGCCCCGCCCACCGCCGCGTGGCACTTGACTATTAGCGAGTTTGTCTCCTTTTGGT
>NC_051401.1:39912081-39917081 GCF_015228065.2 Penaeus monodon | reverse complement strand
TTTTCTTAAACACCGGAGACCGTTTCTTACCATGACGCAGCGTTTTTTTTACCCCATCCAGGTTGCATCGTTGCATCTCATGACGGATTGCCCTCTGCCATAGTGGATTATCCTTCGCTATAATGAACTGTACTTTCAGCGCTACGAAGGACCTGTCGGCAGTTCGATCTTTTCCCCACAAGGCAGACCTTCCCACAAGGCAGACCTCCCCACAAGGCAGACCTTCCCACAAGGCAGACCTTCCCACAAGGCAGACCTTCCCACAAGGCAGACCTTCCCACAAGGCAGACCTCCCCACAAGGCAGACCTCCCCACAAGGCAGACCTCCCCACAAGGCAGACCTCCCCACAAGGCAGACCTCCCCACAAGGCAGACCTCCCCACAAGGCAGACCTTCCCACAAGGCAGACCTCCCCACAAGGCAGACCTCCCCACAAGGCAGACCTCTTCATAAGGAAGACCTCCAACCTCCAACGCCCCGATACATGACACTTCCTAGGCTGCTCCTCCGCAGAGTCCTTCGGCAGGAGCTCGCCCAAAGGGGACCTGACACCTGCAGGAATGCGGGCGGCGGGCGTGTCTCCCCTTGTTCTCCGGCGGCAGGGAAATTCCTCGGCCTCGCACCGCTGGCTCGACGTCGCCCTTGCTCTCGGCCGCTCCCTTTTCCTCTTATTTCCCGGTGCAGTTATCGGCCGTTTTTCTTTCTTTCTTTCTTTTTTGTGGTTCTTATTTGTTTCTTTGGTTTTCGTTTTTTTTTTTTTTTTTTATCCGTGATTCCTTTTTTTTAATAATTTGGTGTGTATGTGTGTTGTAAGTGAGAGAGAGAGAGAGAGAGAGAGAGAGAGAGAGAGAGAGAGAGAGAGAGAGAGAGAGAGAGAGAGAGAGAGAGAGAGAGAGAGATGAAGGTAAAAGTAGAGACAGAAACAAAGGCAGAGGAAGACAGAATGAAAGGGAAAGACCGGCAATCAGAAAGAAAAGATTCCTTGTAATTCCATTCCGCTGCAGAATGATCGCGACGAAAAGACCAGCGAATTAGTCGTTTCTTCACTCGGATAACGAAATCCTTCTCTCGTACGTGGCGTATCCCGCACCTTGGCTCGATGTCCAATTAGTCTTGTGTTCCCACGTCATATCACCTCCCCCCCCCCTCCCTCTTCCCTCTTCCTTCCTTCCTTTCCCTTTCTCCCTCCTTCCTTCTTTTTCCTCTTTTCATCCTCCTTCTCTCCTCCCTTTCTCCCTCCCTTCCTTTCCCCTCTGCCTCCTCCTCTATTTCTTTTCACCCTCCACCCTTCAGGTCCGTATTGCGACGCCTAGCCTGCTCACTGAGAGTGTTATAACATGCCGAATGGATGTCACACCGTCAGCCGAGTTGGCGGTGGTCGGGATTGTCTCTGATCGGCAGTCGGGGGGGGGGGGGGAGGCGTCGGCCCTCAGGAACACGAGACCTTCCCTTTCCATGTCGGTTCAACTTGCTCTCGGTCCGCCCTCTCGGGGCACTAAGATGCTAAGGCAATGTGGTCCGGATGGCACGTTTTGCTCTGCCATTTCGTGGGCGTTTCGACTTTCGCGACATTTTGAGCGATGGTTCTGACTTCCAGCCCGAACTCGGCGAGCCCAAAGGCTCCCCAAAAAAACACAGGAGTGTTTATAGTCGGTTTTCCGGCGAAAGAGAAATTGGTGTTGGACCTTAGTGCTGCTTGGCATCGTCACTGTTTGGCTCGCGTCGACCGGGTGATGGATTGATTGCAGTGCCTGTTACTACCCCCTCCCCTCCCCCTCCGTGCCGCTCCCCCTCCCACTCCTGGGGGTGAGTCTTGTCTGATCACTTGATTCTAGATCGCGTCTCTCCTTAGGACCCAACTACATGTCGATCTGTGTCTTTATTCCCTTCATTTCTACCTGTTTTTTTTTCTAATCTTCTTTTTTTCTTTATCCGTTTCCGCAATTCACTTTGCTTTCCACTTTTCCCTCTGTTCTTCATTTAGATAGGGGGGTTCACTTTCTCTTCCTATTTACGTCTCTCGCAATCCGTCTTCTAGCGTCCCTTTAATTGCATGACGCCTATTTACTCCTTTCGTCGAATCGTTTAGCCGAAGCCCCTCTGCGCGTGTCAGCATCCCCTGACGCTTACATCAGCAACGGTCGTGTCAGCACATCTCACGACATGATCAGACAGATATGAACACCAGGCGATCTACAGTCCAATGGTAAGCTTTGTTTTGTAAATACAACTCTTTCAATTTGTCGGCTTATCATTTTATTCTTCTGAGAAATGTCTCAATTACTTTCGTTTCGCTCGCGCTTTGGACTGACGGAAAAAAAAGGGATTACGAGCGTAGGCACTTTTCGAAGGTACACGGAGCTGTTCAGAAACGTGGTTGTGGTTTAAGAGATTTTTGAATTTGAAATAGGATAGCTAGGCGTGCAGATGAAACATGCAGGTGTACGGTGTTGTTATAAACAGATAATTAGTTCGAAGGGACGTTAGTTAGATTCAGTAATTAGTCTAGGGCTAAGTGTCTAAAATATTTATGAACCGAGCGATGGAAGGCTGCCACTAATCTCTCCCAAGGGATATCAGAAACATTAATCAGACTTAACTTGTGGAAAACAGTATTTGTCACATTATTACCACTTCCTTCGCGGGAATTAAAGTTAGAGACCGTGTGAGTTGACCTGATTCAGCAGTAATAATATATACTTTTCAAAACCTGCTCAAAACATTGACCTTTTCTTAAGAGACGAATTGGCCATATTTCTTGCGTGTCGTCTGCAGCAAGAATATTTTGGAGACTCGAGAAGGTAAGTATACATTTGCCATTCTTTTTTTTTGTCAGATTCGTAAGTTAGAATTATGAAAATATAAAAACAGCATCAAATTGCAGATACAGTAATATGATATTTATTTACGTAAAATCTTTTGTGGTTAGGAATCATCATGAGATCTCGGGTTGCAGTTCTACTCAGTCGTATATGGCAATAATATTGGATATATCTTCCACATTTTTTTTCTGTCAATAAACCAACCTATTTTTTTCTTATTGTACATTCGAGTAAACTCCTATAATCGAAGAAAGAACATGAAGAAAAACGCACAGAGACAGAGAGGAAGAAAGAAAAAAAAAAGTAAGCAAGATGACAATAAAACCCGAACACATGACAGCGCTTGTCTATTTTGCGGTTTTGATCATGAGTTTTACGACGTCGATGGCCATGTGGTCGTTCCAGCTGACGCGTTCTCATGGCGTTCTCCAGACGACCCTATCATCCCCCAGCATCACATCTCGCAAATGTTACACTGGGGAATCATGTAACATAACAGGCCGTAAATGTCACACAGAGCGAGACCGGATTACCTCGGCTCTCTTTCGTGTCGGCGAAACCTGGGGCTGGGATAGATATTTTCGAATTTATTGTCATCCTTTTTCTATCTCTTCGTTTCTTCCTTGGTTTGTTTATTCGTCCGCTGGCACTTATTTGCCAACTTGTTTATTAATTTATTGACTTTTATTTACCTACTTGTTAATTCACTCATACATCCATTCATATACATATCTCTTCATACTTTCATTCTCTACAAGGTATATCTACCATAGTAAAATGTATTGAAGGTCTACATCATTTAGCTAATTGTAGGGATGTCCTGTATGATTGTATTACCGTATTGCATTACTGCATGTAGGGATGTCCTGTATAATTGTATTACCGTATTGCATTACTGCTGGATCTACTGCAGCGCTGAGGAGGTGGCATTGGCATGGGGTTTGGGTATTGCAGTGCGTGAGAATATGAAAGTACATAAGGATGATAAAAAAGCGAGAGTGGAAAGTGAGGGAGAGAGAGAGAGAAAAGGGATGATTAAAACTAATAGAGTAAGAAAGAACGGACGAAAGGGAACAATGGACGAATAAAAGAAAGAAAAAAAAGCAAAGAAGAAGGAAACAGAAGTAGAAAGAGGATCCTGAACCGTTCATAAAAATTCTTCCTCCTTCCCCAACCACCCTTACTTTATCCATGCCATTCATATCTCTCTCCTTTTATCGGATATTGCCCATTTCCTCTTCCAGGGCAATAGTTTTCGAGACACAAGGATGGAGCCGCCGAGAAATTCACTCTTACCTACATACCTCATTTTAAAGGGCGTGTTTGGGAGAGACGGCTGGAAAACCCGGATTTTTTTTTATTTTATTATTTCTTTTTTTTATTTGTTTTGTCTGTCTCTGTTTGTTTGTCTGTCTGTCGGTCTCGGTCTCTCTCTCTCTCTCTCTCTCTTCTCGTCTCTCTCTCTCTCTCTCTCTCTCTCTCTCTCTCTCTCTCTCTCTCTCTCTCTCTCTCTCTCTCTCTCTCTCTCTCTCTCTCTCTCTCTCTCTCTCTCTCTCTCTCTCTCTCTCTCTTTTCTTTCGTTGGTACTGGACTGGAAGACGGAACAGCCCGCTGGAAAACCCGGAGATTTTTCCTTTCTTTTTTCTTTTCTTTTCTTTTCTTCTCTCTCTCTCTCTCTCTCTCTCTCTCTCTCTCTCTCTCTCTCTCTCTCTCTCTCTCTCTCTCTCTCTCTCTCTCTCCTCTCTTCTCCTTCTCCTTCTCCTTCCCCTTCCTCCTCTCCCTCTACCCCCCCTCTCCCTCTTTCCCTCCCCCTCTCCCTCTCCCTCTTTCCTTTTTTTTCTTTTTTTTCTTTTTCCTTCGTTTTCTGTATTAATCCCATGGGAAAATCCAGATCACACGGAAGGAAGGGTGTCTGGTAAGACCGGTGTGGCAAGAGAGTGACGTATTCGGGTTTTTGAAACGAGGGGGGCGGGGAGAGACGCGGGAGGGGGAGGGGAGGAGGGATGGCAGACATGAGTTCGGGCAGACGTGAAGGCTGACATGATGGCAGACATGGTGGCAGATGTTAAGGAGGACGTGAAGGCAGACATGGTAGTAGTTGACATGAAGGTATGGACATGAAGACATGATCAGCCATGAAAGGCAGACGATATAGTGAAAAAGGGGGTTAAGTTTTCA
>NC_051401.1:39897081-39902081 GCF_015228065.2 Penaeus monodon | reverse complement strand
ACGAGTGCCTGTTAACCTCGCTTGACCAGGTGTGTCACAGTTGAGGATTCGAGCTATAAATCTCTTTTTCTCTCTGTCTCTTACCTCCTCTGTTTATTATTCCTTTTATTTACTCATTTTCGGTAAGGTTGTGCTTGGTTGTTCTTTAAGTGTGTTTGTGTTTTGTCTTATTGCTTGCCAGTCAGTTCACCAGGTAATCAGTCAGTCAGTTGGTCGTTCAGTCAATCAGTCAGTTAGTCAGTCATCTTCGTTCGTTCTTCCATCCATCCATTCTTCCATCCATCACCATTCCATCATCATCATCTCATCATCCATCCATCATCATCCATCCATCTATCCATACATCCATCTCATTCATTCATTCATTCATTCATTCATCATTCATCCATTCCATCCATTCATCCATTCATCCATCCATCATCTCATCCATCCATCCATCCATCCATCCATCCACCCATCTATTCATCCACCATCCATCCATCCATCCATCCACCCATCTATTCATCCCATCCATCCATCCATCCATCCATCCATCCAATCATCCATCCACCCACCTATCCACCATCCATCCACAGAAACAAAAATATAAAAAAATATGTATTTTCTCGATCGACAAACAAGGAAATTGAGTTTTTGCAGATAACAAAGATCCTTGACAAGTAAAAAGACACACAGACACACACACACACACACACACACACACACACACACACACACACACACACACACACACACACACACACACACACACACACACACACACACGCACACAGGTAGATAGATAGACAAATTGACAGACAGACAGACAAATTGACAAACAGACAGACAGACAGATAAACAGACAGACAGATAAATAAATAAAGACAAGCAGCGATTCTGTTTTTTTTTTTTAATTAATTAATTATTTTTTTATTGGTTTTACTTATCTACGCAGATCTCTTTGATGTTCTGCACGATCGGAATATGTGTAGTAGTTTTAGATGTAAAAAAAATTGTTTTTGTTTTTTTCATTATAAGCTGAAAAAAAATCTTCGTGCGATAGATAGTAAGTTATCTCTCGGTAAACCATGGGGACGATTTGTGACTGTGCGCCTTTGTGTGTGTGTGTGATTTTGTTTGTGAGATGAATAAGCGGATAGATAGATTGATAGATGGGTCGACAGATAAAAAGATACATAGATTAGCTGATTAACTGACATGAATATAAATCGTAATAAATGAAGTAGAGTTAAAGAACACACACACGCAAATAATGTGTGTGTGTGTGTGTCAGAGTGTATGTGTGTGTTTGTATTCGCTTGTGAATGTGTGTGAGCAAAGGGCCTTCAATCACTTCTGCAGTAAGGAAAAAGAAGACGGATTCAAAAAATGAAGTTCTTGTTGATAAGTCGTAAAGAATCGCTACTGATTTTTTCCGTTTTCTCTCGCGCTCGTACAAGTGTCCGCCCATTGATATTTATACAATTGTGTATTTACGTTTACTACGGCTCTTGATATTTTACGTCTCCTCGAATGTTCTCGAAGGGCAATCGCCTTGTCTGCATTCGATTGCATTTTTACAGATTACGGTGCGTTTATGGCCTGTCGTAAATAATGCAAATGATTTTTATGATTTCGTGCTAGCGAGGAGAAAACGCATGTTATCGGAAACTTCTTTTAGGCGTCAATTTTTGATTCCATCGAGATATTTTGAAGTAACGTGGGTCTTGTGTTTCTGCAAAGGAAAGAGGTAACACGTTGTTGTATTAATATTATCTGTTTATTCATTTACCTATTTACTCATATTTTACACTATATACACTTTCGTCGAAAGAGGTTCGTTTTCTCTCTTTTCCGGTCATCTCTCTTCCTTGCATATGTTCCTTGTTTTCTTTCATCCCCTCTTTCATTCCCTTTCTCTTCGTCCTTTTTTGTCGTCTTCTTCGCCTCCATCTTATCTGTCAAACACTCTACGTCTTCTTCGTAATCGCGGCTCACTTTTATCGTCTTCTTCGTCTCTATGTCGTCTTTATCCTCCTAAATCTTCATTGTCTTCTCTCCTTCCCTCGTTTACCTTGTCCTCTTTGTTTCTCCCGTCTTCCTCCTAGCGCCACGTCTCTTTTATTTCCCTCATCTTACCCTCCTCCTCTGTCATCTCTTTCATTCTCTCGTCCCCTTTTCCCTCGGCCATTCCCCTCACTCCCTCGTCCGCGTCGCCTCTGCCGTCGGCCTCCCTCGTCCCCAGGCGTCGTCCCCTCCAGGTGGCGGCCCACCTGCGTCGCCGCCGGGATGCTCGTGCCGCCCCATTCGCCGCCGGATAATGGCATTCCGCAAGGCGAGGCCAAGCAGTGGTGCCTTCGAGAGGGCCGATCTTGCATGCATTTTCTGTCTGGCGGGCTGGCTGTTTTTGTTCCCTTCTCCATCTCTGTCTGTGACCCTCTCTCTCTCTCTCTCTCTCTCTCTCTCTTCTCTCTCTCCCTCTCTCTCTCCCCTCTCTCTCTCTCCTCCTCCTCTCTCTCTCCTTTCCCCTATTCTCTCTTCTCTTCTCTCCTCTGCCTCCGCTCTCCCTCTCTTCCTCCATCCTTCCCTTCTCCTTCTCTTCTCCCTCTCCTCCTCTTCCCTCTTTCTTATCCCCCGCATTACCTCCCACTATCTCTTGCCATGCTTACACGCCGTTTGTCTTTAGCTTCACTCTAGCAATGCTCCCCGGTCTCATAACTTCCTATTATGCAGACATTTTTTTTCAGATATCCTCAACCTTATTTTACCATCTCTATCGCCCCGCTGCTGCTCCTCCTAGCTTGGCCTTCTGCTTTGATTTTCTGCTTCGTTTTGAGGTGTGTTTTTCATTCCTTGGTAAACTTAGAATATTAGTTGTAGAATTTTTTTTAGTATTGAATTATATTACCAGCTATCGCTGTGTGTCGTATAGTATCGTTATTGTTCGTTATAATTGCTGTGAGTGTTGTTGTCTCATCACTCTCGTATCAATCATATCATGATCATCACATTTTTTTCTCATTATCATCATCCTGTCGTCGTTATCATCATCGTTATGCTTATCATGCATCATCTTGCATCATCATCATCACACATCATCATCATCATCATCATCATCATCATCATCATCATCATCATCACCATCATCATCATCATCATCATCACCATCATCATCATCATCATCATCATCATCATCCATCATCATCATCATCATCGAAAATTATCACTCCAAGCTCACACCCGAAAGCAAAGCTTAAGAGTTCGACCCCAACCGACCCGTGGTTGGTGCCAAGAAGGGCATCCAGTCGGGCAAGAGTGGCTCTGCCTCAAGCAAAGTCCCGCAAGAGCATGCCTTAACCCCGTGTGTGGAGGAGTCCCAGGCGCAAACCGGTTCATTGTCATTATTATTATTAATGAGTTCATTGTCATAATAATTAATGGACGTCTTGGCGCAGGGGTTCCGCGCTCGCTTCCAAGGGCGGAGGTCGTGCGTTCGAGACTCGGACTGGACCTCGGTTGGCGTCGTTTGGAAGAGAGTCCTTTCATCGGGCAAGGGTGGCGCTGATGGTATGGCAGACCCGCGAAGGAGGAGGAAGGGAGGGGAATGATAAAGGGAAGGTGTGAGAGTGGAAGAGACAACAGAAGAGGAGGAGATAGAGAGAAGTCCCAGCCGCATCATCATTATAAACCATTGTATCGTCCATGGCATCATTTTCATCGTTTTTACCAATATCATTTTTGAAATAATTATTTTTTTGTTGTTATTATTATCGTTTTTATTATTATTATTGTTGATGTTACTATTTTTTAAAATTTAATATTGTTATTATTGTTATTATCATTATCATTTCTATTGATATTGTTGTTGTTGTTGTTGTTGTTGTTGTTGTTGTTGTTGTTGTTGTTGTTGTTGTTGTTGTTGTTGTTGTTGTTGTTATTATTATTATTATTATTATTATTATTATTATTATTATTATCATTATCATTACCATTATTATCATTATTATTATTATTATTATTATTATTGTCTGTTGCTAATATTATTTTCATTGCTGATTTCACTTTTATTATCATTATCAACACCATTACCATAAAGATTAAGCGTATTAGGACTAAGTGTCAACCACAAAAAAGAGAGAATGAGTGACAAATCATTTGTTTTTATCATATTTCCTGTATTTTTTTCTCCCTCTCTCCCATGCATCTCGACAAATGCGATCGCTGACAAATGTCGTGTCAGAGCCATCGGTTTATCTCGGTTTATCTTGGATGACAAACGTGCCTAAGCATCTTCATCCAGCATCTGTTTTCCCTTCAGACGCGACACTTTTGTGTTCGAGTGAATTTTATTTATTTTCTTATTTGTTTATTATTATGCTTTGCGTTTTCTTCTGTTTTTTTTTTGTGATTGAGATTTTTACGTTTTCTTCAAATTTCCTTTTGTTTTTTTTTATTTTTTAAGTTTCCTTCTGATTTTCTATTTTTCCTTTTACGTTTTCTCTCTCTTTGTTACGTTTTCCTCTGACTTTCGCTTAAATAAATATCCTTTCTCTTTGTTATTTTCTTCAGATAATTCTCTCCAGCGAGTCGAAATTCGCTCGTGCAGCCAAACGGCCCGAAAGGAATGGAACTCCGGCATAATTTTCGGCGAGTAATCTGCATATTAAACGCGGGGAAAGCCTTAACGGGAGGGCGAGGCGTTGCGGTCATCGGGTCGGGTTTGCGAGCGACCTTGTGCGTTGATTTCTGCTGTTGGGTCTTTTTTTTTCGTTTTTTTTCCTGTTTTTTTTTTTTAAGTTTGATTGTTTTTTCTTTTTTTTTTCGTTTTTTCCTGTTTTTTTTTTAAGTTTGATTTTTTTTTTTTTCTTTTTTCCTGTTTTTTTTTTTTTTTTTTTTTTTCGTTTTTTTCCTGTTTTTTTTTATTTAAAGTTTGATTTTTTTCTTTTTTTTCGTTTTTTTTTCGAGGGTAGCTTTTTTTTTCATCTGTTCTGGGTGATTTTTTTAAATTTCTTTTTTTTTGA
>NC_051401.1:39889581-39892081 GCF_015228065.2 Penaeus monodon | reverse complement strand
AAACTGATCTCTACCAACACTGACACGACCCATTATATCCACCCCCCCAGACCCCTTAAAGGGCCCTTTTTTTATTTATTTTTTTTATTTGTTTGTTTGTTTGTTTGTTTATTTATTTTCAGCCAGACAAGCAGTTACGCGAAGTAAAAGTTATGTCTCAGTTCATTCGAAAACGACCACGGAACAAACACCAACAGTGTTTTGTTCTGCTCCGTCTAATGACTCTAAACTCTACACTGTCTCGGGAGTCGGGAAGGAGACGAATAAAACAAGCTGCACTCCGGGGCCGGTAATTATCGAGTGATAAATTCGCCGGGGTATAATTATTGAGCGATAAACAAGGAAATGCCAGGTTGTCACGGGGTATAATGTGCTGCGCGGGCTCTATCTGATGGCTAAGGGCGGGGGCTGCGCGGAACGCCCCCCCGGCACACCGTGTGGGTTATCTTTGTTTTATTTCTTGTTCTCTCTTTCTCGTTCTGTTGCATCTCGTCGGCTTCTTCATTCTCTCTTCTCACTCCCTCCCCCCCCTCCCCCCGTTCCCCTCTCTCTCTCTCTCTTCTCTCTTCCCCTCTCCCCTCCTCCTCTCTCCTCTCTCTCTCTTCTCTTCTCCGACACTCTCTCTCTCTCTGTCTCTCTCTCTCCATCCGTTTATTCATCCGTCCTCCATCTCTCCCTTCATCCCACCCCACCCACTCCCCTCCTTCACCCCATCCTTCCCTCCTCCCTTCTCCCCCCCCTTCCCTCCTCCCTTCTCCCCCCTTCCCCTCCCCCCTTCCCCCCCCCTTTCCCTCCTCTCTTCTCCCCCCCTTCCCTCCTCTCTCTAATATACTTTTATCATCATCTGATTCATTCGAGATAGGCAACTTGAAAGACTTACAAACTAGTAATCTGTGATGGAAAGATCGAGGCCAGAAAGGTTTTTTAAAGGGGGGTAAAGAAGGGGGGAAAAAAAAAAAAGGGGGGAAAAAGGAGGGGAAAAGGAGAGAGAGAGGGGGAGAAGGAGAGAAAAAAAAAAGGAAAGAGAGAGAGAAGAGGAGAGAGAGGGGAGAAAGAGGAGAGAGAGAGAGGAAAAGGGGAGAGAAGAGAGAAAAGGAAGAGAGAGAGAAAGAGGAGAGAGGGAGAAAAAGGAGAGGAGGGGAAAAAGGGAGAAAAGGGAAAAAAGAGGAAAAGAGAAGAGGGGGGAGGGAGAGAAGAAGAGGGGGGAGAGGAGGGAGAGAGGGGAGAGAAGGAAAAAGGGGGGAGAGGGGAAAGAGAGAGGAGAAAAGGGAGGAGGAGAGAGAGAGAGACAAGGAAAAAGAGAGGAGAGAGAGAAAAGGGAGGGGAAAAGGGGGGGAGGGGAGAGAGAGAGGGGGGGGAGAGGAGGGGAGAGAGGGGGGGGAAAAGGGAGAGAGGAGAGGGGGAGGGGGGAAAGAGAGAGGAGAGAAGGAAGGAGAGAGGGGAGGAGAGGAAAAGGGGGAGAGAGAGGAAAAAGGGGAAAGAGAGAGGGGAGGGGGAAGAGAGAAAAAAAGGGAGAAGAGAGAAAAAAAGGGGGAGAGGAAGGGGGGAAAAAAGGAGAGGAAAGGAAGGGGGGGGAGAGGAGGAGGGGGGGGGGGAAGGGGGGGGGGAGGGAGAAAAAAGGGGAGGAGGGGAGGGGGGGAGAAGGGGGAGGAGGGGGAAAAAAAGGGGGAAAGGAGAGAGAAAAGGGGGAAAAAGAGAAAAAAGGGAAAGGGGGGGAAAAAAAAGGGAAAAGGGGAAGGGGGAAAAAAAGGGAAAAAGGAGAGAGGAGAAAAGGAGAAAAGAGGAAAGGGGGGGGGGGGGGAAAGGGGGGGGGGGGGGGAAAGGGGGGGGGGAGGGAGAGAAAAGGGGGGGGGGAGAAGAGAGAGGGGGGGGGGGAGAAGAAGGAGGGGAAAAAAGGGGAAGGAGGAAGAAAAAAAAAAGGGGAAAGAAAAAAAAAATTGGGGGGAAAGGGAATGAAAAAAAAAATAAAAAAAAAAAAAAAAAAAAAGGGGGGGCAAAAAAAAAAAAAAATTTTTTTTTTTTTAAAAAAAAAAGGGGGGGGGGTTGGGGGGGGGGGGGAAAAAAAAAAAAAAAAAAAAAAAGAAAAAAAAAAATTTTTCCCCCCCCCCCGGGGGGGTTTTTAAATCGGGAAAAAGGGTGGGTCGGGTTTATTTTGGGGCCCCCTGGGGGGGGGGGGGTTGGGGGGGGGGGGGGGGGGGGGGAGGGGGGGGGGGGGTGGGGGGAGGGGCGAAAGGGGGGGGGAAAAAAAAAAAGAGGCTTTGGGGTGGTGGGTAGGTGTTCAAAGAGGGGACCCCCCTTTTTCTTTTTTTTCCCCCCCCGGGGCGGGGGGAGAGGGATTATTTTGGGACTGGAAACAGGAGGGGGGGTTGGGGGGGGGTTTGGGGGGGGGGGGGGGGGTGGGTGGGGGGGGGGGTGGGAAAGGGGGGGTTTGGGGGGGGGGGTGGGGGGGGTTTTTGGGTTTGGGGTTGGGGTTTTGTGGGGGGTTTTTTTTGGGGTGAGC
>NC_051401.1:39874087-39886981 GCF_015228065.2 Penaeus monodon | reverse complement strand
ACGCCCCGGCCTGTGACTCGAACCCTCGACTCAGATTGACAGTCTGAGTCCGATGCTCTAACCATTCGGCCACCGCGGCCTTGACCCATGGGCTTCCATGATTTTTCTTGGCAATTTAGAGCGGTGGTTTGCCATTGCCTTCCGCCCGGTGTTTTTTTTTTATCGAGTCACCATCTCTATTTACCCGGCACTGACTTTAGCTGGCTTGTCCACCCAGTGGCTAGGTAGGAAAACGAGGTGAAGTAACTTGCCCAAGGGAAACAACGCGCCGGCCGGTGACTCGACACCCTCGAACTCAGATTACCGTCGTGACAGTCTTGAGTCCGACGCTCTAACCATTCGGCCACCGCGGCCCCATATATATATATATATATTATATTATATATATTATATATTATTATATATATATATTTATTTATTTATGTATATGTATGCATAGTTATGGGGCCGCGGTGGCCGAATGGTTAGAGCGTCGGACTCAAGACTGTCACGACGGCAATCTGAGTTCGAGGGTTCGAGTCACCGACCGCCGCGTTGTTTCCCTTGGGCAAGGAACTTCACCTCGATTGCCTGCTTAGCCACTGGGTGGCCAAGCCAACCCAAGTCAGTGCCGGGTAAATTGAAATGGTGACTCGGAAAAAAAAAAAAAAAAAAAAAAAAAAAAAAAAAAAAAAAAACACCGGGCGGAAGGCAATGGCAAACCACCGCTCTAAATTGCCAAGAAAATCATGGAAGCCCATGATCGTCAAGGCCGCGGTAGCCGAATGGTTAGAGCGTCGGACTCAAGACTGTCATGACGGCAATCTGAGTTCGAGGGTTCGAGTCACCGACCGCCGCGTTGTTTCCCTTGGGCAAGGAACTTCACCTCGACTGCCTACCTAGCACTGGGTGCCAAGCCAGCCCAAGTCAGTGCTGGTCCAAGCCCGGATAAAATAAGAGAGAATGATTACCTAAAAATGTAACACCGGCACTCCTTTCCGTGGAAAGGAACTGGGGACCCTACCACGTACTCACTCCAAGAGCATCACAGCGTGAAAACTGCAATTGAGTATCATGCTGTGACCACGGCGGCTCAGACATGAACCTACCGTTAAATGATGATGATGATATGTATATATATATATATATATATAATATATATATAGATATATTATATATATATATATATATATTATATATATATATATATTAAAGATAGTATATATACAATACGTATATATACATATATGTAATGTATATATATATAAATATATATATATGTATATATATGTACATATATATATATATAATTATTTTTTAATGAGGCTGATGTTTTGATAGTGAAATGATATTACAATTTTTTGTCTTTTAGCTTTCTTCTATTTGTATGTTGACGTTATTAGGTTAAAAAAATGATATTAACAATTTTCATTATCAATGTTTTCTTGCAGTGAACAGACGTGGTCTATTGTTTGATCCCCACACGTTACTTATATTCTTTCTTTCATTATGGCTTCAGCTCATCCCTTTTTGCCAGAATTTTCCATAATGTGATATTTCCCTCGCAGAGAAAGTTTGAATCGTGATTGGTTGACATCTCACCCCAAGGTCACGTGATCACTGGGGGAGGAGGGGAAGGGTGGCCGTTGCGGAATTTTTGCGTGGAAGAGAAATATGTTTCTTTTTCTATTTTTCTTTCGTCATGAATCTGTCTTTTTGTGCTGATGATCTCGTCAATTTTCCCTGGGTTTCTGATTTTTTTTATTGTGAGAAGTTTCCTTTGTGTTACTTGTTGTCACCGTAGGAGTTGTTGCTAATTATTGATTATTGTTGTTGTTGTAATTGTTGTTGTTGTTTTGATTGTGTATGAAGGTTTCCTAGTACCCGGATTTTTTGTGGGTTGGCAACATAGCACTCGTAGATTTAGGTTAGATTTAGAGAGAGTATAATCAAAGTATGATCAAAGATTTTACTTTAAAGGACGAATATTGCGCAATTCCTCGAGCATATAAAAAAGTAGAAGAGAGTTGCCATGTCGGCGTCCAAAGAGAGAGAAGAGAGGGTACCTAATAATCAAGATATTTCTTCAGAGACAAAACGCGAACAGGCCCCCGAGCAACCGAAGTCATGGAAAGAAACCTGAAACCGTTCCAGGTAAAACGGAAGTGTTAAGGCCCAAATCAGTATTCCATGCTTGTTCCCAGAAGAGAAAAAAGCGACCGTTTAACGTTGCCACAGCCAGTCACGAACCCACCGCCTCGGACAGAGTTGTTTTCCGCGGGTGTGTCAGCGTTACAGCGTTGATGTTTCACGCGGTCCATTTAGCACAGCGTCAGTCAGAAAGCTGATGTTTCCGGCGGTTCTGTCAGCGCGGCGGTAAAGAGCTGATGTTTGCCGTTGTTGTGTCAGCGCATAGTCAGACATCAGTCGTTTTCTGCGGTTCCGTCAGCCCGGGTTTCCCTGTTTGTCCCCGGTAATTTGACTAAGGGGAGGGCGGTTATATACTCGGGTTTAGGGGGGGTTAAAACGCAAGCGGGGTGGTTTTGCATACCAATTATGATTTGTCAGTTTTTGTTTTGTTTTGTTTTTTGTTTTCTTTTTTTGTAAGTTGTAATTAAGGCATCGGGACGTTTTTAAACCTCGAGTCAGTCAGTCAAAAGGGCGGATGGATTGGGGAACGGATTTGCGTAACCTTTGCTATGAATTGATCAGTAAACCAGAGAGAAACGAAACGGATAAATCGACATGAAAATGAAATATGGTAAAAGAAAAGAAAACGAAGACAAGAAGAGGCGAAAAGGAAGAGAAGAGAAGAAAATAAAAGAGGCGAAAAGATAAAAAAAAACGTAAAGAAAAAGAAAAGAAAAAGAAGAAAAGAAACGAAAAGAGGAGAAAATAGAAAATAAAAGAAACGAAAAGAGGAGAAAAGACAAAAAAAGGGAAATAATGAGATAAGAAAAGAAGAAAACGAAGAAAAAATGATTAAAGCGAGACGGAAGGGGAAAGGAAACACCAGGGGGGGGATCTCAGTAAAAACCAGGAGGTTGAAGGGTCTGAAACTGGACCGGGATGAAAAACCCTTTTTTTTTCACTCGGGAGGTAATTTTCTCTTCCCGGGTCATCCGATCGCCCGAGGCAAGGCTTCTTTTTCACGGCTGACCCCGCTGACCCGTAAGTAAATTGTTAAGGAGTTCTTATGCAAAGTATGTGGTTCCCTGTGACTGATTGTTGTGTAGATAACACGCTACTGGTTTTCCATAAGGGGCCCGTGATGGAGAAATCGTATTTTGGAGTCCGTAGTGGACATAAATTTTAGATGTGCGGTTTAGTATTTTAAAAAATTTTATATCGCTGTAAGAAAATTTTAAAACGTTGAGTCCCCTTGACTTTTGCCAGTAAAAAAAAAGATAGCGTGTAATGGCACGAGTGTATGTTTGATTATAATAGTATAAAAATTTTTTTTAACTGATCTTAAATAACGATCGATAAGCTTCTTCTTAACTTAAGACTGCTGTTTTGATATGTGAACTCTGTATAAACAGGGCTAAACTTTGAATAAACAGGTCTTGTGTGTCTGATTGTGTTAAAGGATTCATTGCTATCATCAAATTTTTGGATAGAGTTTTTAAATAAAGAAATATTTTACCACGAGACCCCCTTCCGAAGTGACCCCGAACTAATTTTTACAGTATCGTATCTAGTGGAAAGATAAAAAAAGAAGAAGTAAAATTATATCCTCAAGCGGGGGAAACAATGCCCCATAAAAAATCGGGTTTTTTTTCAGCGACCAGAGTTCATAAATAGAAGCAGAAGAAAAACATGTCAGTGGCCGGCCATCATTACCCATCCGCGACCCGGGGGGTTTTCTTGTGGCCGTTTTCCCGTTGTCTTTCCACTCCCTCTTCCTTTCTTTTATTTCAGCCCATTCCCGCCCTCTTTTTTTCCCTTTCCCTTCCCTTCGTCTTTTTACCTCATTTCCCCGTTCACACGTTCCCTTCACTTCCCTTTCCCTTTTTTCCCAATTTCATTTTCAGTCCTTCAGGGGGGTTCCTTTCCCCCTTTCCCCTTTTGTTTATTTATTTCCCGTCACCCTTTCTTTTCCTTCTTTTTCCTTCCTGTCTTTCCTATTCCACCCTATTTCCCCCGTCCAGACTTTTATTCTTTTTCCTTTTCCTATTTCCCCCTCCTTTTCTCAGTTCCTCTCGTTGCCCCTTCCTATTTCCTTCCTTTCCCCCTTCCCTTTTTCCTTCTACCTTCCATCCCCCCCCCCCCCTCCCCCCTCCCCCGCCCTCTCCGAAAAGAAAATTGACCTTACCGTACGTGGTCAGGCGTTGGGGGAGTAGTGGCAAGAGAGAGAGAGAGAGGGGAGAAAAGAGAAGAGAGAAGAGATGAGAGAGGAGAGAGAGAGAGGAGAGAGAGAAGAGAGGGGAGGGGAGACAGGGGGACAGAGGGAAAACACAGAGAGAGGGGAGAGAGGAAGAGAGAGAGAGAGAAAAAAGAGGAGAGAGAGAGAGAGAGAGAGGAGAGGAGGAGAGGAGAGAAAGAAAGGGGAGAGAGAGGAGAGAGAGGAGAGAGAGAACAGAGAGGAGAAGTGAGAGAGAGAAAAAAGAGAGGGAAAGGGGAGGGAGGGGGGAAGAGAGAGGGAGAGAAGGGGGGAGAGGAGGGGGGGAGGGAAAAGGGGAGAGAGGGGGAAGGGGGAGAAAGGGAAAAAGAGAGGAGGAAAGGGGGAAAAAAAGGGGGAGGAGGAAAGGGGGAAAAAGGGGAGGGAGGGGAGAAAAGGGGGAAAGGGGGAGGGGAGAGAAAGGGGGAGAGAGAGGGAGAGAGGGGAGAGAGGAGGGGGAGGGAGGAAAAAAAAAAAGAGAGAGGGGGAGGAGAGGGAGAGGAGGGGAGAGGGGCCCCCGGGGGGGGGGGGAGAGAGAGGGAGAGAGAAGGAGGAGAGGAGGGGGGAAGAAAAAGAAAGGGGGAGAGGAGAGAGAGGGAGGAGAAAGGGAGAGAGAGAGGGAGGGGGAGAGGAGGGGGGGGAGAAGGAGAGGGAGAGGGGGGAGAGAGAGTGGGAGAGAGAGGGAGAGAGAAGGGAGGGAGGGGGAAAAGGAGAGAGAGGGAGAGAAAAGGGGGGGGAAAAAGGGGAAAGGGGGAGGGAGAGGGGAAAAAAGGGGAGAGAGAGGGGGGAGAGAGAAGAGAGGGGGAGAGGCGAGAGGGGGAGAGGGGAGAGGGAGAGAGGAAAGGGGGAGGGGGGAGGGGGAGAGAGGAGGGAGAGAAGAAGACAGAGGGGCAGAGAAGAGGACCCGAGACAGAGAAAAGACAGAGGGAAAAAGGGGAAAAGAAAAGAAGAAAATAAAATAAATTATATATAAAATAATATGAATATAAAAAAAATATAAAAAAATTATTATAGAGATATTATTGATATATGGCAGAAAAATAGAGAATAATGGGAGAGAAAAAAATAAATAGAAGAATAGATAATATATATATATATATATAATAAATGATATAATAATTGTGTAAGATATATTATTAATAAATTAGTATATATATATATATATATAGTATTAGATAGATATAATATAGATATATATATATAAATATATATAGATATATATATATATATATATATATATATATAATATATATATATATATGGAATATATATATATATATATATATATATATATATATATATAATATATAATATATATTTAAATATATAATAGAGAGAGAGAGAGAGAGAGAGAGAGAGAGAGAGAGAGAGAGAGAGAGAGAGAGAGAGAAATAAAGAAAGTAAGAAAGAAAGAAAGGCTTGGTGAATGGCAGTAGGAAAGACAAATAAAGAGCAATAGACAGACACGCAGTCACGCAAACAAATAGGCAGACAAATAGTTCATGTTAGCAGACAGACCCGTTGGCTGACAGACAGAGAAGCAGGCTGTCAAACAGATACAAAAGCAGATGAACACATAATCAGATAAAGTAAACATAGGTAAGGAGAGAGATAGACAAAAGGCATGGAAGTTAATATACATACACACATGTTTACATACATGTAAACAGGCAGACAGACAGATAGATGGACAAATATGTAAACGGAGAGAGAGTGGTACGAACGAATAAATGTAAAACGTGAGCAACAGATTCTAAAAAAAAAAAAAAATCCATCATGCACAAGAAAAAAAAAGAAACAGAAATACGGAAATAGGACGCGAAACACGGACGAAGAAGAGACCGCGAAACGGAGGAAATAACGAAGTGAAACACAAACGAAACAGCTGGATGTTGCCTCGACCTGGATCAGACTGCAGATCTTAGCAACACGCGGAGATCTTGTACTGGCCTGGAAATCGTGTGTTTGTGGAAAGCACGTCACGGCCTATGCTATGTGCCGCGGTCTCCACGCCTCTCTCGTTGGTTTTTGCACTGGATACATCACGTTTTTTTTTGTATGTGCAGAGTGAAGGGTCATGTTGGTATTTGTACCGAAATATAACACGTGGTATGGTGTATATAGTATGTAGATCACGTTATTAATTGTAATAAAATATACCTCGTTCTTGCTGTTTATACGCTGTAATGATCATGTTGATGAGTAAGGAAACAGCCACGTTAAGAAGTGGAACGAAATCTCTTATTGTTGCTATTTTCCCATTTATCTTTACGTACACGTTATTGCGTTAGTGTTGATATCAGCACCGCACTATACAACGGGCATGTTGTAAATACAGTGTGAGGATGATACTAATAATTACACCGAAGCATATCACGGACATGCAGTATGGCGCCTTACACTGAGCTCTCACACTTGTACGTCTTTCCCCACTTCGTGTAAATCATCTTCTCTGCCTTATGTACACACTATAATGACCAAGACGGGCGTTAGCACTCTCACCTCCAGTTCGTGACTCGGTAAGACTTCCCGGGTCAGGAGAGGGCAGCGTGCCGTCAAGGGGCCGAGGAGGAGAACGAGGAGGAGAAAGAAGAATAGAAGAGAAGAAAAGAAGAGGAGAGAAGAAGAGAAGAAAAAAAAGAAAAGAAAAGAGAAGAGAAGAGGAGACGAAGAAGAAGATGAAGAAGAAGAGGGAGAGAGAGGAAGTAAAATATGGAAAAAGGAGAAAAAAAACGAGAGCAAGGAGTAAAACTAAAAAAAAAAAAAAAAAAAAAAAAAAATAAAAGAAAAGAAAAGCTGAAAGAGTAAGAGGAGGATCTCTGTTATTTACGTTTTTATGCTTTTGTTTTTCCTTCGTCCTGTTTCCCGAGGGCGGAGGAGGCCTGGCTACGAGTCGGTTTCCTTGTCCTCGTGACCCAGCAGGATGCCAGTTCGTGTGTTCCTGGAATTTCGTCGGGTGAATTCGCGGATTATTTGGATGTTGGAGATAATATATATTTTCTTAAAAATCTGATTTTCGTGCAAAGCCGCATTTGCAGGACGGTTCCGATAGCGAGAGGGAGGGTGGGAGAGGGGGAGGGAGGAAGGGCGGGAGAGGGAGGGAGACAGAGACAGAGACAGAGACAGAGACAGAGATGTAATATGCAACTGCATCGACGTCCAGTGGAAACGAGATACACCACGATCTTCAATCGACTGCGACGACGCCGTGCCCTTCCCCTCGACACGCCCACCGACGCCGTGCCCTTCCCCTCGACTCGTCCTCCGACGCCGTGGCCCTCCCCTCGACACGCCCACCGACGCCGTGCCCCTCCCCTCGACTCGTCCTCCGACGCCGGCCCTCCCTCGACCTCCTCCCACGCCGGCCTCCTCGACTCGTCCTCCGAGCCTGCCCCCCCCCCGATCGCCCGACGCCGTGCCCCCCCTGACCCCCGACGCCGTGCCCCTTCCCCTCACCCCCCCGGGGGAAACGGTCCCCCTTCGGATTTTCCCCCGGAGGGGCCCCCCCCCTCAACCCCGAGGGGGGGCCCCCGAAAGAAAAAAGGTGTTAAAAAAAGGGGGAGGGGGGAAAAAAAAAAAGGAGGGGGCCCCCCGACGGAAAAAGGTTTTTGGGAAAAAAAGGGAAGAGAGGGTTATGGCCCCGAGGGTTCAAACCCCCCCGGAGGTCCCTTCCCCCCTAAAAAAAAGGCTAAAAGGTTTTTGGGGCCCCCCCTCTGTTTTTTCGTTTTAACCCTTTTGTTTTCCCTTCGTCTTTTTTCCCCGGGGGGGGCCGGGGGGGGCCCCTGCCCAGCCCCGGGTTTCCCCCTTGCTCGTCCCCCCCGGCCCTTGCCCTTTCCCGCCCCGGGGGTTCCCCTGGGGAACGCCGGTAGTGTTCCCCCGCCGGTTTTTGGATTGTTGGAGTTGTTTTTTTCGACCCCCTAAAAAGCCGTTTCCCCTTTGGCCCGGTTCCGAACCCCGGGGGGGGGGAAGGGGGGAGGGGCCCCCCCCTTAAACCCGGCCCCCGAGGGCCCCCCCGGATTTTTCCTCCGACGCGGGGCCCTTCCCCCGATTTTCTTCCTCCGACGCCCTGCCCTTCCCCTCGACAGGGCCCCCCGGGACGCCTTTTGCCCCCCCCTCGCCCTCGTCCCCCCGACCCCTTTTTGGCCCTCCCTCGACCGCCCCCGACCCCGGGTGCCCCCCCCTCGACTCCCCTTTCCGACGCCCGTCCCCTCCCCTCGACTCGCCTCCGACGCCGTGCCCCCCCCCTCGACTCGCCTCCGACCCCCGCCCCCCTTTCCCCCTCGACTCGCCCCCGGGCCCGCCGTCCCCCTTCCCCTCTTTTTGGGGTCCCCCAAAACGCCTTTGCCCCCCCCCCTCGACTGCCCACCCGGAAGCCGTCCCCCTTCCCCTCGCCCAAAACCCGCCGACGCCGTCCCAAAGGGGCGGGGGCACTGATAGACCGTGGAACCCGCGGCGCCAAAAGCAATCAATTTATGCCCCGGGGGCCGCCCAACCGAACCTTACATTCCGTTTTGGTTTAAAACCACGAAAATTAAGTATTTTTGGGAAAGGGTTTCCGTATTTGGATATGATTTCCCGGGCGGGGGGCGGGGTGGGCGGGGGGGGGCCGGGAAAAACCTCAGCTGGGGGAAAAAACGGGGCCCCCCCGCCCGAAAACCCTTTTTCCTCTGGGATCAACAAAAAAAAAAAATCACGTGGGGAGAAAAACGCGGGGAGGGGTTCCCATCGGACAACTTTACATAGGGGAAAGGAGGGGGAGGAGGGGAGGGGGGAGGGGAGGAGGAGGGGGAGGGGGGGAGGAGGGGGGGGGAGGGGGAGGGGGGGGGGGGAGGGGGGGGAGGAAGAGGATTTTTGGGGAGGAGAGGGGGGGAGGAGGAGGGGGGGAGGGGGGAGGGGGAAAGGGGGGGGGAAGAAAAAGGGGGACAAAGGGGGAAGAAAAAAGAAAAAGAAGAAAAAGGGAAAAAAGGAGGAGGAGGAGGAGGGGGAAAGGGGAAAGAAGAAGAAAGAAAGAAGAAGAAGAAGAAGAAGAGAAGAAAAAAGAAGAAAAAGGAAAAAAAAAAAAAAAAAAGAAAAAGGAAAAAGGGGAAAAAGGGAAAAAGGGAAGGGGGAAGAAAAAGGGAAGAAAAAGAAGAAGAAGAAGAAAAAAGGGAAGGAAGAGGGGGTTTGTTGAGGTTTTTTAGGGTGGAAGAAGGAGGAGGGGGGAGGGGGAGGAGGAGGGGGGGTGGGGGGTGGAACGGCGGTGGAGGGGAGAAGGGGGGAGGGGGTGGGAGAGAAGGAGGGAGGGAAGGAGGGGGGGAAGGAGGAGGAGGAAGGAAGAAGAAAAGAAAAAAAAAAAGAAAAAAGAAGAAGAAGGAAAATGGTAGGGGAAGGGAGGAAAACGAGGGGAGGAGGAGTAAGGAAAGGGGAAGGTGGAGTTAGAAGCAGGGAAGAAGGGGATAGAGGGGGCAAAGGGAGAGTAGAAAGAGGGAGAAGGAAGACGGGAAAGGAGGAGGGAGAGAAAAGGAAAGTAGATGGAAAGGGAGAAGAAGGAGAAGGAAAGGAGGCGGAAGAGAGGAGGAACGGACGTCAGTAATATGAGGAATTGAGGATAAAGAGAAGAAGAAGAAGGGAGGAAAAAGAGAGGAAAGGAGATTAGGGAGCAGATGAAGGTAAACAAGGGGACGAAGAAAAAAACTGGGAAAGGGGGATCGAAGGAAAAAAAGGAAAAAGGGAAGGGGAGAAAAAAACGGACGAAAGAAAAAAAAGAAAGAAAAAAAAAAAAAACAAAAAAAAAAAAAGGACGCTATGAATGGAAAAAACATTCCGGACATTCTTTAAAGGAGAGAAAAAGGAAAAACGGGAAGGGGCGAAAAAGACGAAATTGGGTGAGAAGAAGGACGATAAGAGAGGCAGGGAAGAGAAGAAGAGAGTCCTTGAACAGCGGGTGAAGGAAAAGAGACAAGGAAAGAGAATTGGAGAAACAAAGAATGGCGAATTTTACGGGGGGCGGGGGGGGCGGGGGTTTGGGGTTGGGGGAAAGGGGGGTTGGGAGGGAGGGTGGAGGGCAGAAAAGAGAAAGAGGAAAAGATTTAAAAGGATAACAAAAATAACCGGAAGGCCCAAACGGGGAAGGTCGGAAAAGGGCAGCAAAAACATTTTCCCCAGATTTATCCCCCCCCCGCTCCCAATCACCCCCCCCACCCCCCCCCCCTCTTTTCTCTTCTTTCTCTCTCTCCCCCTCCCCTTTTTCTCTCCTCTCTCTCTCTCTTCTCCCCTTCCCCCTCTCTCTCTCTCTCCCCCTCTCTCTCTTTTCTCCCCTCGTTCTCTCTCTCCCTCTCTCTCTCTCCTTTTCTTCTCCTCCTCTCTCCTTTTCCCTCTCTCCTCTCTCTCCTCTCTCTCTCACTCCCTTTTTCCTTTCCCCCTCCCCTTCTTTCCCCTCTCCTTTACCCCCTTTCCTTCTTTCTTCCCTCCCCTTCCTACCCCCCTCCCTTTTTCCTCCCTCCCTCCTCCCTCCTCCCTCCCTCCCTCAGCGGTGAGTTTTGGGCGCCCGCGGGTCACTCCGGAGGTGAAGGTGGCCCTGTTCTTTACGCCGACTTGCAGAGGCGGATGTAGGGGAGGGGAAGGGGGGTGGATAGGAGGGGGAGAGAGACGTAGGGGGTACTTGCATTGAGGGGATCGTAAGGGGGGGGGTCCAAGGGGCGTTGGCCAGAGGAGGAGGAGGGGAGGGGCTTAGGCAGTGAAAGAGGAGGGGGAGGGGCTTAGGGCAGGAAAGGGGGGGGAGGGGCTAGGGCAGGAAAAGGGGAGTGGGAGGGGCATAGGGCGGAAGAGGAGGGGGAGGGGCTTAGGGCAGTGAAAGAGGAGGGGGAGGGGCTTAGGGCAGTGAAAGAGGAGGGGGAGGGGCTTAGGCCAGTGAAGAAGGAGGGGCATAGGGCAGCGGAAGAAGAGGGGGAGGGGCTTAGGTCAGCGGGTTTGGAGAAGAGAGGGCGTAGGGCGTAGAGGGGATGGGGAGGGGAAAAAGGGGGTCATGGGGATAAGGGAAAGGGGGGTGGTTTTGGAAACAAGGGGGGAGGCTAAAGGAAACTGCAAGGGAAGGGGGGGGGCAAAGGGGTAGAAAAAAGGAGGGGGGGGGGAGGGGTATGTAAAAGGAAGATAAAGAGAACGGAAAGGAGAAATAACGAATCCCCCTTGAATTGCGTGAGTCGCTGATTAATCATCGAATTTATAATTTTATTTTTTGATAGACGCGTTGTTTAACCCCCTCCCCCTTTTCTTTCCCCTGTTATGTATCTAAGCATCCGATTTCCTTGACTATCATCGCCCCTGTCCGTGTCTGTTTGTTTTTTTTCTTTGCGAATATGCTGTTTGTTTATATCGATTTATCTATCAGGGTCTGTCTGTCTATCTTCATGTTGTGTCTGTTTGCGTATCTGTCAATTTACGTACTCATCTTCATATCTGGCTGTTTATTCTCTCTATCAGTATCTCTCTATTTATAGTATATACTTATTTATCAGTATCAAGAACAGTCAGTATATCTATCTATCTGTTTGTCTATATATCTGCCTGTCAATATGTGTTTATCTATCTGCCTGCCTATATGTCTAGCTATTAAATTTATCTATATCTATCTGCCTATCACTGACTGGATGTTTGAATGCATATATACACCTACCTATATATGTATGTATGAATATAAGTCTGTAAATACACATGCAATGGTATATTTACAAGTATCTGTGCACATGGATCGACCCACCTATCTATCGAGCAAGCAGTCTATCTTAAAATTAAAATAGTTCTGGGCGAAAGGGCATTAAACTGCCTGAACAATTTTGGATAAAAAAAAAACACACACATTCAAACAAAAAGCAAAAAATAGTGGATTTAGATGGACCCCAGATATGAAAGTAACATTCTGTGTTGTCAGACTTTGCGAATCTCCTCGAGTGAAACCACATACGAACTGCATCATTTGTGCAATTGCAGGCTGTGCGTTGTTCTGCTGCGACGCGGACTTCCGGATGGATTTTGTTTTTGTTTTTGCGGAGGACGTTTGGGGATGACCGCGTTCGGAAGAATGGATGAATGGATGAATTAATGAAGGGAGGGAGGAAGGAAGGGAGGAAGGAGGCGGGAAGGAAGAAAGGAAGGAAGGAAGGAAGCAAGGAGGCGGGAAGGAAAAAAGGAAGGAAGGAAAGGAAAGGAAGGAAGGAGAGAAAGAAAGAAATATTGAAGGAAGAACAGAAAGAAAGAAAGAAAGAAAAATGGAAGAAAGAAAAGAGAGAAAGAAGAAGTGAAAAAAATGCAATGTGTTTGGTATGTATCGTTGTATGTTTGCAAGAACGCGTATGCATACACACGAACAACAGACATATCCATATTTATATCCGTCCACATCCACATCCACACACACTAACACATGTACATACTCATACACACTCTCTAACACACGCACACGTACCGCACCCAGACGCACACGCCCGCACACACAACACAACACCGCACACACCCCACCACAACACACACACCACCACACGCACACCACACACACACAA
>NC_051401.1:39869993-39872493 GCF_015228065.2 Penaeus monodon | reverse complement strand
TCATCATCACCACACCATCATATCATCATCACTCATCATCTTTCATCACTTTATATCATCATAACATCATCATCACCATAAATCATCACCACCACCATCATCTTTCATCATTCTTTCATCTCTAATCATCTATCACCACCACCATATACCAGTGTTCACGGACCCTCCTCTTATCACGATGCAGAAGGAGCACGACCTCCGTCCCGGTCCATTAATTTTCACGCATCCCCCCCGACTCGACGCCGCGTGAAAGCGCTTGGCAGTCTGAATCTTAATCAGTACAATCGTTTCTCTATAGATTTCTACATTCCTCGGGAAAGTGTGGATCCTTCTCTCTTCTTTGCATATCTCCTCGTGGGAATGCAAAACGGGAAGGGATGAAGGAGGGTGAGGTTCAGAAGCCTCGGGGGGTTGACAAAGACTCGGTTCTGTGTGTTAAAAGGTTTTGTGTCATTGGGACGTGCGCGTACTAGCCGGGCATACATCGCAGTCTTTTAGGCAAAGGGTTTTAAAAAAGCTAGTGTGATTAAGAATTGTTCTTTTACTGCACTTTCTCTTTTTGTATTGTTTGAGCTTTGTCACATGGCGAGGCGAAAGAATTCAGTAGTTGATGGTATTTTGTTGTTTTTTCCCTCTAACGATATTATTTATTCCAGTTTATTGTATATTTTATCGTTTATTTCGGTCACGTGTGTCCATTATAATCATAGCACCTTAGATAAAAAAAAAAAAGGCTTAGTTTTTTACCGAACTTTCCCCCGCGAAGTCCCTCAATCTTTGCCAACACGCGAACCCACCAATCATCCGTGATTGAACGCGGTTTCGGTATCAGTTACGTCTCACGTGCGTGCAATATCGGTCTGCCCTTAATACCTGTTTGCAAGAGGGAGAGGGTCGTCGAGAGTTGAATTCCATGTCGGCGAAAAAAAACCCGCGTCCCTGACTGGAGCTAAACTTTCTTTATTTACGTTCAAGTAACAACTTTATCGCCAGTTCACTCGCACTTCGAAAAAACAGGTTGGGGGCCTGTCATGTAAAACTGGGGTGTTGGGAAAGGTGTCTGTTCTTCTTTAGAGTAAGCTTCTGAATCCAGTATGAAAGGTAAGCTTAATGAACTTTGAAGTTCGTTTGTGTGTGGATTTTGACAAGCGGTCTGACTCAGCTTGCTTCAGAAAAAAGAGAGAAAGATAAATTTTTAATTCTGGGAATGTTGAACTGGAATGTCATGCAACTGAAAAAGCGTTTCGTCATTATATACTTTAAAAATAGAAGGTAGATAAATAGTCCGAAAGATAGATAGATAGATCGATAGACGGGACAGACACTGACAGACAGACAGACAGACGACAAAACAGACGACAGACAGACAGACAGACAGACAGACAGACAGGACAGACAGACAGACAGAAGATAGATAAGCAAGCTGTTTTTTCCTCGCTCGCTTTTTCTGCACACTCTAAATGCCAATGCGTCTTAAGTACACAAATGCATTCTGAAATGCATATTATGTTAGGGGTTAAAAATTTCCTTAGAAAACGAGGGATCAACTACTAGCTCGAAATGATGCAGATCTAAATCATCAATTGCAATAAAATCACAATAATATGGAATAAATGAATGATGATTGATATTCTTGTCCCTCTCTTTCCTTTTCTCGTTTTCCCTTTCTTTCTCTTTCTCTCGTCTCTCTTTTTTTCTCTTTTTCATGGAACTCTGTGGCGTGCGTGCGTGCGCGTGCGTGCGTGCGTGTTTGAATGTCCGTGTATGTGGTTTTGCCCCTAAGTTTCACTCAGACACGTATATGCACATCCCCGCGTGTCCTCCGGGGGGGCGCGCCGGGGGGCAGGAAGGCCCCGCCATGACTCGCCCCCGCCCCCCGCAAGACCAACACGGACGCCCTTTTCCGTTACCCGAGAACCCTCACGCCTCTCGGCCCTTCCTCGCCTCGTCCCTGGCTGCCCTTCCTTTTCCCTTTTTCCTTGCGAGGCGAAAAGGGGTTTGCGATGAGGAATGCGATGCCCCTTCCGCGTCGGGTTTCGTCGCCCTGCGTCCGGAGGTCCTGAGAGGCCGGTTGTTTTTCGTGGCTCTTTTCTTCGTCGGGCGGGAGCGCTGATGAGTAGGGTGAGGTTTTTATTTCTTTTATGAAATTTAAATTGTTAATAAAAAATAGATACACTTAAGTTTAAACATGTTATTATTGAATATTGGTGATTCTTTTATATCAAAATCTGTACTTTTGGCATAAGTGTGACTAACGGCTGAATATCATATTCAAAAAGTGAAAGAAAAAAATGCCTTCCTAAGGACGGATAGAAAAGGAGTTACGCAGAGGAATGAGGGAGATATTTTGCACAAGAGCAGATTTCCCACCTGGGAGATCTGAATCCTGGAAGCCGGCGCCGCCCCCTCCCCCCCTTTACACGTCCGTCGGTTTCTTTAAGCGAGTCCTTTCTTTGTGGGCCCAGTCCGTTTTCTTCTGCGGCCGTTTCCCGCTGGTCGC
>NC_051401.1:39862493-39864993 GCF_015228065.2 Penaeus monodon | reverse complement strand
GAATTGAATGGATTCCGCCCTTTAAAATTCATTTCGTTGGTTAGATGGTATTTTGATTAGGAGGAAAGCGCGAGGTATCTTCACTTGTTTCTTTTAATCTATGCCCGTGTTAAGTAGGGCGAAACACCAAGCTTTTAAATTATTTAAGTCGGAGTAATGAAAAAAAACAGTAAATTTAATAGTTCTTCTAGTTGATAAAAGGGACACAGCTCTCATCAACGAGCAACGTGACACTCTCAACCTGCAACTTAGGCGTTCTTGCTGAAGTGAGATCAGACGTTTGGGCTCGTACGAAACGACTCGCTCCTGTGATAACGTAAAAAGGGGCCTGCCCTCCTCCCCCGGGGCCCAGCGGCGACTTCAAAGTTTATGCAAATAAATTATCACGGCGAGCCAGCTGGACGGCCGAAGAAGAAAACGGACTCGGCCACAAAAAAAAGGACTCGCTTAAAGAAACCGACGGACTTTGTAAAGGGGGGGAGGGGGCGGCGCCGGCTCCAGGCTTCAGATCTCCAGGGGGGAAAAATCTGCTCTTGTGCAAAATATCTCCCTCATTCCTCTGCGTAACTCCTTTTCTATCCGTCCTTAGGAAGGCATTTTTTTTTTTCACTTTTTGAATATGATATTCAGCCTGTTAGTCCCCACTTATGCCAAAAAGTACTAGATTTTGATATCAAAGAATCACCAATATTCAATAAATAACATGCTTACTTAAGTGATCTATTTTTATTAAACAATTCAATCATAAAAGTAATAACAACCTCACCCTACTCATCAGCGCTCCCGCCCGACGAAGACAAGAGCCACGAAAAAACAACCGGCCTCTCAGGACCTCCGGACGCCAGGGCGAGGGAAACCCGACGCGGAAGGGGCATCGCATTCCTCATCGCTAACCCTTCGCCTCGCAAGGAAAAGGAAAGGAAGGGCAGCCAGGGACGAGGCGAGGAAGGGCCGAGAGGCGTGAGGGTTCTCAGGTAACGGGAAAAGGGCGTCCGTGTTGGTCTTGCGGGGGGCGGGGGCGAGTCATGGGGGGGCCTTCCTGCCCCCCGGCGCGCCCCTCCGGAGGACACGCGGGGATGTGCATATACGTGTCTGAGTGTAACTTAGGGGCACACACACATACACGGACATTCAAACACGCACGCACGCACGCGCACGCACGCACGCACACAGAGTTCCATGAGAAAAGAGAAAAAAAAGAGAGACAGAGAGAAAGAGAAAGAAAGGGAAAACGAGAGAGAGAAAGAGACGGACAAAGAATATCAATCATCATTCATTTTATTCCAATTTTTGTGATTTATTTGCAATTGATGATTTAGATCTCCCATCATTTCGAGCATAGTATTTGATCCCTCGTTTTTCTAAGGAAATTGTAACCCCTAACATAATATGCATTTCAGAATGCATTTGTGTACTTAAGACGCATTGGCATTTAGAAGTGTGCAGAAAAAGCGAGCGAGGAAAAAACAGCTTGCTTATCTATCTATCTGTCTGTCTGTCTGTCTGTCTGTCTGTCTGTCTGTCTGTCTGTCTGTCTGTCTGTCTGTCTGTCTGTCTGTCTGTCTGTCAGTGTCTGTCTGTCTATCGATCTATCTATCTATCTTTCGGACTATTTATCTACCTATCTATTTTTATGTATAATAATGACGAAGCGCTTTTACAGTTGCATGACAGTTCCAGTTCAACATTCCCAGAATTAAAAATTTATCTTTCTCTCTTTTCTCTGAAGCAAGCTGAGTCCAGACCGCTTGTCAAAATCCACACACAAACGAACTTCAAAGTTCATTAAGCTTACCTTCATACTGGATTCAGAAGCTTACTCTAAAGAAAGAACAGGACACCTTACCAACACCCGAGTTTTACATGACAGGCCCCCCAAAACCTTTTTTTCGAAGTGCGAGTGAACTGGCGATAAAGTTGTTACTGAAACGTAAATAAAGAAAGTTTTGCTCCAGTCAGGGACGCGGTTCTTTTTCGCCGACATGGAATTCAACTCTCGACGACCCTCTCCCTCTTGCAAGCAGGATTAAGGGCAGGGCCCATATTGCACGCACGTGAGACGTAAACTGATACCGAAACCGCGTTCAATCACGGGATGATTGGTGCGGTTCGCGTGTTGGCAAAGATTGAGGGACTTCGCGGGGAAAGTTCGGTAAGAAACTAAGCCTTTTGTTTTTTTTATCTAAGGTGCTATGATTATGAATGGACAACCCCCGTGACCGAAAATAAACGATAAACAATACAAATAAAACTGGAATAAATAAATATCGTTAGAGGGAAAAAAACAACAACATACCATCAACTACGAATCTTTTTGCCTCGCCATGTGGGCAAAGCTCAAACAAATACAAAGAGAGAAAGTGCAGGTTTAAAAAAACAAATCTTAATCACACTAGCTTTTAAAACCCTTTGCCTAAACGACTGCGATGTATGCACGGCTAGTACGCGCACGTGACCCAATGACAACAAAAAACCTTTAACACAAGAACCGAGTCTTTTT
>NC_051401.1:39835177-39837677 GCF_015228065.2 Penaeus monodon | reverse complement strand
TAGCCGTCGTCTTCACCATTATCATCATATATCACTATTCTCCTTCTCTTTCTCTTCTACTGCTTCTCCTTTTGCTGCTGCTGCCCCTCCCCCTCCTCCTCCTCCTCCTCCTCCTCCTCATCATCATCATCATCATCATCATCATCATCATCATCATCATCATCATCATCATCATCATCATCATCATCATCATCATCATCATCATCATCATCACCACCACCACCACCACCACTACTCCCTATTCCCTCCTCCTCCCCTCCCTCTCTCTCTTCCCCCCCCCCCCCCTCCTTCCCTCTTATCTATCCACCGACTTATTTACTTCTCTCTCTTTCTGGCCGTCTCCCCCCCCCCCCCCCCCTCCCCTTGCTGCACCACGCTTCACCTTTCCTATTTGGTCAGAAGGACTGCTGACAAGATACACACTCCCCACTGTTCCCAGCTCTGTTCTTCACCCGATGTTCTCCTGCTGTTCTTTCTGTTCTCGTTTCCCGAGTCGAATTAAATTCTCATTCTCTCATATCCAGCGGCAAAAAATAACATCTTTTTTAGAAGCAATTTGACGCCAAAAGATCACGCTGCGCTACAGAACCACTCTGACACTAGGCATTTTTCCTCATTAAGCCATTGTGTGAAGTCCCAGTGACGTCAGACACATCAGGGTGTCCGGGATCCTCGTGTCAGGATGTCGTGACAGGCGCGAGGAGTGTCACTGCGCCGTGACACGACAAGATTAGCAACTTCCACGCTAGTTAGTCTCCGGGATTTGTGTACATAAGGCGTTACACGAGTCGAGACTTCTGAGCGAGGGGAGGGGGGGAGGGGCGTGATACAGGGGTGTGGTTGTCGCGTTCTGAATGCTTTTGGCTTTCTTGCTCTGTTACTGTCTCTCTCTCTCTCTCTCTCTCTCTCTCTCTCTCTCTCTCTCTCTCTCTCTCTCTCTCTCTCTCTCTCTCTCTCTCTCTCTCTCCCTCCCTCCCTCCCTCCCCTCTCTCTTCATGTGTGTCTGCGCGTGCACATGCAGAAGGTTCCGTGAAAAATTCGATTATTTACGGGCGTCAGTCACATTTTACACACTTGGCCTTCGTCAGGACTGTGTATCAGCTGCCTTATGGATAAGGAATCAATATGATTAGTATGTGTAGTATAAGCATTTCGGGAAATAAAAGCAGTAAAAGTGAGAAAGTGGTATAAGGGATAAAAGTAGAAGTAGTACGGGTGATAAAAGCATAAGTAGAAGTGATAGAAGTAAGGAAGTAGTATTAGTGATAAAAGTAAGAAAAAAATGATAGAAGTGGAAACAGTAGCAGTAGCAGAAGTGATGTCGTAACAGACGTATAGAAGAAAAGATAAAACGAGCAGTATTGAAGCGATGAAACGAGACTTAGAAGAGAAGGGAGCGAGGGAAAGAGGCAACGACACGAGGAAGGGACCTGATGCTACCGAACCCCACGTATGGAAGGCTGGGAGAGGAGGGGAGAGGGGGACGGCCAGAGGGGAGAGGGGAGGCGGTCCAGAATTGAGGGGGGAGGAGGCCCAGAGTGGAGTGGAGAGGGGAGGAGGCCCAGAGTGGAGGGTGGAGGAGGCCAGAGGGAGGAGGGGAGGACGCCTAGAGTGGAGAGGAGATGAGGCCCAGAGTGGAGGGGAGAGGAGGCCCAGAGTGGAGAGGGAAGAGGCCCAGAGTGGAGGAGGGAGGAGGCCAGAGTGGAGGGGAGTAGGACGCCCAGAGTGGAGGGGGGGGGATAAGGGAAGCTCCTGTCGTGTTTGCACAGCAGGAGTTACAAGAAGGCCAGCGTCAGGGGTTTGAGAAATGGTGCCGTTACGCGACTTCAAGATCTCAGCACTTCTTTTCTTCCCGCGGCCTAATGACCCAATGCATCAGACTCTTCTTATCAAAAAAAGTTGAAAAGATAGAAAGAAAGGACTCTTCTTGTTATAAAAGAGTAGAAAAAAATGGAGAGAGAAACATACTACAAACCCCGTTGATATATGTCTTAGTTTTTTTTATATAGTTTCCTGTGGGGATTGTTATTGTTTGGAAAATTAATTAGATAATCATATTTGGTAGAGACAGATGATGTCTTGCTACCAAAAAACCTCTTGGTTGATAGATATTAACCGCAGTAATATAATAAAGACTCCGTAATTAGTCTTTTTTTCAAAATTTTCCATCCGCCTTTTGTCTGAAAGAGATATTACTTATGACTCAAGCAGAAGAAACGGTCTAAAAAAAAAAAAAAAAAACAGTTAATTAAAACAGTCTAAATCAAAATAGTTTGCCTTTACTTAAATTTTATTCTGACCCCCCCCCCCGCCGCTCACCTCCCTCACTACCTCTCATCTTGCGGTTTATATCAGTGGGCGTGGCTATGCGGCCAGGTCACGCCCATTCTCCCAGGTCACAGGACAAGCGTCACGGAAAGGTCAGAGGGTTAGGGGAAAGGAGGTCGAAGGCTTGAAAGAAAGAAAGGGAGAAAGAAAGGAAAGACGGAAGGAAGGAGGG
>NC_051401.1:39805177-39817677 GCF_015228065.2 Penaeus monodon | reverse complement strand
GTTATCAACGTCGCCGTTAGCGTTTTCGTTCTTATCACTTGCTATCTTCGAGAGGTAGATCGCTACGCTCTCATTTTCATTTAGCTAATGATATCTTATATTTTGACAGAACTGGTTTCAGCTATGAACAGTCTCGGTTTTAGTGACTGCAGATTAACCTCGTGAAATCTAGTGTGTTCTGTTGAGTCAAAACAGACAAAGAAAACCGAAGTACAGTTCGATTTTTTTTTTCTGGCGATGTCTTGCCATTCGCACTGACCTATATTCTGTTTCCGAGGGATAGCGATGACTCAGCCTTTCCTTAGCGTGCATTTCAAGGTCACCTCCACCTGCTCGGCCACAGGGTCACGTCCTTTTCACTCGCTCAGCATCAGCGAAATCAATCTTCCGGAGGTCGGCTGACGAATTTGCAAACAGGCTCATATGTACTCGCCCGCGCGTGAGGATTAACACGCACACACACACACACACACACACACACACACACACACACACACACACACACACACACACACACACACACACACACACACACACACACACACACACATACATACATACTGTATATTCATACTTTTGTGGGTACATGCATACATGCATAAATGCATACATAAGGCATACGTGCATGCATACTTCATGTTACGCAGTGATACATTCATGCATATATTCATACATATGTAGATACATATATACGTACATACACACATATACACACACATACACCTACATACATACATACACATCTTCACACATATATCAACTAGTATATACCTAAATACGCACATGCGTACATACAGACATACTACACATACATACCTACTATACCTACACACACACACACACACACACACACACACACACACACACACACACACACACACACACACACACACACACACACACACACACACACCACACAAACCACCCTCTTCCCTACGCAGAGAGCCGTATCTACTCCCTAGGCCAACACCCACCCACACCCACCCACACGCACCCACACCCGCCCACACCCACCCATCCACACACGCATTACCAAACAAAACAAACAGCGAGTGGTCAGAAGGACAGAAAGGGATGCAATGGGGTTTGAAGATGAATGGACAGACAGCGGAATGGAATGGTTCATTTGCATACGAGGAGACAATGAGACAAGAGCGGTTCTCATAGGGACGCTTGCAAAGGGAGAGAGGAACGGAAGGAGCGAGTTGGGGTAAGGAGGGAAGGAAGGAGCGAGGGAGGGAGGGAGGGAGGGAAGACAAGGAGTGAGGGAAGGAAGGAAGGAGGGAGGGAGGGAGGGAGGGGGGGAGGAGAGAAGAAGAGAATAAGGGGAGAGAGGGAAGGAGAGAGGGCCAGAGGGAAAGAGTAAGGGAGGGAGGGAAGGAGGGAGGAAAGGAAAGAGAGTGGGAAGGAAGGAAGGACAGAGAGAGAGAGAGAGAGAGAGAGAGAGAGAGAGAGAGAGAGAGAGAGAGAGAGAGAGAGAGAGAGAGAGAGAGAGAGAGAGAGAGAGAAAGAGAGAGAGAAACACTACCTACCTACCTACCTACCTACCTATTTATCTATATCTATCTATTCAACAGTAGACGCTAGAAACACAGTATATCTGCAATTTATCTCTAGCAAGCATAGATTAAGAGGCGACGGAAATCTAGTCTTCCATTTAACGAAAACGAACGGAAGAAAAGACCAAACGTAATCACCTAAATAAATCACGTAAATATATCTGTTTTTTAATATGTGAATCACTGCCGGGGGGGGGGGCGATGACGTAAGCTTAAGGCAAGCAAATAAATAAATAAAAAAGGTGATAAGGGTTGGTAGAGAGGGAGGAAGAGGATAATTAAGGGGGAATTGAGAAGAGAATGATATGAGAGGAGCAAGAGGAAAAGGAGGAGGAGGAAGAGGAATAAGGGGAAGAGAAGGAGGAAGAAGAAAAGAGAAGAGAAGAAGAAGAAGAAGAGAGAGAGAAGAAGGAGAAGAGAAGAGAAAGGAAGAAAAGAGAAAGGAAGAGAAGAGAGAAGAGAAAGAAGAGAAGAGGAGAAGAAGAAGAAGATGAAGAGAAAGAAGAAGAAGAAGAAAAGAAGAAAAAGAAGAAAGCGAAGGAGGAGGAGAGTAAGAAGAAGAAGAAATAATAATAATAATCATAATAGCAATAATAAACGAAGGAGGAGGAGAAAGAAAACGAATAGAAAAAAAAATTAAAAAAAAGAAACGAAAAGAAAAGGCAAAATAATAATAAGGAGGAAGGAGAAGAAGAAGAAGAAGAAGAAGAAGAAGAAGGAGGAGGAGGAGGAGGAAAAGGAAAAGGAAAAGAAAAGGAGGAGGAGGAGACGAAGAAAAAGAAGATAATGATGATGAAGAAGAAGAAGAAAAAAGAGAACCTGAAGGAGAAAAATAAACATTAAGATAATGAGGAGAAAGTAATATAAAATAGAATGAGAAGTAGAAACGGTATAAGAAGAAACTGGAGGAGGAAAAGGAAAAGGAAAAGAAATAAAAATAACAATAATAATAATGATGATAATAATGATTATATGAGTGATATCAGTAACGACAGTAAAAAAAGCTAATAAATGTTATGATAATAGTGACAACAACAACAACAACAATAACAGCAATAATAATAATAATAGTAGTAGTAGTAGTAGTACTACTACTACTAGTAGTAACAATAGTAGTAGTAGTAGTAGTAGTAGTAGTAGTGGTAGTAGTAGTAGTAGTATTGATAATAACAATTATAATAATAATAATAGTAATAGTAATAACAATGATAATATAATAATAATAATAATGATAATAATAAAAATAATGATAATGATGATGATCGTGATAATAATATGAAATAATAATAGTAATATTAAGAATAACAACAACAATAATAATAATGATAGTAATAATGATGATGATGATAATAATAATAATAATAATAATAATAATAATAATAATAATAATATTAATAATAAAGAAATAAATAAAGAAAAGCGAGCGAGGAGGATGGGGGGGGGGGGTTGGCAGCTGTGATTGTAAATGAGGATGGGTACAGGGAGTCGGGGGGGGGGGTTAAAAGGGGATTTAAATGCTTTCGCGGAAATGATCCCCCGCTGACTCGTGTTTACACAACGCTCGGCATTTACCGCGCCACAAGTCACGTAGGTTGGTACAGGTCATTATCTCATGGCCCGGCAGAGTGGAAACGCTCTTATGGCGGAGGGAGTTTATACCTTTCATGCCTCCGAAGATCGCTGTTGGATGGTGAATGGAACCTTACACAAACAAGTTTCTCAAGTGCAAGCAGTAGATGACGGCGGAAGTGAGCACACACACACACACACACACACACACACACACACACACACACACACCACACACACCACACACACCACACACACACACACACACACACACACACACACACACACACACACACACACACACACACACACACACACACACACACACACACACACACACACACACACACACACACACACACACACACACACACACACACACACATATATATATGTTTGTGTGTGTGTGCATATATTCCTTAAGCGAATCACAGTGCAACGTTTCAACCGAAAGCACTTGCACGGCGCCCAGTCTCCCCCCCTTTCGCCGTGGTCAGACGCCCGCCTAGGTTGTGCCACGCAGGGTCTGTCTATGTAGACCTTGGTGCCACATGCTTCTCGCCGCCCCCCGGCCGCCCGTCGGGTTAATGCCTATTAGGATGCGGACTTGGCTATTTAAAGGCCCCGATTTCCCTAAAGATCCGCATTTCCCAGGTAATACGTAGGCCTCTGGCGATACTTATCACGAAGAGACCGAAGCACAAACTCAAATTGCGTATTTATGCATAAAGATGGATGGTTCGATAACGCTCCGTGTATGGAGGGAGAATGGGGAAGAGAAGGAGACGAGGATAAGTAGAGAGACCGGATGGGTATGCCAGGTATCCTCCCCTTTTGTCCCCCCCCTCCCCCACACTATACCCACGGGTCAGCCCTGCCTGTGAATAAGAGACAGGACTAAGAGGTATGAGGCGACTATGAGGCATGAGGCCACTACGAGGTATGGAGCGACTATGAGGTGACTATGAGGTATGAAGCGACTATGCGGCATGAGGCGGCTATACGGCATAAAGCAACTCTGAGACATTAGATGACTATGAGGCATGAGGCGACTATGAGGCATGAGGCGACTATGAGGTATGAGGCGACTATGAGGTATGACTATGAGATATAGGGTAACTATGAGGTATGAGGCGACTGTGAGGAATGAAGTGGTCTTGGGGTCGGGGTCAGTAAGGAGGGGTCAGGGGGGAAGGTCAAGAGAGAAGGGCTCGGCAAAGGGGAGGTCGACAGGGAAGGGGTCAGCAAGGGTAAGGGATGCTGGTGTGTGGGGAGCAGGGGAGTGGGGGGGTAAGGGAAGGGGGTAGGGGCCAGGGTAGGAGAGGGTATGATTTACATCTGTCAAAAAATTAACGGTATTTGATTCTAGGGGGCTGGGGTGAGATGGGAGGGAAGGGAGGGGGGAGGGAATAGGAGGTGTTGTGATAATTATTCCCAGTCTCTCCCTTGTCTTTCGAGCGGGTGGGGGGGGGGGGGAGGGGGCGAGGAAGAGGGTTGGCCGCAGGTTAGGTTATCCCATATTTTACTGATATTGTTATTATTATTATTATTATTATTATTATTATTATTATTATTATTATTATTATTATTTTCTTTCGATAGACGTGGACTCACTTTTTTATATCGAGTCGTTTTCACCAATAAAAAATAATATTTAAATGTCTTAATTGTTTTCAAAAGTGTAAATCAGGCATAGAACTTTATGCCTGACGATGTATTCAGATTAAGTTCGAATGTAAATTAGATCTTTAGAATGATCGCAACCATTTACATTAGACGAAAATCGCTTTAATAAAATGAGTCGGGGAAACGGAGTTGGTAAAAAGCGCATATTGAGAATAAGTATAAAAACTGAATTAAAATATAATTTCCTTCTACTTAGCTGCAGATCGAGGTGCTACACGTTGTGAGTTAAATAAAATGAAGACGACTATGACATCAGCATAGGGCTTTTGAAAGTATGCTACGTTGACATTCATGATCGCAAAATACAATATTTGTTCAGCGACATGTCCAAGAGCGACCCCCAAAAAGAAAAAAAGAAAAATGATTGTGACATATGACCAAAAACTGTTGGTTTGTCCCTGCTTGCACCACGTATTGCGATAGTTGCAGGAAAAGTAATGTTACGATAGGACGCTGATTTTTTTTATATACTTGGTTTTCAAATTACTGTTGCTGTTCGTGCATATTTGCTCTTCCTATTCAGACATATAGTTGTTCATTTTTGAAACAAAGTGCTACTTACATATAACAATATATATATATATATATATATATATATATATATATATATATATATATATTATTTATATATATATTGTTATATTACATCTACATTTTACTTACATCATGTTCTTACTCCGAGGCAAATCAAAAGAGGAAGAATTGCCTGCTTTGTCACTAAGTAATTTAAATATATGCGACAATTGTTTTTGTTTTATATCAAGACTAAAATTCCCAGTGAGTATGAGAAACGGAATAGTGCCTGCAGATCTACTAGTTTCATCTTCTGTATAGGCCTGTAACTACCTTTCGAGGGACTGATAAAAACACCATTGTCTTCTGCTCGCTGACCATTCCACGGGGTTAAAAAAGGAGAAAGTTTATGGAGAATATCTGCGTAATAAGACATACAGAAGGGAGTTCATATGTTAATGACCGCCTTCAAGAAACCGACGATGACACGCGGTGATCATACAATAGAAAAGGAGGTTACGGTGTCATTCCCTTTACACTGTGTATGGCGGGGAAGAGTGTGTGTTGTGATTGCCTAGAGCCTCCGCCGCGTGGGAATGCATAGCGTCATCTGTAGTGCCATACTGATTTTGGGTTTGCATTAGGCGATCGTTACCGTATTCTGTGGTTTCTGATCGACCGATGTTACTCTTTCACATCCATTAATGTATTTCGAAATGCTTGATATAAATTGAAGGAATCCAACCACGGTATGAGCATGGTCACAAGTACACACACACACACACACACACACACACACACACACTCACACACACTCACACACACACACACACACACACACACACACACAACACACACACACACACACACCACACACACACACACACACACACACACACACACACACACACACACACACACACACACACACACACACACACACACACACACACACACACACACACACACATACAAACTATTCTGCCTGTGCCCCAATTCTCTAGAGCACAGTAAGACGGTTCATTTTGGATATAAAATTGACAATTTCAACTGCATTGAGCCCTTCAGTACGTTGCACTGAGCCCTCTGCTTCCCTCCCGCAGAGAGTGTGATGGGCGGCGCCGTGTGAGCAAGCACAGGACCCGCCCAACAGCATGCCAGGTCCGCCCCCCCTCCTCAGCGTAAGCACCGGTGGCGTCGTGGTCCCGAGCCCCTTCATGCAGCCCCCGCCGCCAGACAGCTCGTTCATGCAGCCGCCTGCTCCCGACGGCGCCTTCATGCAGCCGCCTCTCGCCACCAGCCACGCGGCCCACGAGGCGCTCCTCCACCAAGGCTTCCCCTCCGAGGCTGACACTCTGGCCTACGTGGACGCCCTCAAGCACTCCGACCTCAGCGACTGGCGCTCTCTGGAGGAGGTGCGGGGTCTGCGTTTCCCGTTTCCTTTGTTTTCTTGCGGGGAGGACTAACGTAGTTGCGGGTTATGCTAATTTGGAATATACATTTTCCATTTTATCTCTGTAGTTGTGAAGAAGACGTTATCCTCTTGTACTACATGTTAACTTGCACCTCACTAATGACATATAATTTATTAATTCATTTTCTATCTGTCTATTTTTCCGGAACGAACGATTTTTTTCCCCAGGTAGCAAGACGGGCAGGTGCGGGGTCTTGCTCGGGCGCGGTGACCACGTCGGTGCTGACGGCGCTCTACCTGCTGGGACTCTTCAACCTGTGTGCCGCGTCCCCCGCCTCCTGCTGCGTGCCGCCCCCCTCCGGGCGAAGGCGACGGCGGAGGTCAGAGAGAGAGAGGGAGAGGGAGGGAGGGAGGGAGGGAGGGGGGAGAGAGAGAAAGGGTGAGAGAAAGAGAGAAAGAGAAAGGGTGAGAGAAAGAGAGAAAGAGAAAGGGTGAGAGAAAGAGAGAAAGAGAAAGGGTGAGAGAAAGAGAGAGAAGAGAAAGGGTGAGAGAGAGAGAGAGAGAGAGAGAGAGAGAGAGAGAGAGAGAGAGAGGGAGAGAAGAGAGAGAGAGAGGGGGGGAAAGAGAAAAGGGAGAGGGGGGAGGAAGGGGAAAGAGAGAGGGGAAGGGGAAGAGAGAGAAGGGGGGAAAAGAAAAGGGGGAAAAAAGGAAGGGGGGGGAAAAAAAAGGGGGGGAAAGGGGGGGGGAAAAAGAGGGGGGAAAGGGGGAAAAAGGGGGAGAGAGAGGGAGGGGGGGAGAAGAGAGAGAGGGAGAAAGAAGAAGAAAGAGGAAAAAGGGAGAGAGGGGGGGAAGAGAGAGAGGAGGGGGGAAAGGGAAAAAGAAGAGAGGGGGAAAAAGAAGAGAAAGGGGGAAGAGAAAAAAAAAGGGGGGGAAAAAAAGGAGGGGAGGGGGGAGAAAGGAGAGAGGGGAAAGGAAAAAGGAGAGAGAGGGGGAAAGGAAAAAAGGGGAGAAAAGGGAGAGGAGAAGGAGAAGAGGGAGAGAGAGAGAGGGGGGAAAGGAGAGAGAGGGGAGAGAGAGAGAGGGGAGAAAGAGAGGGAGAAGAAGAGAGAGAGAGGGAGAGGGAGGAGAAGGAGAGAGAAGGAGGAAGAGAGAGAGGGAGAAAAAGAGAGAGAGAGAAAAGAGGGAGAAGAAGAAAAAGGGAGAGAGAGAAGGGGGAAAAGGGGGAAAAAGGGGAAAAAAGGAAAAGGGGGGAAAAGGGAAAAGAGAGGAGAGGAGGAGAGGAGAGAGAGGGAGAGGAGAAGAGAGAAGAGGAGAGGGGGGAAAAGAGAGAGAGAGAGAGAGGGAAAAGGAGGAAGAGAAAGGGGGAGAGAGAGGGGGGGAAAAAAAAGGGGGAGAGAGGGAGAAAGAGAAAAAGGAGAGGAGGAAGGAGAGAGGGGAAAGGGGGGAGGAAGAAAAGGAGGGGAAAAAGGGGGGGGAAAAGGAGAGGGGGAGAAGAGAGGGAGAGAGAGAAAAAAAGGAGAGAGAGAGAGGAGAAGAAGGAGAAAGGAGAAGAGGAGAAAGAGGGGGGGAAAGAGAGGGGAGAGAGGGAGGAGAAAAGGAGAGGGAGAAAAAAGAGAGAGAGAGGGGGAGAGGAGAGAGAGGAGGAGAGGAGAGAGAGAAAAAGGAGGGAGAGAAAGAAAAGGAGAAAGAGAGAGAGAGGGGAAAAAAAGGAGAAGAAGAAAAAAGGGAAGAGAGAGAGAGAGAGAAGAGAGAAGAAGAGGGGGAAAGAAAGAGGGAAAGAGAGAGGGAAAGAGAGAGAGAGAGAGAGAGGGAGAAAAGGGAGAAGAGGAGGGGGGAAAGGGGGGGGGGGGGGGGAGAAAAAAAAAGGGGGGAAAGGGGGGGAAAAAGAAAAAGGGAGAGAGGGAGAAGAAAGGGGGGGGAAAGAAAAAAAGAAAAGGAGAAAAGGGAGAGGAGAAGGGAAAAGGAAAAGGGGGAGAAAAAAAGGGGAGAAGAGAGAGAGGAGAAAAGGGGAGAGGGGGGAAAGGAGAGAGGGAGAAAGAGAGAAGGAAAAAGAGAAGAGAAGAAGAGAAGAGAGGGAGAAAGAGAGAGAGGAGGGGAAAAAAGAGAGGAGAAAAAAAGGGAAAAAAAAGGGGAGAAGAGAGGGAGAAAAAAAAGGGGGGAAAGAGGGGGAAAAAAAAAGGGGAGAGAGGAGAAGAAGAGAGGGAAAAGGGGGAAGAAGGGAGAAAGGAAAAGGGGAGAAAAGAGAGAGAGAGAGGGAAGAGAGAGGAGAAAAGAGAAGAGAAAAGGGGGAGAAGAGAGAGAGAGAAGGAAAAAAGAGAGAGAAAAGGGAGGGAGAGAGGAGAAAGAGAAGAGGAGAGGGGAGAGAGGGAGAGAAGAGAGAGGGGGGGAGAGGGGAAAGAAGAGAGAGGGGAAAAAAGAGAGAGAGAGGAGAAGGAGAGAGAAGAGAGGGGGAGAAAAGGGGGGGAAAAGAGAGAGAAAGGAGAGAGAGAAAAGGAGAGAGAGGAGAGGAGGGAGGAAAAAAGAGGGGGGAAAAAAAGGGGGGGAAAAAGAGAGAGAGGGAAAGAAGAAGAGAAGGAGGAAAGAGGAAGAAAGAGGAGAAAGAAGAGAGAGAAGGAGAAAGAGAGGGGGAAAAGGAGAAAGGGAAAAAGGAGAGAGAGGGGGGAAAGAAAGAGAGAAGAGAGGGAAAAAGAGAAAAAGGGAGAAAAAAGAGAAAAGGAGAGGGAAAGGGGGAAAGGGGGGAAAAAAAAAAAAAAGGGGGGGAAAGGAAAGGAGGGAAAAAGGGGGAGGAAAAGGAGGAGAGAGGAAGAAAAAGGGGGGAAAAGAAAAGAGAGAGAGGGAAGGAGAGAGAAGAAGGAAAAAAGGGAGGAGAAAAAGGGGAGAAAAGGAAAAGGGGGGAAGAGGGGGAAAAGGGGAAAGGGGGGAAAAGGGAGAAAAAAAAAGGGGGGAAAGGGGGGCAAAGGGAAGGGGAAAAAGGGGGGGAAACGGGGGAAAGGGGAAAAAAACAAAAAAAAGGGGAAAAAGGGGGGGGGAAAAAAAGGGGGGGGGGAAAAGGGGAAAGGGGGGAGGAAGGGGGAACGGGGGGAAAAGGGGGACGGGGAAAAAAGGGGGGGAGAAGAGAGGGGGGGGGGGAAAAAAGGGAGAGGGGAAAGAAAGAGGGGGAAAAAAAAGGGGGGGAAAAGGGAAAGAGGGAAAAAGAAGAGAGAGGGAGAAGAGAGGGGAAAAGGGGAAAGAAGGGGGAAGAAGAGGAAAGAGGGGGAAAAAGAAAAGGAGGGGGGAAGAAAGGGAAAAGGGGGGAAAAAGGGGGGGAGAAAGAGAAGGGAAAAAGGGAAAAGGGGAGAGAGAGAGAGGGGGGGGGAAGGGGGAAAGAGAAGGAGGAAAAGGAGAGGATGGGAGAGAAAAAAAGGGGGAGGAAGGGAAAAAGGGAGGAGAGGGGGGGAGAGAGAGGAGAGGGGAAAGGGAGAGAAGGGAGGAGGGGAAGGGAAGGAGGGGGGAAAAGGGAAAAAGGGGGGGAAAGGGGGGGAAAAAAAAGGAAAAAGGGGGGAAAGAGAGAAAAAAGGGGGGGGAAAGAAGAGAGGAGGGAGAAAGAAAGAGAGAGAGAGAGAGGAGGAGAGGAAAAGAGAGGAGAAGAGAGGAGAAGAGGAGGGGAAAAAGGAGAGAGAGAGGGAGAGAGAGAGAGAGAGAGAGAGAGAAAAGGGAAGAGTGAGAAATAGAAACAGAAAGAGAGAAGAGAAAAAAAAGAGAGAGAAGGGGGGAGAGAGAGAGAGAGGAAAAGAGAGAGAGAGGGAGGAGAGAGAGAGGGGGAAGAGGGAGAGAGAGAAAGGAGAGAAGAAAAGGAGAGGAGAGAGAGAGAGAAAGAGAGAGAGAGAGAGAGGGAAAAATAGAGAGAGAGAGGAGGGGAAATAGAGAAAAAAGGGGAAAAGCTTGGTTTAAATTTTTAAAGTTTGGTTTGGTTTCCATTTGATACAAGGTATTTTTGGGTGTGACATACGTCTGTTTGATTTTGCTCATTTGTGTCCGTGCGACACAAGTGGGGGGGACGCGAACCGCTGACCCCTCGGATGAGGGGCCGAATTTACCACTATACTACCCCGGAGGCTGAAAGAGAGAGAGGGAGACAGAGAGGGAGAAGAGAGAGAGAGGGGACAAAAGAGGAGGGAAAGGAGAGAGAGGGGACAGAGAGATAGGGGAGACAGAGAGAAGGGGGAGAAAGGGGAAGAGAGTAAGAGAGAGGGAGAAAGAGAGGGAGGGAGAAAGAGAGAGAGGGGGAAAAAGGGGACAGAGAGAGGGAGAAAGACGAGAGAGGGGACAGAGAGAGAGAGAGAGAGAGAGAGGGAGACAGAGAGGAGAGGGGGAAACAGAGAAGAGGGGGGGAGGAGACGAGAGAGAGGAGGGAACAGAGAGAAGAAGGGAAAAAGAAGAGAGATGAGAGGGGAGAAAGAGGAAGAGAGAGAGAGAGAGAGGGAGAAAGAGAGAGAGAGAGAGAGAGAGAGAGAGGAGAGAAAGGGAGAGAGAGTGAGAGAGAAATGGAGAGAGCTAGGGAGTGAGAGAGAGATGGAGAGAGTGAGGGAGCGAGAGAGAGAGAGGGAGAAGGAGAAGGAGGAGGAGAGGGAGAAGGAAAAGGAGAAGGAGAGGGAGAGGGAGAGGGGAGGTGGGTTGTGCATGCGTGCTTGGATGCGCTCACGCGTTACCCAACAATACGGCTTCTACACTCTTGGAAATATGACCCCGTAAATACCAAGACCTCTATCCCGGGCACTCACACAGCTCTCCTCCGCCCATTTCAGAAACGTGGACGCCACCCTGCCGCCTCTCCTGAACAACCTCCAACACAACCTCTCCAGCCTTTCCCTTGAGCAGTTCCGAGCGTTGCCACACGTGACCACGCCGGACGGGGGTCGCGTGCCCCTCCACATCTCGGTCGTCGATAAGGTAGGTCGGGCAGGGTTTTTTAAAGTGGTTGTAATAGTAGGTGCAGTAGTAGTTGTAGTAGTAGTAGTAGTAGTAGTCGTAGTTGAAGTAGTAGTAATTATAGTATAGTAGTAGTAGTAGTAGCCGTAGTAGTAGTAGTAGTTGAAGTAGTAGTAATTATAGTATAGTAGTAGTAACAATAGTAGTAGTAGTAGTAGTAGCAGTAGTATTAGTAGTAGTAGCATAAGTAGAAGCAGTAGTAGTAGTAGTAGTAGTAGCAGTAGTAGTAGTAGTAGTAGTAATAGTAGTCCTATAGCGTGATCAATGTGGCTGACTGAGATTAATCACTGTTGAAGCTTTCCGATTTTGTTGATTCAGTGAGCCAAACTGGTAAGAAAGATTGACATTTATTCCATATCACGGGATAAGAATACGAAAAATATGCATCGTTACTGAGCTGTTGTTGTTTTTCTATTTCATTTACCGTTTGCACTGAATTCGAGTTAGCACTGATTCAGTTTGCAATTAGAATCCATAGTCTCCTCTTCGCTTCCACCTCACTCTTTCTCTATTTTTATCCTCAGTTCTCTATTTCTTCCACATTTCTTTCATTCCTTTTATTTTTCTCTCACTCCTTCCACTTCCCTCTCTACCTTTTTTTCTTCCCCATTCCTTCATGCCTTTTTTGTTTTGTTTTGTTTTGTTTGTTTGTTTCGTCCTCACTACTTCCGTTTTTTCCTTTTCCTATTTTCTCTCTCATTCTTTCCACTCCCTTCTTTCCTTCTACCCGGCACTTCTCTCGTTTCTTCCTAATTTCTTATTCCTTATTTCCTATTTCTTCCGCCCTCTCC
>NC_051401.1:39770177-39792677 GCF_015228065.2 Penaeus monodon | reverse complement strand
AGCCAGCCCAAGTCAGTGCTGGTCCCAAGCCCGGATAAAAATAGAGAGAATGATTACCTAAAAGGTACCACCGGCACTCTCCGTGGAAAGGAACTGGGGACCCTACCACGTACTCACTCCAAGAGCATCACAACAGGAAAACTACAATTACGTATCATGCTGTGGCCACGGCGGCTCAAACATGAACCTACCGTTAAAAAAAAAAAAAAAAAAAAAAAAAAAAAAAAATATATATATATATATATATATATATATATATATATATATATATATATATATATATATATACACATCTGTGTGTGCACGCGCGCGCGCGCGTGTGTGTGTGTGTGTGTGCGTGCGTGCGCGTGTGCATGTGTATGTGTATATGTTGTTTTTTATATATATATATATATATATATATATATATATATATATATATATATATATATGTTTATATGTGCATCTATATACATATATGTATATATACATATGCATATATACATATTCACACATACATATATGTGTACATATATGTCTATATATGTATAAATACATGTATATCTATATACATATGCATACATATATATATGCACACACACACACACACACACACACACACACACACACACACACACACACACACACACAACACACACACACACACAATATATATATATATATATATATATATATATATATATATATATATATATATATATATACACACATATATACATACACGGTGTATGTGTGTGTGTGTGTGTGTGTGTGCGCGCGTGCGCGCATTAATATATATATATATATATATATATATATATATATATATATATATATATATATATATATACATATATATATATATATATATATATATATATATATATATATATATATATATATATATGTATATATGTACATATTATATATATATATATATATATATATATATATATATATATATATATATATATATGGGGCCGCGGTGGCCGAATGGGTAGAACGTCGGACTCAAGACTGTCACGACGGCAATCTGAGTTCGAGGGTTCGAGTCACCGGCCGGCGCGTTGTTCCCTTGGGCGAGGAACTTCATATACATATACACACATACACGCATGTGTGTGTGTGTGTGTGTGTGTGTGTGTGTGTGTGTGCATTAATATATATATATATATATATATATATATATATATATTAATGCGTATGTGTGTGTGTGTGTGTGTGTGTGTGTGTGTGTGTGTGTGTGTGTGTGTGTGTGTGTGTGTGTGTGTGTGTGTGTGTGTGTGTGTGTGCGTTAATATATATATATATATATATATATATATATATATATATATATATATATATATATATATACATATATATATGCATATATATATATATATATATATATATATATATATATATATATATATATATATATATATATGTATATATATATAAAACTACAATTGAGTATCATGCTGTGACCACGGCTGCTCAAACATGAACCTACCGTTAAAAAAAATAAATATACGTGTGCAAAAAAAATGTATGCATATATATATATATATATACATATATTATATACGTGTGTGTGTGTGTGTGTGTGTGTGTGTGTGTGTGTGTGTGTGTGTGTGTGTGTGTGTGTGTGTGTATGAGTGTGTGGGGTGTGTGGTGTGTGTGGTGTGTGTGTGTGTGTGTGTGTGTGTGTTTTGTGTGTGGTGTGTGGGGTGTGTGTGTGTGTGTGTTTTGTGTGTGGGGTGTGTGTGTGTGTGTGTGCGTTAATATAAATATATATATATATATAGATAGATAGATAGATAGATAGATAGATAGATAGATAGATAGACAGAAAGATATATATATGTATACACACACACACACATATGTGTATATATATATATATATATATTATATATTATATATATATATTAATTTTTTATATATATATATATATATAGTGTGTGCGTGTATGACTGCCTCGGCGAGGGATGCTCAGCGTAAGGCCTATGGAGAAACTCTGATCTGGCCTTTTCGCCGTTTGGCGGAGCAGGGACAGGGGCGCCCTTCAAGGAAGATGCACACCTTGCACCGGATTGGCTGCAGGCGAGGTCTGCCCCGCCCCTGCAGGAGGAGCTTAAGGGCCTGAAGGGCGGCCTCCCTCCGAAGCCCGGGCTCGGACCAGGTCTTGCTGCCGCGCCTGAGGGAAAGAGAAATAGTGAGGTAAATAGATAGGTATAGAGAGAGTAAGAAAAAAAAGGAAAATAAAAAAGAAAAAAGAAAAGAAGAGAGACAGAAAGACAGAAAAAAGAGAAAGTGAGAAAGAGAGAGAGAGGGAGGGAGAGAGTACGTGGGAGGAGAAAAAAAGGGAAGAGAAAATAAATATATTTTTATTGCTTCCTCTTGTTTTGCGATATGCTCTTGCATTTGTGCAGTATTTCTTCGTAAAAAAGCGCGTTTCAGTTATATAAACCAACCTGTTGATTGTATTCACGTGTTTTATGTTTCTCTGTTGTCAAAGTATTACGTATTCACGAAAAGACATAACATATTAGTAAAGAGGTTTAATTCTGTTTCGGTAAGACGTTCTCGGTAGTTCACACTCTTCACCTGCCGAGATAAGGTTGTCTCACGGGGCAGCTGTTTTCGGTTTAAAAGACTCTATTATCATTATTTTTGTTATTATTGTTATTTATATCATTATTATTATCATTATTATTATTATTATTGTTATTATTATCATTACTATTATTATTACTATGACTATTATTATCATTATCATTATTATTGTTATAATTATTATTGTTAGTAGTAGTAGTAGCCTCGTCATTATTACTATTTGTATCATCATTCAGTGTCAGTCGTGTCGAGTGACGTAGGTGCTGCCCCGCTCGCCGTGAGTTCTTCTTCATCTCACACGCGATAAGGAAAGAGGCTTATAATGCAAATTCCTCGATCCTCAGATAAGCGTTATCTAATTCCAGTTTTGCCAGCATCCTGCAATTAAAGACACATGTAAACCAAACGCAGCAAAAACAAGATGGCGCCTCTTCCTCTGGCATTTCGTCGACTTGTTTGGCGACTTCGTAGTTTCGCTAATAAAATTAATGGAATTTGATCAGAGTATCAAAATCTGTTGACCAGAGAGCAAGTTCTTTTTTTCTGGCTAATATAAAGACAATAATACCGCAATCATTAGTATGATGAGATGCTCTTGGAAAGTATGCTTTCAATGAAATGAGATGCTGAAGCGTGACTTGCATTTTATGACTGACCGTCTTCTTTGGTTGCGCCAATTTGGATTCAGGCGGATTAGATTATCGTTATGATTATTGTCCTCACTATTGTTATTCATCAGCGTAATAGCCATCACTGCCATCCTCATCATCACCATCACTATCGCCATCCTCCGCTCCCTCTTCCTTATCATCACCCTCGTTATAATTATCAGCAGCAGCACAGTACTATCATCCCCATCACCATCAACATCATTATTTTCATCCTCAACACCATCATCATTACATCATCGTCAACATCATCACAATCAAAATAACTGCCATCACCATCATCAAAATGCATTTGTTATGAGATATGATCACCTTTATCATCACCGTCATCATGATGATGATCATCATCATCCCCCTCATCATCATCATCTTCATAATCATTATCTTTATTACAATCTTCATCATTATTATCCCCGTCATCATAAATATCGTCATTATCACCATCATTTCCATCACTCTAACCATCATCATCATCATCACCATCACTATTAAAAGCATTTCGTCATAAAATACAGGCTATAAATCTTTGCTCAAATATATATTAAATAATTGGCTGAGATAATTTCGGCCTCTGACGTCGCAATCTTCTCTGGCGCCACGCTGTCTGCGCCGCTCGCCGCCGGCCGGACCCAGACCTCCTAACTCTCTCTTTCTCATCCTCTCCCTTTCTCTCTCTCTCTCAATCTCTTTCATTTTCCCACTCTTTCTCTCACTCTGCCATTCTCACTCTCTCTCATCTCACTCTATATCTCACCACTTTCTCACTCTGTCTCTATAAACTCTCTCTCTCTCTCTCTCTCTCTCTCTCTCTCTCTCTCTCTGTCTATCTATCTATCTATCTCTCTCTAGACAGACAGATAGATAGATACACATATATATAATATAGAGAGAGAGAGAGGGGGGGAGATAGGTAGATAGGTAGACAGGCAGATAGATAGATATATAGATAGATAGATAGATAGATAGATAGATAGAAGAAGAGAGAGAGAGAGAGAGAGAGAGAGAGAGAGAGAGAGAGAGAGAGAGAGATGGATATATATATATATATATATATATATATATATATATATATATATATAGATATAGACACACACACACACACACACACACACACACACACACCACACATAATATATATATATATATAATATATAATATATATATATATATATAATATATATATATATATATTATATATATATGTATATATATATATATATATATATATATGATATATATATAATATATATATATATATATATATATATATATATATATATATATATATATATATATATATATATAGATATATATTCTGGGTAAGACAAACTGCACTCTGGGGTTCCCTTGAACAAGAATAGCACCCTATTAGCTCCCTATGCCAGGGTTGCGGTGAAGCTGTCGGCAGCAGGGCAGTGGATATCTGGTGAAAACACCTTCGGTTCTACTGATTACTGGTTTCACTAAACAATATGTCTGGCGTATTGCAGTGTAACTGTTTCAAAGCGGCAGAGATAGTTCCTCCTTGTTGGAGACTGCGAGTTGAGGAGCCTGGGGGATTCCACTCAACTTTTCTTTTCTCCTGACAAACCTCTACACCAATGATTAAATACAGAAATTATAATTCATACCACATCGCGTGGGTTATCAAGGGGCGCGTTGTTCAGTGGGCAACCAGGCTGACAATGTTAAATATGCATCTGGAAGACAAAGAAGACAAAGAAAACATGTCCAATTAAGAAAAACATTAAAAATCGGAACGTGGAACGTAAGGAAAATGAAAGAGTTGGGTAAATTACATACTGTCTGTAACGAAATGGATAGATACAACATTCAAATACTAGGAATCAGTGAGACCAATTGGAAAAGTAATGGAAGTTTCAAAACTAAAGAAAACAAGACTTCTTTTTTCTGGAAAAGAAGAAGGAAACTATAGTCACGGAGTTGCTATGATTCTCACGAAAAAAACTGCAAATGCACTAATTGGGTACAGCCCAATAAATGATCGCGTTATAAAAGTCAGAATACAAGCAAAACCTCATAACATCAGTATTATACAATGCTACCCACCAACCAACATTGGAAATGATGAAAAAATGGAAACTTTTTATAACACTCTCCAAGAAACTTTAGACACAATCCCTAACAGAGATGTAAAAGTAATTATGGGAGACCTCAACGCCAAAGTAGGAAAAAATGATCTAAAAACTGACATCTGTGGAAAATTCGGCCTTGGAAATATAAATGAAAGAGGTGAAGATTTTATTGAATTCTGTAGTACAAATAATCTAGTTATAGCCAACACATTGTTCCAACACCACCCTAAAACATTTGTACACGTGGTTTTCACCAAATTGACTACATTGTGTTGAACCAGAAATGGAAAAGTTGTATAAAAAATGCCAAAACAAGACCTGGTGCCGACTGCAACAGTAACCACCAACTACTAACTATCGACTTTCAAATAAGATTAAAAAAGATGGAGCATCCAACACAACCTCTAAAGCTCGACTACAAAACTCTTGACAACAATTACAGAATTACAGTGTCAAACAAATTTGAATTGCTTAATCAATGTGAAGATGATAAAACACCAAATGAGAAACACCAAGTGGGAAGAAGGAAAAGAACTCCTGCTGAGCACTGCTTAAGAAACTATCACCAAAAAGAAAAAGACAAATTCCCCCTGGATATCTGAAGAAACACTAAGTGAAATTGAAACAAGAAGATGCCTAAAATCGAAGGGAATCAATAATCCAGTTGAAAATTTAATTTACAAAAAGCAAAATACAAAAATTCAAAGATTATTGCGACGAGATAAGGCAAAGTATTTAAATAAACATTGCCAGAGAATTGAAAACTAAAGAACTCTACCAAGGAGTACGAAACATAACGCGAAAAATTAAATCTACAATGGACACTATCAAAACTGAAGATGGACTAGTTTTATGTGATGGAAAAGAAATCAAAGATAGATGGAATCAATATTGTTCCAACCTATACAAAAAGAATAAAGATCCAACAACAACATTAATTGGACTCAATGACAGCGAAGATGAGCCACCGCCACTGCTAGACGAAGTTATAAAATCCATAAAAGAAATAAAGAAAAACAAGAGCCCGGGAATAGATGAAATAACAGCAGAACTAATCAAGAATGCTGGCGAAAGTGTTGAATACTTCTTCTACAAACTTTGTACGAAAATATGGAATGAAAGAAGAGGGCCAGAAGACTGGGTAAAATCAGTCTTTATTCCCATACCTAAAAAAGGTGATGCACTCCAATGCAACTATAAGAGTACAATTGCATTAATAAGTCACAGCAGCAAAATTTTATTAAAAATTATTGCTGAAAGAATTAAATCGAAGTTAAGAGAAGAAATTGCAGACGAACAAGCAGGTTTTCGCCCTGGAAAAGGTACCAGAAATCAAATCTTAAACCTGAAATTGATCATAGAGAAAAATAGAGAACATCAGAAAGACCTATACCTGTGTTTCATCGATTACTCGAAGGCTTTTGATACTGTTGATCACGATATCCTCTGGAATAACATGAACAATATGAGGTTTCCGAAGCACATCATCCAACTAATAAAAGCCATGTATGACCAACAACAAGCAACTGTAAGAACCACTTATGGGTTAACAGAATGGTTCAAAGTCAACCAAGGAGTACGACAAGGTTGCATTTTGTCTCCGCACCTTTTTAATATATATTCTGAAGCTATTATGAGAGATACTATAGAGAATTCTGAAGGAACTGTAGATGTTGGAAGATACAAAGTATCGAATCTGAGATACGCCGATGATATAGTTTTGATCGCCAGCAGTATCACTGAACTACAACAACTGTTAGATAAAGTTAGAGAAGCAAGCGAAAAGGCTGGTTTGTTTCTTAATGCTAAGAAAACTAAGATCATGAATATTAGAATATAACCACTGTTACAATCAGTGGAGTGGTTGTGGAAAGTGTGAAAGAGTTCACTTATTTTGGAGCTGTTTTAACTAATACATATGATGATTCACCAGAGATAAAAAGAAGAATTGCCATTGCCAAAAACGCCACAGTTGCTCTCAATAACATTTGGAAAGACCGAAGCATTACCATATGGACAAAACTGAGGTTATTGAAATCATTAGTTTTCCCAATTGCGTCATATGGTTCTGAGTGTTGGGTGCTGAAGAAGATAGACAAGAAAAAGGTCAATAGTTTTGAAATATGATGTTACAGACGAATCCTACGTATTAAATGGACGGAGAAGAAAACGGATGATGAAGTGCTGAGAAAAATAGATTGTAAAGATCGGCTGTTGGACATCTTGAACAAAAGAAAACTAAAGTTTATTGGTCATGTGATGAGAAGTAAAAGTATTGAGAAAGACTTGTTGACAGGGATGGTGATAGGAAACAGAGGAAGGGGCAAACCGAAGACAAGACTGAGCGACAACATCAAAGATATTTGCGGGTTGTCGATGGTACAAGTTGAAAGAAAAGCACAAGATCGAGTTGAGTGGCGAAGGATGGTGGAGAGGTCCACGGCTGCTCAAGCATGAGCATACCGTTATTGATGATTGATGCGTGTGTGTGTGTGTGTGTGTGTGTGTGTGTGTGTGTGTGTGTATACATGTATTTTTTTTTCCAACAGCCATTCGTTCCACTGCAGGACATAGGCTTCTCTCAATTCATTACTGAGAGGTTATATGGCAGAGCCACCCTTGCCTGATTGGGTGCCCTTCCTAATCAACCGCGGTTTATGCCACGGCGGTGACTTCCCCTACGACACATGCGCTCAAGGCGATATGTCGTTTTCTAGGCAGGCAATCGAGGTTAAGTTCCTTGCCCAAGTGAACAACGCGCCGGCCGGTGACTCGAACCCTCGAACTCAGATTGCCGTCGTGAGAGTATTGAGTCCGATGCTCTAACCACTCGGCCATGGCGGCCTACACATGTATATATATATATATATATATATATATATATATATATATATATATATATATATATATATACATATACACACACACATATTAGAGAATATTAAACACCATCGTCAGATGGTGTATAATATTCTCTAATATTCTCTCTAGCAGATGTATATATATTTTTTTTCCTTTTTTATCCTTTGATTCATTCCACAATTATTAATCTATGAGTTTATTTCTGTTATCAAGGCTGTCTCAGCGCAGAACTTCTGGCGTGGGGGATCCTCGACGCTCGTCCGTGGCGGCGGTCTCCTCATCGGGCCGCCGAGGTTCCTCCTCGAGCCCAGCCGTCGCCCCCTCTTCCCCGGGCTCCTCTTCCCTGGGCTCCTCCTCCCTGGGCTCCTCCTCCCTGTGCTCCTCCTCCCTGGGCTCCTCCTCCCTGGGCTCCTCCTCCCTGGGCTCCTCCTCCCTGGGCTCCTCCTCCCTGGCTCCTCCTCCCTGGGCTCCTCCTCCCTGGGCTCCTCTTCCCTGGGCTCCTCTTCCCTGGGCTCCTCTTCCCTGGGCTCCTCTTCCCTGGGCTCCTCCTCCCTGTGCTCCTCCTCCCTGTGCTCCTCCTCCTTGGGCTCCTCCTCCTTGGGCTCCTCCTCCCTGTGCTCCTCTTCCCTGGGCTCCTCCTCCCTGGGCTCCTCCTCCCTGGGCTCCTCTCCCTAGGCTCCTCCTCCCTCGGCTCCTCCTCCCTGGGCCCCTCCTCCTCCCGCCTCGGATCCGTCACCTCGAACGTCCCGTCCAGGTTGAACTGCAACCGCTTCCCGTCGAGAAACGGCAGGCCGAGGAGTGGGTTCTCGTAGCCCTCTGGCGTTTCTTCGGGCATCACATAGAATATGCCATCTCGCGCCTCGCAGTCGAACGCCCTGACGCACAAGTCTGTGGCTGCGTACTTTATGGAGACTGTGTAATTAGTTCCGTGTAATCTGATGTTAGGCACAAGACGAGTCAGGGACAGGCCGAGCTCCGATGCCAGATCTAGGGAGCCTCTCGTGTAGAGCTCGTTGCATGTGTCCACTTCCATCTCCACGTCCTTCCCCTCGACGTTGACTGTGGTCACCGGTATCTCCCAACTGTGGTCATAGTTGTAATCGCGGAACGTCAGTTTATTCCTGTCCAGGTCGATGATGCAGCAGTAGCTTTCAAGAACATTAAGACCAAGCAAGTTGTGTTTGAAATAGCGTGCAACCACGAAGGAGGCACTGAACACACAATCGCTGACAATAACCTCAAGCCTCAAAGTTCCCAGATCATTGGGGGAGTCATATATAGTTGTCTCCACGTCGCTCTCGTCATAACCCAGGATCGCCATCTGCTCTCTGCTGATGCAGCTAAACTAAGCCCCGGTGTCGACCGCGATGCAGGTTGGGATTCGGTCCAACTCGATCATGACGTGAGGCATATCCTCGATGCGGAAAATGTCTATTGTCGCTTCGAGTTGTTCTTCAGGGTCACACTCTACCGTTTCCGCGATATGAGTTCCTTTTGTTTCTTCAGTGTTAGCCATTTCTCTTGCTTCTTCGATGTGAGTCATTTCCCTCGTTTGCTCTTCCGCTCTGGAGATGTCGAGGGCTGTTTGAACTTGTTTCGCCTCCGTTGCCTCAAGATCTCGTTGTCGCCGCTGAGCCTTAGCAATTGCGCTTCTCGGACGGTGTCGGAGCTCCCTTGACTTTCGTAACGAGGTTATGTATGTGAGTGTTTGCCTGTGCGTATGAGAGAGAAAGAGAAAGAGAGAGAGAGTGTGTGTGTTTGTATGTGTGTGTGTGTTTGTGTGTGTGTTTGTGTGTGTGTGTGTGTGTGTGTGTTTGTGTGTGTGTGTGTTTGTGTGTGTGTGTTTGTGTGTGTGTGTTTGTGTGTGTGTGTGTTTGTGTGTGTGTGTGTGTGTGTGTGCATGTGTTTGTGTGTGTGTGTTGTGTGTGTGTGTGTGTGAGCATATATGTGAGTATGTATGAATGTTTGTAAGTGTATGTGTGAGTGTGCGCGCGCGTGCGCGTGTGTGTGTGTGTGTGTGTGTGTGTGTGTGTGTGTGTGTGTGTGTGTGTGTGTGTGTGTGTGTGTGTGTCTGTGTGTGTGTGCGTGTTTTTTTGTTTTTTTTTGTGTGTGTGTGTGTGTGTGTGGTGTGTGTGTGTGGTGTGTGTGGTGTACTTTTGCCCAGCCTGGTTGCCCACTGAAAAACGCGCCCTTGAAAACCCCACGCGATGTGGTATAAATTAAAATTTTTCGTATTTTAATCATTGGTGTAGGGGTTTGTGGAGAAAAGAAAAGTTTATTTGGAAACCCCCAGGCTCCTAAACTCGCAGTTTTCCAAAAAGGAGGAATTTTCTCTCCCGGTTTGAAACATTTTTACACTGCAATACCCAGCCCTATTGTTTAGTGAACCAGTAAAGTAGAACCAAGGTTTTTTCCCACCAGATATCCACTCCCTGCTCCCGAAAAGTTTACCGCAACCCGGGCATAGGGAGCTAAAGGGTGCTTTTTCTTGTTAAAGGGCCCCCAGGTGCGGTTTGTCTACCCAGGACAAATATATATAAAATATATATAATAATATATATATTTTTATTTTATTATAGATATAAAATATATAATAATATATGTATATTTTATATATTATATATAAAATTCATATATATCCATATGATAATATATATTAATATATATTTTTATAAATTTAAAATATATATATATATGCATAAAATATATTAGTATATATAGTATTTTATATCTATCTATAATTTTATAAAAAATTATATACTTATATAAAAACTATATTTTTACATATATAATATATATATATATATCTATATATATATATAAAAATTATAAAATTATATTTCTGTATTTGTGTGTGTGTGGGTGTGTGTGTGTGTATGTAAAATATTTTATATATATTATATATATATATTATATCTCTATATTTTAAAATTTTATTATATATGTGTGTGTGTGGGGTGGGGGTTTTTGTGTGGTGTGTGTGTGTGTGTATGTATATATATAAAAAATTTATAGATATAGTATTTATATATATATATAAAATTCCATCTCTCTCTCTCTCTCTCCTCTCTCTCTCTTTTCTTCTCTTCTCTCTCTTCTTTGCTGTTCCTCTACCCTTTTTAAATCCCCTTCTATTCCTCTCTCTTATTCTCTCCTTTTCTCTTTTCTCTTTTCTCTCTTCTTTCTCCCCTCTCTATCTCTCCCTCCCCCTCTCTCTCTCCCTTATCAATCTATTTACCCTATTACATCTATATATCTACTATCTGCCGCCCTCCTATCTACCTATCTCCCCCCCTCCCCCCTTCTCTATATAATTAAAAATATAGTGTATCATCTATCTGTCTGTCTAGAGGAGATAAAAGTAAAAATAGAAGAAGAGAGAGAGAAAAGGAGAGGAGAAAGAAAATGGAGAGAGAGGGGAAGAGAGGGGAGAGAGAGAAGAGAGAGAGAGAGAGAGGAAGGAGAAGAGAGATTTTCTATAGAGACAGAGTGAGAAAGGGGTGAGTTTAAGATTGGAATGAGAGAGATTTGGAGAAGGAAAGAGTGAGAGAAAGAGTGGGAAAATAAAAGGTTTGAGGAGAGAGAAAAAAGGGAGAGGTAGAAAAAAGGGGATTTGGGGGTTCGGGGTCCGGCCCGGGGCGAGCGGCAGACAGCGTGGCCGGCCCAGGGGGAAGTTTGCGACGGAAGGGGGGCCCCAAAATTATCCACCCAATTTTTTAAATATATTTTTGAGCAAAGATTATAGCCTGTTTTTATGAAAACAAAAGTTTTTAATAGGGGGGGGGTGATGATGATATGATGAGGGTTAGAGTGGGGAAAGTGATGGGGGTAAGGGACGATTTTTTATGAGGGGCGGGGAAAATTAATGTTTGAAAGATTTTTAATAAAGATAATGATTATAAGAAAGATGAATGAGGGGGGTGATGATTTATCTCATCATGATGACGGTGATGATAAAGGTGATCATATCTCATAACAAAGCATTTTTTATGATGGTGATGGCAGTTATTTTTTTTGTGAGGGGGGTTGGAACGATGTGTAATATGATGGTGTTGAGGATGAAAATAATGATGTTGATGGTGATTGGGGGGAAAATTTCTGTGCGCTGCTTTAAATTATAACGAGGGGGATGATAAGGAAAAGGGGCGGGGGGATGGCGATAGTGTGGTGAGGGTGAGGATGGGAAATGATGGCTATTACCTTTATAATAACCAAAATGAGGACAATAATCAAACGATAACTAATCCGCCTGAACCAAATTGGCGCAAACCAAGAAAACGGTCAGTCAAAAATGCAAAAGTCACGCTTCAAGGCCCTTCATTTCATTTTAAAATACTTTTCCCAAAAGCATTCATCATACTAAGGGTTGCGGATTATTGTCTTATATTTGCCGAAAAAAAAAACCTTTTCTTTCTGGTAAAAAAATTTTTATAAAACCCCCTCAAAAATTTCCCTTTAATTTTTTTTACGAAAATACGAAGTCGCCCCAAAAAAGTCGACGAAAAGCCAAAAGGAAAGAAAAGGGGCCCCTCTTTTTTTTGCTGCGTTTGGTTTTCATGTGCCCTTTTAAAGGGAGGGGTTTGGCAAAAAATGGAAATTTGGAAAAGCTTATTTGAGGATCGAGGGGTTTGCATTATAAACCCCTTTCCCTTTTCGCGTGTGAGTGAAGAAGAAATAAAGGCGAGCGGGGCAGCACCTACGTCACTCGACACGACTGAACGGGAAAGATGTAAAATTTGTTAAAGACGAGGCTAAATACTAATAAATAACAATAAAAATTATAACAATAATAATGATAATGATAAAAATATCCCTAGTAAAATAATAGCAATGATAATAAGAAAAAATAATAATAAAATAAAGATAAAATAAAAATAAAAATAATTAATAAAAAAATAAAATTAATTTAAAAATAATAAAGTGTAAAATAGTTTAACAATAAAAAAAAATAAGATAATGATAATGTATAAATAACAATAATAAAAAAAAATATGATAATAGGTCTTTTAAACCGAAAAAAGCTTTTCCCCGTGAGGGCAACCTTATCTCGGCGGTGAAGAGTGTGAACTTTTCCGGGGGAACGTCCCCCCTTTCCGAAACAGAAATTAAAACCCCTTTACTAATAGTTAGTCTTTTTTGTGGGAATTTCGTAATACTTTGACAAAAAGGAGAAACATAAAACCCCGTGGAAAACAATAACCCGGTTGGTTTATATAACTGAAACGCCCCTTTTTTACGAAGAAATACTGCACAAAGCAAGAGAAAATCGCAAAACAAGGGGGAAACAATAAAAAATATTTATTTTCCCCTTCCCTTTTTTTTTCCCCCCGTAATCTCTCCCCCCCTCTCTCTCTTTTTCACTTTCTTTTTCTGTCTTTCGTTTTCTTTTTTCTTTTTTTTTTTTATTTCTTTTTTTTTTTCTCTCTCTATATCTATCTTTTACCCCCACTATTTTTTCCCTTTTTTCCGGCGCGGCAGCAAGACCTGGGCCGAGCCCGGGGTTCGGAGGGAGGCCCCCCCTTTAGGCCCTTAAGCTCCTCCTGCAGGGGCGGGGCAGAACCCTCGCCCTGCAGCGCCAATCCGGTTGCCAAGGTGTGTGCCATTCTTCTTCCTTGAAGGGCGCCCCTGTCCCCTGCTCCGCCAAAACGGGCGAAAAAGGGCCAGATCAGAGTTTTCCTCCATAGGCCCTTACCGCTGAGCATCCCTCGCCGAGGCAGTCCATAACCACGCACAATATATATATATAATATAATAATATATAATTATATATTATATAATATATAATTATCTTATATATAATTATATATATAGTTGATAATATACACCACATATGTGTTGTGTTGTGTGTGTGTATATAACATAATATATTATCTTTCTGTCTATCTATCTATCTAATCTAATCTATCTAACTATCCTATCTATCTATATATTTATATTATTTTATATTAACGCACCACCCACACACCCCACCAAACCACAAAAAAAAACAAACACACCACCACACACCAACACACACAACACCACCACACCCCACACCACACAACCACACACAACACCCACACTCTACACCACACCACCAAACAACACCACCAACACACCACCCCACCACACACCACACCAACACCACAACACACACACCACCCACAACCAACCCACACACACAACCACACACACACACAACACCCACAACACACACCGTAATTTAATATATGTAATATTATATAATATGGCATACCATTTTTTTTTTTGCACACGTAATATTTATTTTTTTAAAACGGGGGTTTTTTTTTTTGGAAAAGCCGGGGGGTCCCAAAGCATGGTTTAACTTAAAATTGTTTTTTTTATATATAATACAAAAAAAATATTAAAATTTTAATTAAAAGAAAAATTTATATTATAAATTTTATATATATTGAATTTTAAAAATGTAAATTATAATATATTAAATAATATAATAATAAAATTTTTTATTTAATATAATTATTATTTATTAAAAAAAACGCCCCACACCCACACCCAAAAACCCCAAAAAAACACAAACCACAACCCCCCCACCCCACACCCCCCCCCCCCAACCCCCCCCCCCCCACACACCCCCCACCCCCCCCCCCACACAAAACCCCCAAATTTTAAAATTTAATATATTTATATAATAATAAAATTATATAATTTATTAAAAATTTTAATGAAAACCCACACCCCAAAAACCCACACCACAAAACAACCACCCCCCATGCGTGTTTGGGGGTATTATGTATAGGGGAAAATTTTCTCCCCCAAGGGAAAAAAAAAAAAACGCGCCGGCCGGGGGACTCGAAAAACCCTCAAAAAAACCGGGGGTTTTGCCCGTTTTGGGCCCCATTTTTCCCCCGGGGGGGGGGGACTTTTTCCCAAAAAACCCCATTCCCGGCCCCAACCGGGGGGGCCCAAAAATTATTTATAAATATAATATTTAAATAAAATAAAATATTATAATTTAAAAATATAATAATATATATATAATGTATATTTTATATTAATAAAATAATATTTAATAATTAATAATTTTTAATATAAATTTAATAATATTTATATAAAATGTAAAAAAATTTTTAATTTATATTATATTTTTATATATATTATATTATTTATTATATTTAATATATATAATGTATATTTTTTACATAATAATTATATATAAATAAATTTTAATATTTTATAAAATATATATATATATGTTGGTTATATTATATTAAATTTAAAAAATAATATATAATTAAAATAATATATATTATTTTTTTATTAATTGGCGGCGCACCCGGGCGCCCCCCCCACACACCCCCCCACAACCAAAAAAAAATTTTTATTTGATGTAAATATTTGTGTATTATAATATATATTATATATTTAATAAAATTTATTATTTATATTTTAATATATATGGGGTGGGGGTGTGTGGGGTTTTGTTTGTTTTTTGGTGGTGTGTTTGTTTGTTGGGGTGTGTTGGTGGTGTTTTGTGTGTGGGGCATTTTATTAATTTGTAGCTTTTTAATGTTTAGATATCATTTTATTTTTAAAAAATATAAAAACTTTATTGTAAAAACCATATATGGGTTTTGGGTTGAAAAAAAATTTTTTATATTTTTACATAAATTTGTTTTTTTTTAAAACCCCCAATTAACAAAAAAAAAAATAATTTTAAAAATTATATATAAAATTATTTTAAAATAATATATAATTTAAAATTAATGCCATTTTATACATTTTATGTATATATCTGTAATAAATAAAATTTATATATTAATTTTTAATAAATATATAAAATAATATAATATAAAAAATTTTAAAAAATTTTAAAACCTTTTACCACCATGCACCACGGGGAAAACCGGCACCCCCAACCCCCAAAAACCCCACCCCCCCCAACGGGGCGCGCGGGCCGTGGCACACCCCCCAGATGTGTAAATTTTTAAATATATATATATATAAAATATATATAATATTATTTAATAATTTTTAATATTATATATTTTTTTTTTTTTTTTTTTTTTTTTTTTTTTTTTTTTTTTTTTTAAAAACGGTTTTGGGTTCATTTTTGAGCCGCCGTGGCCCAAGCATGTTTTTTAAAAATTGTAGTTTTTTTCCTTTTTTTATGCTTTTAAAAGTGATCGTGGTGGGGGTTCCCCATTTTTTTTTTTCCCCAGGAAATGCCGGGGGTTTACCTTTTAGGGAAAAATCATTTTCCCTTTTTTTTACCCGGGCTTGGGACCACCCCCAACTGGGTTTTGGGGGGGGCCAAAACCCAGTGGCTGGTAGGGCAAACGAGGGTAAAAAAATTTTTATAGATAGATAATTTTTGGGATTTTGGGTCTTTTTTTCCTCCCCAACTTTTTTTCCCCTCTTCCCCCTCGCAATCCCTCTCCCTCTCTTCTTCCCTTCTCTCCGTTTTTAATCAAAAAAAAGGGGGGACAAACTTAAAAGGAATTTAAAAAAAGGGGACTCCCCAGTCGAAATTTACAATTTTAAAAGGGTTTTGCAAAAAAAAAAAAATTTTCCCTGAGAAAATCATCCTATCAAAATTAAAAATTTAAAAACGTAAAAAAAGGTTTTTTAAAAATAAATTTAAAAATAAAAAAAAAAATTTTGGGGGGGTTTTCAAAAGGGGGAAAAAATTGAAATTTTGGGGATTAAACATTTTTAAAAAAACTTTTTCTCCGAAAAAAAAACTGGAAGGGGGTCAAAGGGGTATGCAGTAACAAGTTGACCGAAAACCCGCCATTTTTTGGGTTTGGGCCATTTTTTGCTTAAAAAAATATTTTAAAGGGGAAAAGTTTTTTTTTTAATTGGAAAAAATTTTTTTAAAAAATTGCTGGGGATTTTTTTGTAAAATTTTTGAAAAAGTTTAATTTGGATGGGGGGAATAGGGAAAAAGAAAATGTTTTCGGTTTTTTTTTTTTAAACCAGGGGGGACAAAAAAAAGGTATGGGGGAAAAAACGGGGGCCCCCGGGGGGAAAATTTAACTTGGGGGGGAAAAGGGCGGGGGGAATCTTTTTTTCAAAAAAAAACTTTTTTGCAATACAATTCTCTCTAAATTTTTTCCTCTCTCTCTTCTCTCTCTCCCCTCTCCTCTCCCCTCTCTCTCTTCTAAAAAAAATATTTATATTAAATTATATTTATATTATTTATATTTTATTTATATTTAAATTTTAAAAAAATGTGTATAATTTATATTAAACATAAAAAAAAACACCAAAAAAAACCCCAAAAACATTGCCAAAAAATTTTCTGGTGTGGTGGGTTGTTGTTGTGTGGGGGTGTGGTTTGTGTGTGTTTTTTTTTTGGGGGGTGGGGTGGGGTTTGTGGGGTTTTGGGTGGGGGGTTTGGTGTGGGGGGGGTTGGCGGGGGGTGTGCTAGTATTTTTCTCCAAAAAACCTTTTTGGGAAGGGCAATAAAAAAATTTTAAAAAAATCAAAGAAAAAAATAAAAAAAAACGCAAAACCCCACTAATTTTTTTTTTTAATGGGGAAAACTTTAATCTAAAAAATAAAAAAACCCCAAAATTCCCCCCCCTGGATGATAGTTTTTTTTTTTGCCTTTAAAAAATACCCCCCACCACTATAAAAAAGTATTTTGGGGCCCTTTTTTTTTTTTGGGCCCACAAAAAAGGCATTGAAAAAACATAAAAAACTCCCCAAAAAAATTTTTGTAAAAATTTTTAGGGGCCCCCCCCATGCGAAAAGTGTGGGGGGGCCCCGAGGCAAATTTTTGAAAAAAGGGGGGGGGGGGGGGAAAAATTTAAAAAAAAGTATATACAATTTTTTTATGGTGGGAAAAAGATTTCGGGGGGAATTTTGAGTTCGAAAAAAAAAAAAAAAAAGGGTTTTTTTTGAGAAATTTAAAAAAAAAAAGGTAAAAAATTTTTTCCATTTTTTTTGCCATTGTTTTTTGATGGGGGAAACTTTCTCCCCTCTTTTTTGCATTTTTTTTTTCTTTATTTTGGGAAACCGGATGGGGAAAGCCCAAAAGGTCGAGGAAAAAAAACAATTCCCGGGGGACCGTATCAAAATTTGGTCAAAAAAAAATTGCAAAAACGGGGCCGAAAGCAAAAAAAACTGGGGGAAAGGGGGAAAAAACAGAAAAAAAAAAAAGGGGGGGGAAAAAAAAAGACTCGGCGGTTTTTACTTTTTTAAAAGCCCTGTTTTTAAAACCCCCCCCCAATTGCCATTTCCCCCGCGAAGGGGGACGAAAGCCCCCGGGGGCCCCCCAAAAAAAAAAAAAATTTTAACGGTTTAAAAAATTAGAAACAGTTGGGAAAAGGCCCACGTTTTTTTTTTCAGCTCCTAAAGGGTTTTCGGGAAAAAAAAACGCCCCACGGGGTTTTCAAAAAAAAAACCTAAACCCCCACGACTGTAAACCCAAAAAAGCCTTTTTTTTTTCCGTTTTTAGACCCAAAAAACGATTCAAAAGTCATTTTTTTTTATATTTTTCGCCCCCCAAGAAAATTGGGTTTAACCCCGAACCTTGGGTTTGTGTTTTGCCACATTTAACCCGGCGAGGGTTGCGGGGGGTTGGGGGAAAAAAAAAAACCGAGTCACAAAAAAAGAGCCTTTCTTTTTGGGGTATTTATTGAAAGGGTTTTCAGTTTTTTTTCGGGGTTTTGCAAAAAAATCCCCTCCCAAAATTTTTCTTTTTTCCCCCTTTTTTTTTCATCCAAAAAAATTAAACTTATCTTTTTGGCAAAAAAAAAAAAAAACCCCCAAAATTTTTTAAAAGGGATGAAAAAAAATTTTTTTTTCTTATTTTTTTTTTGTCTTTTTTTTCCCCAATCCCGTATATTTTTTCAAGGGGGGGGGGGGATTTTGGAATACCCTTTTTAACGGGGGGGGCCCGATTTTTCCCCTCCCGAGTTTTTTAAAATGCGCCACCTTTTTCCGTTTTTGGAAAAAACCCCAAAAACAGGGGCTGGGATAAAGGAATATTAGAAAAAAAATATTGGGGGAAACACCCATGGATATATAACAGGGTAACATTTTTTGTTATTTTTAATGGGAAAAAAAAAAAAAAAAATTTTAAAAAATTAAATAATAATTATGAGAAAAAAAATTAAAAAAATATGGATAATAACAAGTGGGGGATAAAATCATCTTCGAAAAATAGGGACCCCTTTTAAAATAAGATAAAAATTTTTTAAAAAAAATTTTAAAAAAATTTAAAAAAGATAATAAAAGCCCAATGATAATAATGTGGTAAAAAAAAGGGGTTTTTTTTTAAAAAAACAATGGAAAAAAAACATACGATTGTGATAAAAAAAAATAAAAAAAAAATTTTTTTTAATTTTTACGATGATAGGAAATAAAAATTAAAAAAAAAAATAATAAAAAATAATAATAAAAAAAAAAAACCCCAAAAAATGCCCCCCGTCATAAAAAACGGTTTAAAAAAAACTTTTTTCAAATTTAAAAAAAGATAAAAGAAAAGGGGGACGCAATAAAAAGGGGGGAAACGGGGAAAACAGAAAAAAAAAAAAAAATTTTCAAATTGTGTTTAACCCCTGATTGCCCCCTTTTTTTGTTTAAAAAAAAAACTAATAAACGAAACCTTGAGGGTTCCAATTTTGCTAAGGGAAAAACTTAAAACCGCGTTTTTTAAAAAAAAAAAAATTTACTTACAAAGTTTTTTTATGCGTGCTTTTTGGGCGTGGTGGGTGGGTGGTGGGGTGTGTTGTTTTGGGGGGGTTTGTTGTGGGGGTGGGGGTGTTGGGTGTTGGTGGGTGGTGTTGTGTTGGTTTTTGTTTTTGGGTTTGTGGTGTTTGTTTTTTTGGGTTTGGGTTTTTGTGTTTGTGGTGTGGTGGGTGGTGGGGGGTTTTTTGTGGGTTGTGTTGGGTTGGGGGGGTGGTTGGGGGTGGGGGGCGTGTGGCGGGGGGTGTGGGTTTTTTTTTAAAAACTTATTAATAATATTAATAAAAAATTTATATTATTTAATATTTAAATATATGGTGTTGTTTGTGTGGTGGGGGGTGTTTTGGGGGGGGTTTGTATTAATAATAAATATAAATATATATAAATATAAATTAAAATAAAAAATTTAATTTTTAAATTACAAAATATAAAAAAAAACAATTTTTAAAAATAAAAAATATAAAAAATTTCTATTTTATTTATTTTAATGGGCAATTTTATAAAAAATTAAATTTAATAAAAAAATATAAAAAATTTTTTTAAAAAATTTTTTTTTTTATAGTTAAAAAAAAATTTATCAATATTTTTAAAATTATTTAAATTATAGAAATTATATTTTATAAAAACCTATATATTAAAATTTTTTTATTGCTTAAAAATTTTTTTTTTAATACTATTAAAAATAATACATTAAATATTACATTTAAAGTATTTAAAAAAATAAAAAAAATAATTTTTAAAAAATATATATAATATATATAAATATATAATATATATTATTATATATTATTAAAATTTTTATTAATTTTTCCCCAAATAAATTTTTTAAAAATTTTATATTTTAATTTTTTTAATTTAATATTTAAATTAAAATAAATTTATTATATATTATAAATATTAATATTTTTAATGTATATATAATATATAATTAATAAAAAAAATTTATTATTTATATTTATTAAAAAAATTTTAATTTTATTTTTTAAAATAATAAAATTATATATAATATATTATATAATATTTATTTTTTTTAAGGGTAATTATTTATATATTCATATATTAAAATTTTTTTTTTAAATAAATATGAAAAATTATTTAAACATATACATTTTAAAAAATATTTTATAAAAACTAATATTTAAATTTACTTAAATTATTATATTTAATAAAATTTTTATTAAATTTTAAAAAAAATAAAAATTTAATTATATACAATTTTTATTTTTTAAATATTTAAAATAAAATGTATTTAAATTTTTATATTATTTAAAAAATTTTATAAAATTTTTATATTTTAATTTAAATTTTTTAATCTCAAAAATATTTATTTTTTAAAAAATTTTTTTTTTTACAAATTTTAAATTTATTTTAAATTATAAAATATATATATATATTTATATTTTATTATTTTTTTTAACTATACATTTCTAAAATTTTTATATATTAATATATTTTTTTAATAAAAAATATAAATATAAATATTATAATATATTATAATATATTATTTTTTAAAATTTTTAAATATTATTAATATATTATTTTTATATATATTATTTTATACCACACAAAAAACCACCACCCCCCAACACCACATATATAAAATATTTATTTTTATAAATTTTTTAAATTAATATATAATTTTATAATATTATATTTTATTTAAATTTTTAAAATTATATATAATTTATTATAAATAATTATAATTTTTTTATATAATATTATATAAATTTTATATATATTTAATAATTTTTTAATAATAATTAATATTTATATACTTATTGTATATTTTAAAATTTTATATATTTTTATATAAAAATAATTTATATATATATAATATATTATTTAATATTTTTATATTTATTTTTAATTAATATATAAAATTTTTAATTAAAAAATTTATTAATATAATTTGGGGTGTTGGGGGGGGGTTGTGGGGTTTTGGTTTGGGGGGGTGGGGTGTGGTTTTGGGTGTGTGTGGGGTTTGGGGGGTTTTGGGTGTGTTGGTGGGGGTGGGGTTTTTTTTTTTTGGGGGGTGCGTTTGGGGGGGGGGGGGTTTTTTTTTTTTTTGGGGGTTTTGGGGGTTGGGTTGGGGGGGGGTTTGTTTTGGTTTGGGGTGGGGGGTGGGTTTGGTGGGGTTGGTTTTTGTGGTGGGGGTTGGGTTGGTTGGGGGTTTTTTTTTTTTTTTGTTGTGTTGTGGTTTTTGGTGGGGGGTGGGGGGGGTTGGGGGGGTTTTGGGTGTGGGGGGTTTGGGGTTGTGTTTTTTTGGGGGGTTTTGGGTGTGGTTTTTGTGGTGGTGGTGTGTTTTGGGGGTTGTGTTTGGGGGGGTTTTTGGGGTGCGTTTGGGGGTGTGGGGGGGGTGGTGTTTGGCGGTGGGTGTGGGGGGGTGGGGGGGTTGGTTTGGGGTGGGGTTTTTTTGCGTGGGGGTTTGCGTTTTTTTTTTTTTTAAAAAAGGGGGGTTTAAAATTTTACATTTTTGGGGGCAAATAAAAATTTTATGAAAAAATAAAAAATTAAATTTTTTAGTTTTGACCCTTTCTTTTTTTTTTCAAATTTTTCTGTACATTAAAATTTTACATATCGTTTGGAAAAAAAAAAAAATTCCCCTAAAACCAATAAAAAAACCTGTAAAAAACCAA
>NC_051401.1:39767088-39770077 GCF_015228065.2 Penaeus monodon | reverse complement strand
AATTAAAAAAAATAAAACCCCCCCCTCCTTTAAAGGGGACCCGCCCCCCCTCCCCCTCTCCCCTTTCCCCCTACCCGTTTCCCCTCCCCCTTTCCCCCCCTTCCCCCCTACCCCCTCCCTCCCCCCCCCCCCCCCCCCCCCCCCCCCCCCCCCCCCCCCCCGGCCCCCACCGCCTTCCCTCCCCTTCCCTCTTCCCCATACCCGTCCCCTCCCCCTCTCCTCTTCCCCATACCCGTTTTCCTCCCCTCTCCCTCCTTCCCATACCCGTCTTCCCTCCCCCTCTCCCTCCTTCCCCCTTACCCGTCTTCCCTCCCCCTCTCCCTCCTTCCCCCCTACCCGTTTCCTCCCCCCCCCCCTCCTTCCCCCTACCCGTCTTCCCTCCCCCTCTCCCTCCTTCCCCCTACCCGTCTTCCCTCCCCCTCTCCCTCCTTCCCCCTACCCGTCTTCCCCCCCCTCTCCCTCCTTCCCCCTACCCGTCTTCCTTCCCCCCTACCCGCCCTTCCCTCCCCCTCTCCCTCCTTCCCCATACCCGTCTTCCCTCCCCCCTCCCTCCTTCCCCATACCCGTCTTCCTTCCCCCCACCCGTCTTCCCTCCCCCTCTCCCTCCTTCCCCCTACCCCCTTCCCTCCCCCTATCCCTCCTTCCCCCTACCCGTCTTCCTTCCCCCCTACCCGCCTTCCCTCCCCCTCTCCCTCCTTCCCCCTACCCGTCCTTCCCTCCCCCTCTCCCTCCTTCCCCCCTACCCGTCTTCCCTCCCCCTCCCTCCTTCCCCCTCCCCCGCCTTCCCTCACCCTCTCCTTCCTTCCCCCCTACCCGTCTTCCCTCCCCCTCTCCCTCCTTCCCCCCTACCCCTTTCCCCTCCTCCCCTCTCCCTCCTTCCCCTACCCGTCTTCCCTCCCCCTTTTCCCTCCTTCCCCCCTACCCGTCTTCCCTCCCCCTCTCCCTCCTTCCCCCTACCCCTCTTTCCCCTTTCCCCCTCTCCCTCCTTCCCCTACCCGCCTTCCCTCCCCCTCTCCCTCCTTCCCCCTACCCCCCTTCCCTCCCCCTCTCCCTCCTTCCCCCTACCCGCCTTCCCTCCCCCTCTCCCTCCTTCCCCCTACCCGCCTTCCCTCCCCCTCTCCCTCCTTCCCCCTACCCGTCTTCCCCCCCCTCTCCCTCCTTCCCCCCTACCCCCTCCCCCCCCTCTCCCTCCTTCCCCCTCCCCCTTTCCCTCCTTCCCCCTACCCGCCTTCCTTCCCATACCCGTCTTCCCTCCCCCTCTCCCTCCTTCCCTACCCCCTTTCCCCTCCCCCTCTCCCTCCTTCCCCCCCTACCCGCCTTCCCTCCCCCTCTCCCTCCTTCCCCCTCTCCCTCCTTCCCCCCTACCCGTCTTCCCTCCCTCTCTCCCTCCTTTCCCCCCCTACCCGCCTTCCCTCCCCCTCTCCCCCCTTTCCCCCCTCCCCGTCTTCCCTCCCTCCTCTCCCCCTTCCCCTACCCGTCTTCCCTCCCCTCTCCTCCTTCCCCCTACCCGTCTTCCCTCCCCCTTTCCCCCCTTTTCCCCCTCCCCCTTTCCCTCCTTCCCCCTCCCCCTTTCCCTCCTTCCCCCTACCCGTCTTCCCTCCCCCTCTCCCTCCTTCCCCCCTACCCGCCTTCCCTCCCCCGTCTCCCCCCTTTCCCCCTACCCGTCTTCCCTCCCTCCTCTCCCTCCTTCCCCTACCCCCTTTCCCCCCCCTCTCCCCCCTTTCCCCCCCTCCTGCCTTCCCTCCCCTCCCCCCTCTTCCCCCTACCCGTCTTCCCCCCCCCTCTCCCTCCTTCCCCTACCTTCCCCTCCTTCCCCCTCCCGCCTTCCCTCCCCCTCTCCACCCTTTCCCCCTACCCGTCTTCCCTCCCCCTCTCCCTCCTTCCCCCTACCCGCCTTCCCTCCCCCTCTCCCTCCTTCCCCCTACCCGTCTTCCTTCCCCCCTACCCGTCTTCCCCCCCCCTCTCCCTCCTTCCCCATACCCGTCTTCCCTCCCCCTCTCCCTCCTTCCCCCCTACCCGTCTTCCCCTCCCCCTTTCCCTCCTTCCCCATACCCGATTCCCCCCCCCCTCTCCCTCCTTCCCCCCTTCCCGTCTTCCCCTCCCCCTCTCCCTCCTTCCCCCTGACCCGCCTTCCTCCCCCTATCCCTCCTTCCCCCTACCCGCCTTCCCTCCCCCTCTCCCTCCTTCCCCCTACCCGCCTTCCCTCCCCCTCTCCCTCCTTCCCCCTACCCGTTTTTCCCTCCCCCTCTCCTCCTTCCCCCTACCCGTCTTCCCTCCCCCTCTCCCTCCTTCCCCCTACCCGCCTTCCCTCCCCCTCTCCCTCCTTCCCCCCTACCCGCCTTCCCTCCCCCCTCTCCCTCCTTCCCCTACCCGTCTTCCTTCCCCCCTCCGCCCTTCCCTCCCCCTCTCCCTCCTTCCCCCTACCCGCCTTCCCTCCCCCTCTCCCTCCTTCCCCCTACCCGTCTTCCTTCCCCCCTACCCCCCCTTTCCCCTCCCCCTCTCCCTCCTTCCCCCTACCCGTCTTCCCTCCCCCTCCCCCCCTTTCCCCCTACCCGTCTTCCCTCCCCCTCTCCCTCCTTCCCATACCCGCCTTCCCTCCCCCTCCCCTCCTTCCCCCTACCTGTCTTCCCTCCCCCTCTCCCCCCTTTCCCCCCTACCCGTCTTCCCTCCCCTCTCCTCCTTCCCCCTACCCGCCTTCCCTCCCCTCTCCCTCCTTCCCCCTACCCGTCTTCCCTCCCTTCTCTCCTTCCTTCCCCCCATACCCGCCTTCCCCCCTCCCCCTCTCCCTCCTTCCCCCTACCCGTCTTCCCTCCCCCTCTCCCTCCTTCCCCCTACCCGTCTTCCCTCCCTTCTCTCCTTCCTTCCCCCCATACCCGCCTTCCCCCCTCCCCCTCTCCTTCCTCCCCCCTACCTGTGTTCCCTCCCCCTTGTGTGGCGCGGCGATAGCGATCTCGTCTAGCAATCTTGCTGACCTGCGTCCAAATCCCTC
>NC_051401.1:39754588-39757088 GCF_015228065.2 Penaeus monodon | reverse complement strand
GCTCTTCTGCGTCATGTGTTGCCATGGTAACCGCTCACATAAATAAACAAACAGGAGACGCAAAAGAACGTGGCAGAGAGACGGCGATCATAACACCTATTTTCGTAATCATTTGATGTCATTAGGAGAGAGAGAGAGAGAAAAAAAAAACAGAAATGAAAAACAAATGTGGAGTATGTAATATCCGTTAAGTAATTATGGTAGTTAAACGTGAAAATATGTATATGTGAGAAGTGTTTACCAGATAAGATGTAATGTTTTTCTTTCTAGGTTATAGAAGTTTAGACTGTTGTTGTCTATATCCTCTGGATCCTCGTTTTGTATGTTTACTCGTCGTAAAGCATGCTTTTGTTTTGTTCTGTGGGAGTAGAATCTTGGGCAGTGTAGTAGCTTGTGTTCTGTAGTCTCTACTTGACTCTTGCGCCATCTAATGAAAGGGCCATTCTCCATTTTCATTCTTCTTCTTTCAGAGAGTTTGAGATTTTTGAGGTCTATGTTCCCAGGGTTTGTGTTCCTTGGTACATCTTTGTTAATTGGAGTTTTTTTATATCAATTAATTGATTTGGTTTATTGTCTTTGATGTAGTAGTTTTTTTTTGTCTTTATTATTTCTGTTAGTTGTTCCTCCTATGTTTTTATTTTTGTTTTTTTATTTCTTTTATCAGATGTCTCTTGTTATAGCAGTGGGATTTGTTAATTCATGTGCTTTTTTTTATTTTTTTTGCTGCTAAAGCCCTTATGTGATGAGATCCATTTTAAACTGATGTTCTGTTTCTATTTTGATAATGTGTGCATTGTGTGTTGTATTTCATAAGTGATTTATTTGTGATTTTGGGGTTGTGGTTTACTATTACGCCGTGGTTATTGTTCCGGCACCAGATCTCATAACATTTTGGCTCTTTGTCCAGCATGCATGCGCACCAACTCTTGGGTGGAGCATTACTTGCAAATCAAACATTCCATGTTTTTTCCTAAAGAATCGTACCCAGTCCTCCCTACCTGAATCTTTAAATGACTGAGTGTTTCTTATTCATTTTCCTTGATCATGTTAATAACTTGTTGATAAAATTAATCAACTCTTGTGCAAAATCCCCTTGATCCAACAAGGTCAGAAAAGATCAAAATTGATTCATATTCATGAACATACATGTTCAAATTAAGTTTGTTTGTTTTTTCTTTGAATATTCCCTGGTAAATTATATTCTCTCCAATGAGGGGCCGAATTCCTGTAGCTCCCTGCCTACCATCTGGTGCCAACCCTGTCAGGAAATAGGAAATTTTATCACAGAAACATTCAAGCAATATATTTTGAACCCCAGAGCACATTATTGTAAATATGGGAAAATAGCTTTTCAACACAGGCATCCTACAGAAAGTGCCAGTAAAATATCCCAGCAGAGACTGACGACGAATCTCGAGTGAAATGTTGAAGGCAATTACTGCATGTGCGCAAGCGTGAAAGTATTTTTGTGCGCAAAGAGTTGGTGCGCATGCCTGCCAGATGAATAGCCAAAATGTTACGAGATCTGGTGCCGGAACAATAACCACGGCGTTACTATTAACTGTAATGGTGAATGGGAATTTGTGAATATTACCAAGTTTGTTATTTTGTTGTTTTGAATGTCCTTGTTTTATTGCAAATAACTCTGCTTCAGTAATTTTTGTTTTGTTTTGTTTTGTTTTGTTTCCAGATTGTTGTAATGTTTGCATTTTGAGTATATATTGCTGAAGCTGAATTTGGTTCCTTTGTTTTTTAACCATCTGTGAAAAAATTTTCTTCTATCATTTTTGTTATCTTAAATATGTTTTAGCTCTCATTGTCCAGGACTAATCCTTTACATTTCTTTCATTATTATCATTTGTGTTATCTCTGTGTATTATTGGAGTCAGAAATGACCATGTAATCAGTGAAATTAATGTGTCTTTTTGTTTGATGTTTATTTTAGTTTTGTTTTCTTCATCTTTAAATTGTGTTTCATCATTTATGTCTGGGTATGTTGTTTTTTTTTCTTGTCTTTTGTGATTAGGATTTTTTTTTTTTTTTTTTTTGCCTAAAGTACGGCTTTGTGGTTCTGTTAATTTCTGTGCATATGTTTGCTTTCTATTATCTTCTGTAGTTGTTGTGCTTTCATGGGCTTGTTGTGTGTTGTTTGTTTTTTCTTTGTATGGTTGTATTTGCTTCTTGTGTTTCACCACTTGCTTTTTTGTTAGGGGTTTTAGTTGTAAATATCTTTTTATCTCTAAGTTATTGGGTGTTATGTTTATTTCTTGTGTTAATTTGTGCACTTTACATTCTTTTGTGTTTGGTAAATGATTTTCATCACAATAGAAGCAGTGTGGGCTACCTGTTGGCTACAGTTATTGCATCTTTTTTTGTTTTTACATGTTACTATTCCATGATCATACCTTAAACAGTTATAGCATTTTGGCAAGGGGAATGTGTGCTGTCTAACTTGGTAGCTAGTATGGCCTATAGCTTACTCTAAAAGGGATTCTTAGGG
>NC_051401.1:39741266-39754488 GCF_015228065.2 Penaeus monodon | reverse complement strand
CAGAATGGTGCTATCAAATGACCGTTTTGGATTTTTGTGCTCATTTACACGAAAGGCCAAAGTATTTATTAGATAATCAACATCTTGCAAAACTGCAAAAGAAAAGCTAGGATGGGATGACCCAGTGTCACAGCAGAAAGAGATCAATGGAAGATATATTTCAAGGAAATGTATGAAGTTGAATAGATACGCTTCCCTAGATGCATAAGACCAACAAAAGCTATTGGTGAGCCAGGGTTGATTATGATAATAATAATAATGATGATAATTATATTGGTAATGATAATAATGATATAATAATAACGATGTCAATAATAACAATAATAATGAAAATGTATAATAAACGACAGAACAAATAATGAATAATAATAATAAACAACATAAAATTAATAATAATAATAATGATAAATATAAATATAATAATAAATAATAAATATAATAATAATAATAATAATAATATAATAATAATAATAATAATAATAATAATAATAATAATAATAATAATTATAATTATAATAATAATTTTACTACTACTACTAATAATAATAATGATGATGATAATGATGATAATAATAATAATGATGATGATCATAATAATAATAATAATAATGATGATAGCAATAATGCCAATGATGATAACAACAACAGTAAAGATAATAGTGATAATAATGATTATAATTACAATAATAGTTTTGATAATAATAATAATTATAATAATAACAACAATAATAATAATGATAATAATAATAATAATAGTGACAATAATAATAATAATAATATCAGTAATGATAATGATAATGATATTAATAACAGTAATAATGAAAATATAATAAAAATGATAATGATAGTAATAATGATTTTGATACTTATGGTAATAATAATAGTGATAGTAATGATAAAATTTATAATGCCAAAAACACAAATAATGATAATAACAATGATAGCTATAATAAGAACAATATTATTATAATGATAATAATAATAATGAATAGTGATGATATAATAATGAAATAATAATAATAATAATAATAATAATAATTATGATAATAATAATAATAATGATCCTACTACTACTACTACTACTACCAATAACAACATTAAAGATAATAATAATAATAATAACAATGATGATACTACTACTAATAATAAATATAATAATAATAACAATAATGATAATAATAGATATAATAATAATAAGATAATAACAATAATGATAATAATAATAGTAATAATGATAAGAATAAGAATAAGAATAATAATAATGTTATAGTAAAAAAAGATACGAACAAAATGATGATAAAATATAATAAAAGCATGTTGCTACCACCAAAAATTACTGAATCATATTCAGAGGAGAGAGAGAGAGAGAGAGAGAGAGAGAGAGAGAGAGAGAAGAGAGAGAGAGGAAGAGAGAGAGAAAGGGAGAGAGAGAGAGAAGGGAGAGGAGAGAGAAGGGAGAGAGAGAAAAGGTATAGAGAGAAAGAAGGGAGAGGGAAGAGAGTAAGAGGGGACAGAGATGAGAGAAAACAGAGAGAGACAGAGAGAGAGAGATTGAGGAGGAAACAGATAGATGCTTTGTAAGTGATGTACCCCCCCCCCCTCCGGTCGTTCTATCAGTCGGAATTATGATGACGATGATGATGGTGAGGGGGTTAGAGGAGGATATAATGGTAATAATGATGAATGACGCACGCACACACACACACACACACACACACACGCACACACACACACGTGTGGAATGAGTAGGCCGTGTCTGCGTGAGAGAGGAGACGAGGGCGTGTCTGCCGTGGGAAGGGACGAGACCGTGTACTGTCGTGTGGAAGAGGACGAGACCGTGTCTGCATTGGGAAGGACGAGCCGTGTCTGCATTGTGGAAGGGACGAGACGTGTCTGCGTCATGGAAGGACGAGAACGTGTCGCCGTGAGTGGAAGGGACGAACCGTGTCTGCCGGGAGGGACGAGCCGTTCTGCCGTGGGGAAGGAGGACGATGTCTGTCTGGTGAAGGGACGGACCGTGCCCCCCCTCCATGAAGGACGGTTCGTGTCTCGTGTGAGGACAGACGTGTCTGCGTGGGGGAAGGGACGAGGCCGTGTCTGCCATTGTGGAAGGGACGAGGCACGTGTCTGCCATTGTGGAAGGGACGAGACCGTGTCTGCCGTCATGGAAGGGACGAGACCGTGTCTGCCGTGGTGGAAGGGACGAGACCGTGTCTGCCGTGGTGGAAGGGACGAGGCCGTGTCTGCCGTGTGGAAGGGACGAGGCCGTGTCTGTCGAGGTGGAAGGGACGAGGCCGTGTCTGCCGTGTGGAAGGGACGAGGCCGTGTCTGCCGTGGTGGAAGGGACGAGGCCGTGTCTGTCCGTGGTGGAAGGGAGGAGGCCGTGTCTGCCGTGGTGGAAGGGACGAGGCCGTGTCTGCCGTGGTGGAAGGGACGAGGCCGTGTCTGTCGTGGTGGAAGGGAGGAGGCCGTGTCTGCCGTGGTGGAAGGGACGAGGCCGTGTCTGCCGTCGTGGAAGGTCTGCCGTGGTGGAAAGGACGAGGCCGTGTCTGCCGTGGTGGAAGAGACGAGGCCGTGTCTACCGTCGTGGAAGGGACGAGGCCGTGTCTGCCGTGGTGGAAGGGACGAGGCCGTGTCTGCCATCGTGGAAGGGACGAGGCCGTGTCTGCCATCGTGGAAGGGACGAGGCCGTGTCTGCCGTGGTGGAAAGGACGAGGCCGTGTCTGCCGTCGTGGAAGGGACGAGGCCGTGTCTGCCGTCGTGGAAGGGACGAGGCCGTGTCTGCCATCGTGGAAGGGACGAGGCCGTGTCTGCCATCGTGGAAGCACTGATCTAAAAAAAATACTGGATCGAGCTTCCTATTGTTTTCGCGGTAAGGTTTATGAAGCCAATTGGCTCTTAGTGGGCGCCATGACACTGAGACCCAATGTGCGGGAAAGTTAAAGGTAAACATACCAAACTCATTAACACTATATGTTGGTAATGATTCAAATACCAATAATGTTTGGCACACGATTTTCTTATGAACTTTGTGCGAAGATGTACTCGTACCAAAAGTTTTTATCAAACGTTGAATAAGATTGTTCTGCTTTTTGGCACCAAATGAAGTTCAAAATCGCCTTAGGCCGCCTTCACCTTGATAAATTATTTTCAAGTTAAACGAACAAAGTCAAATTTCTCTGTTACGCTGATTGTAGCTGCAAACGGATTGCTGACGGACTAGTCCAGAAATATCTCTAGTTTATCATTTTTGTTAGAAAATAGCTGAAAACTGCTTTCTGGATGGAAACTCACCTTAATTCATGCAAAGCAGAGACTACAGCAATTTTCCACTGCGCCCCACCATGGGTCTCACTGTCATGGCGCCGGAGTTTTCAATAGTGCTTCACAACAAAGCACTGGTTGCTCGATCCAGTCTTTTTTTAGATCAGTGCGTGGAAGGTGTAGTGAACTGATACAATTATATTTCGCAAAGAAAGTGTAAAAAGTAGCGTCACTGCCACCACCCATTTAGTTATCGTATGGGAACGAATATGTGGTTGTAAGAAGGGGAATAGTGTAGAAGATGATATGAGGAAAGGAGCGATAGATTGGGTAAGCGTGAATGTAGCGTGTGTGTATGGTGTAGGTGTTGGGTGCGAAAATATAAAGGTCGGTAAGCGTGAAATAAAGCCGAGGAGACGCGTGTGCGGGGAGAACTCTCCAACGCAATGAGTAGCGTAATTGATGCTTAGAACTGGTTCAATTAATAGATCCTTTTTCCTTTTACAAGTTGTGAGGGAGACGGTAATATAAAAGTATAACTGATAAAACATTTATTAAAATAAAACGGACAGTAAAATATCGAAAACATAAAAGCACTGGCACAGTAAAACAGAAAACTTAAAACACGAACAGAAATCACTGGCACAGTAAAACAGTAAACGGTAAAATGGAACTGTAAAACACAGACATTAAAATACAATAAAAAAAGGCACCAAATCACAAGGGTCACTTTCCGAATAAATATCCCACAAATGTTTCTCACTTCCTGTGTAAAAATATATCCACACGACCACTTATCTTAAGGAAGGCCCATTCCGGGGACTCCTTAGTTGCTGACAAGACGAAGACCAATCCCCGAATCCCCCGGCTCTTTGTTTTAGGCCTCCCCACGTAAACTCGTACGCGGGGAACTTTTATAAAGTGGTTCTTTTTAGAATGTAGAAAAAGAATTAAAAACTACGTTAAGATATCTAAAATATAAAATCATAATATTTATATAATAAAAGTACTTAAAAAGTTACTAACGTAAAATAAATAAATAAAAGAACTTGTTAAAAGAACCATCGGGAAAGTTAATGGAATTCAATAAAACTATAAAAGAAAAAGTAAATAAATTAAGGAAGCTTTGAATTAAAAATGAATAAAATTGTGGAGACTTAAAAAGATAAAACTTCTAATATGATAAATACTTAAAATACAAGAAAAAAAAGATTCGACCCAATGACTTTCTTATTGTTATTGTTTAAAAGTGACTTGTGCCGAAATACAAATACATGAGTTTATTTAAAATAAAAATACAAATATAAAAACGGTAGCCGCTTGTGGCAACACCATGTGCGGGCATCCTCCTCACTCGCGGGATAAATGGCTTGCCCTGGGCTTCGGCGAAGTGCCAGCGACCGAAGTCCAGGTCCTGCATTCTGTCTGGAGATGCAAGGGAACTCCTCGTAATGCAATAGTCCCCCCCTCATAGTTTTCCACGCGTGGGGAGGGCAAAACTTCGCACGCGGGCTTAAGGAGTTTGCACTGAGCTTTATTTCAAATTAATATCTGTGGAGAGTGATAAAAGATAGACTATTTATACTTGGATGAACACAAGATTTCGCAAGCGTTCATTTATGCGCGAGTATTGGGCGAATACAGAGGACATGAGTTATTTAAGTAGAAAAAGAATAAAGAGGAGACGGTTGTGGAAAGCAGTGCGGGCAATCCGTCCGCGGGGATAAATGGCGCACTGGGTGGGAAGGAGGACGAGTCAGGGAGATTCGTTGGGATGAGGGAAGGGGTGAGAAGCCTATAGGTTGTACGGGGGAGGGATTCGCCACGCGTGGGGAAAGGAGGGTGACTCGGGAGGGACGTCGGAACGATTAGGACGGGTAGGCCGGGAGAGGTGGAGGTGGAGAGAGATCGGGTAGGGTGGAAGACGGAGAGGTGAGAGACAGGAGGATTGTGGGGGAGGGAGACGGGTATGGAAAGGCGAGGAGGGAGGGGGATGAGGAGAGGACGGTCGGGAGGAGGAGGGAGAGGTGGTGAGAGGAGAGAGGGGAGGAGGAGGGTAGGGGGGAAGGAGGGAGAGGGGTGAGGAAGAAAGGAGGGATAGGGGGGGAGGGAGGACGGGTAGGGGGAAGGAGGGGGAGGGGGAGGGAAGACGGGTAGGGGGAAGGAGGGAGAGGGGGGAGGATGGTCGGGTGTATCTGTTTATTTAATCTATTTATCTATATCCATTTTTATGTTTGTAAATGTGGGTATACCAAGCTGTTTATCTATCTGTCTGTATCTATCTATCTGTATCTATCTATCTATCTATTTATATGTATGTATGTATGTATGTATGTATGTATGTATGTATTTATGCATATATACATATATATATATATATATATATATATATTATATATATATATATATATATATGTGTGTGTGTGTGTGTGTGTGTGTGTGTGTGTGTGTGTGTGTGTGTGTGTGTGTGTGTGTGTGTGTGTGTGTGTGTGTGTGTGTGTGTGTGTGATTTACTCACAGTAAATCTGAAATAAAATACATATCAAAATTTTCCCCGTCCATTTCTGACGCCCTTCTTGTTCCAAGGCCCTTTCCCAAAGGCGGCGCCGCGCTGTCTGCACCGTCGGCGGGAGTTGCCAATGGCTTATTTTGTGTTCTGCCGATGTGTTCTGCTGATGACGTTGTTCTTTAAATTAAGCATTAGTTTTGTATTCAATTAATTACACATTGACATTTTCAATTGCGATTTACCCTCATCAGCTGCAGTATTAACATTAATGATATTACTGGTATGATTAACTTTTAAAACAACACTATGGCACAATACAATTATCGCTCAAGAGAACCCCTAAACGTCTTGTTGAAATATAAAATAATGATTTGTATGACGATAAATAGGAGCAGTTAGGTGGGAAAAGGTTATACGTGTCAATAATAAAATATAGTCAACCCTTTAATCTCCACAGAAAACAAATCTGTGACTTTAGAATAGAAAATGTCCTAGCTTAAACCCTAACTTTAATTTCCTCATCAATCATTTGCTGCTGAAAACCCCGTCATATCAGTTACTAAAACGAAGAGCTTTTTATCTATTGAATGATATGTTTTGGCATCTACCAACTTCCTCTGCCTTTAGCATATCCCTCAGGACGTCGGCAACTATAGGCCTCCTTTCCTGATTTTCCAGTTTCCTGAAGGAGTCACGATGGTGTTGCTCGCTATTTATCCTTATTTTATTTTTATCAATCCATCCATTGTTTTTTTCTCTCCAGTCTTTCTCCTGTACGTTTTCCGTCTACCATTGCAATTAACATAACGTGTTCTAAAAAAAAAAAAAAAAAAAAAAAAAAAAACACCGGGCGGAAGGCAATGGCAAATCACCGCTCTAAATTGCCAAAGAAAAATCATGGAAAGCCCATGATCGTCAAGGCCGGCCGGCGCGTTGTTCCCTTGGTCAAGGAACTTCACCTCGATTGCCTACCTAACCACTGGGTGGCCAAGCCAGCCCAAGTCAGTGCTGGTCCCAAGCCCGGATAAATAGAGAGAATGATTACCTAAAAGGTAACACCGGCACTCTCCGTGGAAAGGAACTGGGGACCCTACCACGTACTCACTCCAAGAGCATCACAACATGAAAAAAAACCATCATGCTGTGACCACGGCGGCTCAGACATGAACCTACCGTTAAAGGAAGGAAGGAATACTTTCTTTATAATGATTTTTTAACCATTCCGTTCACTGTGTCCGCTTTCCCCTGCTTTCCGGATGTTGCTGATGTTCGTCCTCCGACATGGATGCCTTCGAGACGTTTCTCACTCATCATCACAGCCCCGTGCAGATTGAAAAAAATTGGGGGATCTTCTCTCTCCTTATCATATCTATTTCTTCAGAGCTCAAACTTTCCGCGACGCGTTGTTTTCAGTGCAGATGTCTTAGTATACATAATTTCTCTCATACACACACACATGCTCACACACGCACACTCACATATACGCTTACAAACATTCACACACACACACACACACACACACACACACACACACACACACACACACACACACACACACACACACACACACACACACACACACACTCACATATGCTCACACACACACATGCACACACACACACACATACATACGCTTACAAACATTCATACACACACATATGCTTACAAATATACGCACACACATACGTTTACAAACATTAATACACACACATATGCTCACACACATACACACACACACACACACACACACACACACCACACACACACACACACACCACACACACACACACACACACACACACAACAACCACACACCCAAACACATACAACAAACACACACACACACACAAACACACACACAACAAACACACACACACAAACACACACACACATACACAAACACACACACACACACAAACACACACACACACACAAACACACACACTCTCTCTCTCTTTCTCTTTCTCTCTCATACGCACAGGCAAACACTCACATACATAACCTCGTTACGAAAGTCAAGGGACCCCGACGCCGTCCGAGGAGCGCAATTGCTAAGGCTCAGCGGCGACAACGAGATCTTGAGACAACGGAGGCGAAACAAGTTCAAACAGCCCTCGACATCTCCAGATCGGAAGAGCAAACGAAGGAAATGACTCACATCGAAGAAGCAAGAGAAATGGCTAACACTGAAGAAACAAAAGGAACTCATATCGCGGAAACGGTAGAGTGTGACCCTGAAGAACAACTCGAAGCGACAATAGACATTTTCCGCATCGAGGATATGCCTCACGTCATGATCGAGTTGGACCGAATCCCAACCTGCATCGCGGTCGACACCGGGGCTTAGTTTAGCTGCATCAGCAGAGAGCAGATGGCGATCCTGGGTTATGACGAGAGCGACGTGGAGACAACTATATATGACTCCCCCAATGATCTGGGAACTTTGAGGCTTGAGGTTATTGTCAGCGATTGTGTGTTCAGTGCCTCCTTCGTGGTTGCACGCTATTTCAAACACAACTTGCTTGGTCTTAATGTTCTTGAAAGCTACTGCTGCATCATCGACCTGGACAGGAATAAACTGACATTCCGCGATTACAACTATGACCACAGTTGGGAGATACCGGTGACCACAGTCAACGTCGAGGGGAAGGACGTGGAGATGGAAGTGGACACATGCAACGAGCTCTACACGAGTGGCTCCCTAGATCTGGCATCGGAGCTCGGCCTGTCCCTGACTCGTCTTGTGCCTAACATCAGATTACACGGAACTAATTTCACAGTCTCCATAAAGTACGCAGCCACAGACTTGTGCGTCAAGGCGTTCGACTGCGAGGCGCGAGATGGCATATTCTATGTGATGCCCGAAGAAACGCCAGAGGGCTACGAGAACCCAGTCCTCGGCCTGCCGTTTCTCGACGGGAAGCGGTTGCAGTTCAACCTGGACGGGACGTTCGAGGTGACGGATCCGAGGCGGGAGGAGGAGGGGCCCAGGGAGGAGGAGCTCAAGGAGGAGGAACTCAAGGAGGAGCTTAAGGAGGGGGAGCCCAGGGAAGGGGAACCCAGGGAGGAGGAGCCTAGGGAGGAGCCCAGGGAGGAGGGGCCCAGGGAGGAGGAGCCCAGGGAGGAGGAGGAGCCTAGGGAGGAGCCCGGGGAAAAGGGGGCGACGGCTGGGCTCGAGGAGGAACCTCGGCGGCCCGATGAGGAGACCGCCGCCACGGACGAGCGTCGAGGATCCCCCACGCCGGAAGTCCTTCTGCGCTGAGACAGCTTTGACAACAGGAATAAACTCGTAGATTAATAATTAGTGCAATGAATCAAAGGATAAAAAAAGAAAGAAAAAAAATATATATACACATCTGCTAGATTATCATCATGAAACAGAATGATCAATCAGTCGATGGTGTTTAATATTCCCTCATAAGTGTCTATGGATGTGTGTGTGTATGTATACACACACACACACACACACACACACACACACACACACACACACACACACACACACATATATATATATATATATATATATATAAAAAATATATATATAATATATATATATATATGTATATATATATATATATATATATATATATATTGTGTGTGTGTGTGTGTGTGTGTGTGTGTGTGTGTGTGTGTGTGTGTGTGTGTGTGTGTGTGTGTGTGTGTGTGTGTGTGTGTGTGTGTGTGTGAGTGTTGTGTGTGTGCACCAAGCCAGCCCAAGTCAGTGCTGGTTCCAAGCCCGGATAAAATAGAGAGAATGATTACCTAAAAGGTACCACCAGCACTCTCCGTGGAAAGGAACTGGGGACCCTACCGCGTACTCACTCCAAGAGCATCACAACATGAAAACTACAATTAAGTATCATGCTGTGACCACAGCGGCTCAGACATGAACCTACCGCTAAAAAAAAAATCTCTCTCTCTCTCTCTCTCTCTCTCTCTCTCTCTCTCTCTCTCTCTTCTCTTCTCTCTCTCTCTCTCTCTCTCTCTCTCTCTCCCTCTATCTGTCTATCTATCTATCTATCTATCTTTTTATCTATCTATCTATCTATCAGTCTGTCTACCTATCTACCTATCTACCCTCTCTCTCTTTATCTATCTATCTATCCGTCTGTCTGTCTAGATAGATAGATAGAGAGTTAGAGACAGAGTGAGTGAGATATAGAGTGAGAATGAGAGAGAGTGAGAATGGTAGAGTGAGAGAAAGAATGGGAAAATGAAAGAGAGATTGAGAGAGAGAAAGGAAGAGGATGAGAAATAGTTAAGGTTAAAGGGAGATAGAAAGAGTGAGAGACAGAGTGAAAGAGTGAGAGATAGATAGTGAGAGAGAGGGGGATGGAGAGATAGAGCAAAAGAGAGCATCAGAAAGGAGGGAAACAGACAAGCTGCAATGTTGCCAGCGAGCTCCAGAGCGACCGGCGCCCAGGGTCTGGCCGGCGGCGAGCGGCCTACTGCTCCTTTTGGCAACCCACACCCGCTCAGCATCATCCCAAACCCCCATAAAATGTCCCCGCGACCAATATCACAAGTATGGACCAGGGCGTGAGGATCCTGACAGAGGCATTGACGGCGGCGCTGCTGAAGGTATTGCCCGACGGAGGCACTGCAGGAGGAGGATGGAAACGCCCTGGACACTTTTAGGTTTAAAGGAGGCCTGTGAGGGATAACGTGGGTCGCCCTCGTAGATACGGGAATATCAAGATGGCGCCCAAGATGGCGACGGTACAAGGCCGAGGGAAAATCTTCAACGGGCATTTGGCGCCAAACCCCTCAGCTAGTCCACGGAAATATATTTTTATCGTTTATTTGAATATATGTATATTTGTTCCTTTCTTTTAGTGTTTGTGTTATTTATTGTATATTTTTCCTCATTGAACCTCCTTTAATTTTCAAAAAAACAAGGCAATCTATAGATATATTTGTATTTTTAGGGAAACCTTTAGAGAAGGCAGACGACGTTTAACGAGGAAATGAGTCTAGATGCGCGAACATCTCTTGGCGCACGACCTTGTTTGCATAAATCAGGTGAGGTCAACCACCTTGCTCGTTAACTACAGTCGGCTGTCCTTCAGATACCCGCCGCTGTTCTCAGATTAAAAAAAAATACTTGTGCTTTTGTTTTCTTTTACGTGCATTTTATGGAGTCTAGAGAGAATGATTACCTAAAAAGGTAACACCGGCACTCTCCGTGGAAAGGAACTGGGGACCCTACCACGTACTCACTCTAAGAGCATCACAACATGAAAACTACAATTAAGTATCATGCTGTGACCACAGCGGCTCAGACATGAACCTACCGTTAAAAAAAAAAACAGTAAGTCTGCAGCATTAGAGCTATTGTTTTTATTCGTTTTATTTAGCACTGCCCTCTTTGTGTATTTGTGCTGTGTTTTTGTGTTTTTCGGAGTTTTTTTTTTATTTGTTATGTAATTTTAATAATAATGGTTTTTAGGTTTGACTTTTGTTTCGTTTTCCGTCAATAAATATAGCTGAAGGCTTTAAGATGGCAATGATAAAACATGATAAGTACATTATAAATAAATCATGGTATATAAACAACTAATTTTGACTTACTGTGATGAAATAATACAATTGATAGCAGTAAAGTTTTCTAATTTAGAAAACTAGGGGACAGACACAGATAACCCCTACAGCAGACAGCGTGGCGCCAGAGAAGATTGCGATGTCAGAGGCCGAAATTATCTCCAATTATTTAATATATGTTTGAGCAAAGATTTATAGCCTGTATTTTATGACGAAATGCTTTTAATGGTGATGGTGATGATGATGATGATGGTTAGGGTGATGGAAATGATGGTGATAATGATTAGGGTAATAATGACGATATTTATGATGACAGTGATAATGATGGAGATTGCAATGAAGATAATATGAAAATGGTGATGATGATGGGGATGATGATGATCATGGTGATTACGGTGATGATAAAGGTGATCAGATCTCATAACAAATGCACATCTAATTCACCGATAATAATGACAGTTCACTGTAATCTAGGTAATTATAATGAATGACGATGATGGTGATGGCAGTTATTTTGATTGTGATGATGTTGACGATGATGTGATGATGATTGTGTTGAGGATGAAAATAATGTTGATGATGATAATTGATGGTGATGGGATGATGGTGTACTGCTGCTGATAATTATAACGAGGATGGTGATAAGGAAGAGGGAACGGAGGATGGTAATGGTGATGGTGAGGATGGCAATGATGGCTATTACGCTGATAATAACAATAGTGAGGACAATAATCATAACGATAATCTAATCCGCCTGAATCCAAATTGGCGCAACCAAAGAAGACGGTCAGTCATAAAATGCAAGTCACGCTTCAGCATCTCATTTCATTGAAAGCATACTTTCCAAGAGCATCTCATCATACTAATGATTGCGGTATTATTGTCTTTTATTAGCCAGAAAAAAAAACTTGCTCTCTGGTCAACAGATTTTGATACTCTGATAAAATTCCATTGATTTTATCAGCGAAACTCTCTCTCTCTCTCTGTGTGTTGTGTGTTTCTCTACTGTGTCTCTGTGTGTGCGTGACTGCACAGTCGTGCATGCGTGCGTACGTATGTATGACCGTGAATGCATGAGTGTAGTGAAACAAACCGCTGCATCCCTCTCTGTTGCCGGTGACGGGGCCCGTAGACTTTCATCGGGGTCAGTGATTGTGGCTGCCTCTCGGCACCTGAATATATTTTAAAGAGAGTATTGACAATCCAGTGATTGTAGTTTTACCTTATTTTCAGTTTGCTTTTTTAGCCCTTGTGATGTGTGTGCATGTATTGATTCTTTTCAACATTTTATCTCGTCCTCATTTTACTTTGTTTTTCTTAAGTTACCGCCGTTTTTCCAGTTTTACGTTTTCTTCAGCATTTCGTATGTTACTGCTTTTTATTCTTTTATCCCTGTACTTTTGTTGCTTTATCACTTCTTAATCTTTTGGTTATAATTTTATCTTCTAATTATTTTTATTATCCTTATTTAATTGTTTACAGGGAAGCTTTAATATAACTCGTTCATAGAGAGCGTGCGCGCCCTCTACCTTTAAAAGGGGCCGCACATTTTATTCTTTTTCCCCTTACCTTGAGAGGATTAACACCTCCGGTGCGTAAATAAATGTATAAATGATCAGAATTCTCTTGTTTGCCCCCACCCTCAGTCAGATTTATTTGTTCATGATTCCCTGCTGTTTTACTTATTTCATTGTTTATTCATGACGTTTTTTTTTTTAGAAGTGCAATTGTTATGAGATCTGATCACCTTTATCATCACCGTAATCATCATGATCATCATCATCCCCATCATCATCACCATTTTCATATTATCTTCATTGCAAACTCCATCATTATCACTGTCATCATAAATATCACAGCCTCGTCCCTTCCACCACGACAGACACGGCCTCGTCCCTTCCACCA
>NC_051401.1:39728766-39736266 GCF_015228065.2 Penaeus monodon | reverse complement strand
CCACTGGGATGCCGATGGGCATCCGCAAGGTCTTACTACCGTGAACGAAGAGCTCCATGTGCTCGATGTAGGCGCGGGCGGAATCCTCCTTGCCTCTCACCAACAAGGGCGCCACGAGGTTGCCGGGAGGAGGCCTGACCAGCTTCACGCCGAACCTCTCCTCGGCCTTCGCGGCCTGCTGGAAGAAGCGCCGGCGGTCCTCCTCTGCGACGTAGAGGGACAGGCTGACGTTGGCGTCAGCCACGGTCCGCACCGCGGGCCGGGGCATCGCGCGCTGCCTCTTGGGTTTCTGCTTGTCCTTCGCGACGACGGAGTCCATCAACTTTTGCACCTGTGGCACGAATACTGCATCGTCCTCCGGGTCGGACTCGGAGTCGGACTGAGTCATATATATATGTGTGTGTGTTTGTGTTTTTGTTTTGTGTGTTTGTGTTTTTTTTGTGTGTTTGTGTTTGTTTGTGCGTGTGCGTGTGTGTGTGTGTGTGTGTGTGTGTGTGTGTGTGTGTGTGTGTGTGTGTGTGTGTGTGTGTGTGTGTGTGTGTGTGTGTGTGTGTAAGTATGTATACAGACATATATGTGCTATATTTTACTGTGACCTATCTTCATAATTCTATAAATGAACATCTCAGTATTAGTGAATTTCTTAGCCTGATCGTGTTGTAAATTCTATCAGCAAATTCAGTTTAACCAAACAACTAACAGTATGTTTTTTTTTTTTATATTACACGTCAAGCAGATCACTGACTGGAAAGATTTCCTCTGTGCTCTGAAAAGAAACATTATCTTATTATTTCAAAAAAGTTGAACCCCAGTACGGGTTTCAAGTTCTCTGATGGAAGAAAACATTCTTGGAACACAGGTTTTTGATATACTAATCTGGTGTTTTGGTCCTGATATATTTTTAGATTCGTATCGAAATTTCTTCGAAAACCATTGACGACGTATTATCGTATTGTCAGTATTGATAGGATTTTGCCTCCCGTGCAAGTGAAACCATCTTAAATTTTGGGAAATTATGCAATGCTGTGTCTATTTTTTTCCGATTCGATAAGCATCCATACCAAAATGGTAAATTGGCGGCTTTCCCTCTTGTATTGGACATTAACTGATAACAAGCACTTTGAAAATGGTGCGCCACACGGGAACGTTGGCATTGCTTGCTTGCTTGCTTGAGATTTGCGAAGTTCTGGCTTCGCCCGGGCCTTTCACTTATGGCCCGGCCTGTGTCAGCTTTTTATGGCTGTCTCATTTGTTGTCTGACCTCGTGCTTACCGTGGCGGTGGGATTGCCAGCAGGCGCATTCCTTGCCGTGGTGTAAGCTTCTCGCATAATCTCTTTACCAGCACGACGGCTGTGTTCTGTGGGGTTTGTCTTAGGAATTGCGTTTGCCGCAATTCTCCAAGTAGTGTATCAGTGTGGCGTTCGGCTCGCCGCAATGCATGCAACACCTCTCTTCACGTTCTATGGTTTGTATAATCTGCCATGCACAGTGGTAACCTAGGCGCATGGCAGGTCTGAGAATAGTGCGTGTGACGTCAACAAATTCTTGCTCGCCCGCTTTCTTTCGCTGTTTTCGCGTCCTGTGATCAGACGTTGTGCTCTGTGGATATTGGTCAACATTTTCATTTTATGCTATTCTATGCTATGTTGTTATTGATATATTGTTTTCCTCTTGGTAGCATGCTATACAGAAGGTAGAATATGCATTATTTTTTTTTTCTCTCTTGCGTTCGATTATGATATAGGTGTTATGAAATGGTGAAAATATTAAACCAAAAATATATGAAAAAGGAAGAATTAGTAATGAAAAAATATTTGCAACACAATGGCAAGATTAACAAAGCTTAATTCTTATGCAATGATTCGTAACTTTACATTATAATGATATAAAGCACTGCCATATGTATTTTTTATAATATACATATATATTTTTGTAATCAATCTTGCTCTTCATAAGCAATATGAACCTTGTTTTGCTTTCCCAAAGTCTTGTGGCCCCTTTTTATAATAATAAGTAAGCTTCCTAAGTTCTAATAAAAAGAGAGAAAACAAAAGCTCTTTTCATACCCAGGGAAAGTAATACAAGTAAAAAGAAACCATAAATTATATATTTTTTTACACAGCTGTACAGTATATAAGGGTACATTTGGTCATACAGGGAAATGTAAGATGACTGTCTTGCCATTAAGCACAAGCTAAGGGCTAGCTGTTGGCGATACCACTGCTTCACGCTTAAGAACGATTCAGCATATTGTCTATATGAACAGTTTTTGTAACAACCTCAAGCATCTACCAGTTCAAATCTCCAAATACTAATTTCGTGCATGTGTACCCTCAGAGACACACACACACACACAAAACACTCTCTCTCTCTCTCTCATTCCCTCCCTCCCTCTCTCTATCTCTCTTCCCACTCCCTCTCTCTCTCTCTCTCCCTCCTCCCCCCCTCTCTCTCTCTCTTCCTCCCCCCTCTCTCTCGCTTTCCCTCTCCCTCTCCCCTCTCTCTTTCCCTCTTCCCTCACCTGCTCTCTCTCTTTCCCTCCCCCTTCCCTCCCTCTGTCTGTGTGTCTGTGTGTCTGTCTCTCTCTCTCTGTCTCTGTCTGTCTCTCTCTCTCTGTCTCTGTCTCTGTCTCTGTCTCTCTCTCTCTCTCTCTCTCTTTCCCTCTCCCTCCCCATTCTCTCTCTCTCTCTCTCTTTCCCTCTCCCCCCCCCCCCCTCTTTCTCTCTCCTACACACATCTGGAGATAATACACTCACATGCACAGGAAGAATTAAACACATTTATCCCTGCATACCCTCCCTTAATACATGCACAGACGCTACCAAACGTTATCCCTGCATACCCTCCCTTAATACATGCACAGACGCTACCAAACGTTTACACGCTACTTGATGTACACTTATACCAGCCTAATAGTAAAATAATTACAGATGCTTTTCCTTTTGATATCAAGAACTTACTTTGATGGAACTCTTTTGTGAATGTACATATAAAGTATATAGGTAGCAGGCTTATCGAATCATGTTTATTTAGTCACAAAATAATGCATTTACTTTCTCAGAATAGAAACTGCACGAATAAAATAATTAGCAATTACAGAAACAAAGAATACAAACACCCCGATTTTTCTTACTGCAAACAAGCACTCATGCACTAGCCAAGGCACGCACGATCTAGTCACGTAGAATACTTGGTACCAGCAATGGAGACAGCTAACATAGGCCTTAGCAAGCACTTTATATTGTTTTCAAGGGCTCAGTTTTTCTTCCATGCTACAAGTGGATGTCACAGTATACCAGGTACACCACATAATCAAAGGATGCCACATGATGCCGACGGGTGCCATACAGGAAAGGATGTTGACAGATATCTGTGAGTGCCACATATCCTCAAAATGCTACATACCTGAAGATGCAGCACATCACTTGATGCCACCAAACACACACGCTACACTTCTACATGGTTACACTATAGATATACTTTGGGAGGTACTTTATACCTGTCCTTAACATGAAGTCATAATCTAAACGTTTCTTTTTCTGTAATACATTTGGATTATTATAATATATATATATATATTTTTTTTATAAAATTGTTACATCACATAAATTAGCCATATTTCTCCTACGTCTACATTACTAAACAGTTAAACATTCAAGAAAAATTAGCCTTTATCATAACAAAATCCTGTAAAATAGTAATTCTTTATATGGTCTTGGTACTAAAGAACACTAACTTTCTGCCTTAATACAATCTTTGAAATGTACATTTATCAATTTGACTTGGGGAAAGTAATACTAGCCTTTACATACTAAAATCACAGCACAAGCATATGTATATATATATGTATATATATCTACACGTATATATATATAATCTTTTGGCTTGCATTCACAGCTTCATCACCTAACTCACCTCTTCTGAGGCTCAGGACAGCGATAAATAACATTCATTTGCTCTACATCATGATCAAGCTTAATGACATTCAGTGTAGAGTCAAAATGGGCTGAGAATGTTTCATGGGTTGCCAGCACTTGAGAGGTAGAGGGAGACACAGTTATTCTATATACTTGTAAATTTCATTAACTTATACGAACATTTGTTCTCTACAATTATAAAGTGGACAATCCACCAACAGAGTAGATAGATAGTATGTATGTGACCATGACTATTAATGAATACATACTCTCTTGTTCACACGATTTTGAAGACATTCTTCTAAATCACTCTAAAAGCCCATTTTACGCACCACGGTATATAAACAGTCGGTATCTAACTCACCAGCAAAGCATTTAACTATATCACATTGATTTCCTGTGGCTTCCACCTGCAGCACATAGCAAGAAACTCACCTTACATTCATCTTTGGTAGAGAAAATAAAGTATTAAGAACTGGAAAACATGATTACATCTGGATTATATACACTTTGGAAACTTTGATAAAAATATTGATCTTTTAATATGAATAAAAACACATCTATAAATGTCCTAGGGATGTAACATGTATTCTGATTTGTAGGATTTCTATATTAACTACATATAAACATCTTATCCATAGTCATTTATATCTCTATTGGTCTATTTACAAGGTATCCAAAAGTTTGGAAAAATACTGACTTTCAATAGGTAGTTATGAGACTTTTGGCACATACATTACATGGCATATGTCTTATTTAAAAAGGAGAGAAAGAAAACTATGAATAAAAACTACTGCTGGCACTGATGCCCCAACCACAAAGTAAGGCCAGTTCGAAAAAAAATCTTTCTCTGGAGCGATAACAGCCAACCAAGACCACACACTCAAGTCTTGTCTTTGCCTTCGATGAAAGTTCCAGCGATACTCTTTCTCGGAGTGGATCAGTCTCCAGAACACATCTCGTGGGTCCTCCATGCAGAAAAAAGGCTTATTCCTGAGTCATATACTTTTTACTCAGTCGTCTGTCTGATTCACTTCTCGAAGGGACAGTGTGGGTAACTCGAAATTTCTTTCTACCAGATGCGTGCCTGTGCGAATCAAGAAAGCCAATCACAGTGAAGACACGTGATACTGTGCCGTTGGAACCTCCCGGTGATTGGTCAAAACACAGGTCCAAAAAATCTTTTCTTCCCAGTGCGTATTGGGAATGATAAAAGAATCATATCCACTGTGGAAGACACTACATAATTTCATGTGACACAACTTGATATGTTTTTTTTTTTTTTTTTTTTTTTTTTTGTTAATCAGACCTACCTTCACAGTGGCTAAAAGATCTGGAGTCTTTCTAATATTCATATACAAGAACATGTCCCCGGGTGTCATAATTTCTCTTCAGAGGGACTCTGGGTGTCAATATCTTTGTGCTTCATCCCATCGTCTTTCGATGGCGATCTCTTTTTAAAGGAAAACGACTTGAATAACAAGGACCTGGTGGACTCGTTCTTTTTCTTTTGATTCTTAGGAGAACCATGGTAAACTAGAGGTAACTTGTCTGATGGCTTACATCCTTTGGTGCGGTTGAGCATTGGTTGCTGTTGGTTGTGTCGGGAGGCTCCGTCTGGCTGAGACCCCTCTGTTTCAACCAACAGGTCATCCTCCGAGCCTCCGGGGGTGTTCTCTGGAGTCTGCCGGTCGCCTGCAGCCAACTTGCGAGGGCGCCCGTTTTTGCGGGGAAGAACATCGAGTGAGAGGCTGAACCCTTTGTGCCTGAGGAATGAGTTTGAGGAGAGTGCACACTTTTCTGACAGTGTTGGTGATGGTTGAGCATCTGAGCATATATATTGTTTTTTCTTTGGTTCTAAAAGCTCAAAAGAGGTAGAAGTTTTGATTTCAATGGGCGAAAAAACATCATCCGTGGCCGATCCTTTACATTTGCCCTTGGGCGTCTCTTTCCCATTCCCACTTATCATGTTTTCTTCACTCGGCAGCTTCTGGCCACTTACCCCAAAGCTAATTCTAGGTCGGGATATATGGAACGTTCTAAGGGAGCGGTTTTTTCCGGGCTCCGACTTACTTCGAGTTCGTCTGAGCACCCCATGCAGCCCCCCGTGTTTATGTCGCGTACTGCTGCTGCCCTTGCCCAAGGGAGGCCGAGCCGTTCGCGTTTCTGTCCCTGTCACCTGAGGAAAGACGTTCGGAAAATATTCTAAACCGAGCAAAGAGAGATGATTCCTTTTCGCACTTTCCGGGCAATAGCTCGTCCTCGTCGGGTTCATTCCGGGCCTCGGCGTGCGGCAGAAGTCTGTCCTCCAGCGACTTCGGGGACACCGTCCGCTCGCAGCTGGACCGCCCGCCGACGCTGCTCCGTCGCTCGGCGCTGTTCCTGCGAGAGGGCGGCCGAGGGATGTCCGACGCGATCTTGAACCGCGACGTCCTCTCGCTTACGTCGACCTCTGTCTCCGTCAGGTCGACGTCCTCCAGGTCGATTTCGCCGCAGTCGACGGTGCTCGCGCGGTAAAAGGAAGCTCGGGATGAAGCTCGGCTCTTTAGACTCAAGGAGCTCTCTGTCTTTTGTACGACCTTCTTTATGTTCTCTTGAGACAGCTGGCTGGTGGGTCTCTCGGGCACGACCACCTCCTCCTCCTCCACTTCTTCGACGGCGTCGGCGTCGTCGGACAGTTTCTTGGTTGCCTCGTTGAGCTTCCGATAATGCTCGAGAGCGTACTTAACGGGGCTGATGATGAGGTCCTGAAAAGCAGGGAGGCCAGAACTGGAGTAATGTCGATACTGCGTTATTGTTCATCACAATATATTACAATAAAAATGCCCATATGAGAGAGAGAGAGAGAGAGAGAGAGAGAGAGAGAGAGAGAGAGAGTCAAAAAGACAAACAAAAATACAGAAAAAAAAACAGAAAGAAAGGAAGACAAGAATACACTGGGTCCACCCGCCCCCCCTCTCACCTCCAGCTCTGGCAGCACCTTCCCCAGGGCTTCGAACAACGGCAGTAGAACGAAGCCGATGAACGCACACTGGGACGAGGGCTTCGTCACTTTCTCCCGGTCCATGAAGGGCGTGACCGGGAGGCCTTCCAGTTTCTCAAGGTCACTCTGGTTGAAGAATTCCTGCGGAAATAAAAGGATACGGATTAATCACACTGTGTGTATGTATGCAAGTATATATATGTGTATACACACACACACTGCAAATAGAACAACAAAGGGAAGCACAAGAAAACACACGATGTCGAAGGCCTTTTCGCATTTACTGCTTCATCAGGGCATATAACACTAGATAAGGATAAGTCCGATATGCGAAGCTTAGCCTCGCCCGGCCTGTGGCGACTAATGCCGACTCGCTCACGTGTGTCAGCTGGTGCTGACTCGGCGGAACCAAGTCCTTGCCCGTCGTGGTGCCCAGCCACAGCAGTAACCTCCAGGCGACAGTTGCAACTTCTCGCGCCTGGGCGGGGCGCGAATCGCCGACCCCTCGGATGAGAGGCCGACACGTTACCACTGTACTAGCCCGGAGGCTATAAGACTAGAGCTACATAGAGTTATATATACATGTACTAGGCGGTCAG
>NC_051401.1:39722904-39726166 GCF_015228065.2 Penaeus monodon | reverse complement strand
AAACAAAAACCCTGATTAATGTGAGATCTCTCATTGAAGTCGAACTCGGGAGTAATTTCTCTGAAGTCCGACAAGATCTCGTTGTGCCTCGCCATGTCCGTCGCTAGGATGCACCGGATGATGCCTTCTCGAATCTTCTTGTAGTCATCTGCCGACACGTTCCTGTGCGTGGGGAGGGGAAGGGAGCGGGAGGGGGAGGGGTTGAGAGAGTGAGAGAGAGAAAAAAAAGGGGGGGGGGGAGAGAAGAGGGAGGTTGGTTAATTCGCTTGTTCTGAGATATATGTGAGGTCGGGGTGAAGGGTGGGAGGAGGGCTGGTGGTGAAGGAGGGAGGGAAGGTGGGTTGGGAGAGTGTGTCGAGGGAAAATAGTAAAAGAGGGAGAGAGAGAGGAGAGAGAGAGAGAGAGAAGAAAGAGAGAAGAGAGAGAGAGAGAGAGAGAGAGAGAGAGAGAGAGAGAGAGAGAGAGAGAGAGAGAGAGAGAGAGAGAGAGAGAGAGAGAGAGAGAGAGAGAGAGAGAGAGAGAGAGAGAGATGAAGGCGGAAGAAGATACACTGCAACAATATAAATTTGCCTAAATGAAATACACGGAAATCAATTATTGTTTATGAAATGTAAATCTCCGCAGTATAAAAATATACTAAATGTATAAAACAACAAAAAGAAGCTTTAATACTCATTAACGCAAATTTTTCTCATCTGAAAGTTTTATTTAATCTTTTGACAAGATACTAACCTACATATCTCTTTTTTATAAGCAGCAAGATTATAAATGGAAAACTATTTAATATCCCAAACTTGCCTACTATTAAAAAAAAGAGATTCACGTCCACAATGCATTACTGCAAGTCTTAACTTACTGTTTTTGTCTATGTGTATGTATATTAATCATATATGTATGTACGTACATAGTCAAGAAAACAAGGATTTTATGGGTTCTCGTACTAAAACAAGCAGCATACGTGCATGCAATGACACAACATTACGTAGTATGAGAACAAGTGATTTTCTACTCGTGTATTCTATATATGAGTGATTTAGACATTTTAAAGGCGAGTCCAGTCCATCCAATTTTGCCTTTACTTGGGCAAAACTATTCTTGGTATCATCTGATATTGTCATCAATGATTGAAAATGCGCTTGATCTTAAAACTAAATTTGATTTCTTGAAAAGAAAACGCAAGGAGCATTGATGACGTCACATCAAGCGAATGGCCGACGCGGTATATCTAATTTCTAAGTCTATTTATCTACTTATTCTATATTCTATTAGTTTACTAGGACTGGCAGATATTTCATCAGATATTTCTTTATTTTGGGCACGAAATTCACACGATTATGAAGTAGAACAGTTCTTTCTTTTTAAATTCTATCCTTGTAAAAATCGTATGATCCAGTCTGTGGACATGGATGCTATTGGTGTCTAAGGCAGAGTGATAAAAGAGAGAGAGAGAAGGAATCAATAGGCGAGTGAGACAAAGAAAGGACGAAGAGGAGATTGAAAGAGAACGAATGGGAAATGGAGAGATGAATGAACGAGAAACGGAAAAGAAAGAGAAAGAAACAGACACTGAATAAATGAATAAAGGAACAAGGACGAATGAATGGATAAGTGAACAAGACAAAGAAAAAGCGAAGAGGCGTATGAAAGTGAATGAACGAACGAGAATCAGAGGGAGAATGAATGAACAAGGAACAACACATAAAGACAGAGAAAGAGACAATGAATGAATGAAACAGAGAGGAGATAGTAAATGAAGAACAATTAAATAAGAGAAAGAAAGAAAGAAGAAAGAGAAAGCAAAAGTGGTAAATAGATAGATAGATAGATAGATAGAGAAGAGAGAGAGAGAGAGAGAGAGAGAGAGAGAGAGAGAGAGAGAGAGAGAGAGAGAGAGAGAGAGAGGAGAGGGAGAGAGAGAGAGAGGAGGAGAGAGAGAGAGGAAGAGAGGAGGAGAGAGAGAGAGAGAGGGAGAGAGAGAGAGAGAGAGACGAGAGGGAGAGAGAGAGAATGAGAAAAAGGAGGAGAGAGAGAGAAGAAGAGAGAGAAGGAGAAGGAGGAGTGAGGAGAGAGAGGAGAGAGAGAGAGAGGAGAGAGAGAGAGGAAAAGAAGAAGAGAGAGAGAGAGAGAGAGAGAAGGAGAGAGAGAGAGAGAGAGAGAGAGAGAGGAGAGAGAGAGAGAGAGAGAGAGAGAGAGAGAGAGAGACTACTGAGAAAACTCCTTAAGAGAGAGAAAAGAGCTAAACTAAGGAGTTGTATTGCCTTTGCTGACGACACACAGGTACTACGGCGGCAGGTATCGTCAAAACTAATCATGATATCAGTTTCATTGTTGATTAAATCTATCATATGATACCAATGAGTATGCTCTGGCAATCAGTTCTGAGTCACTGTGTTCCTCTTCACCGTGAGAAAAAAAATAAGGAAAAAGAAAAAAGAAAGAAAAAAAGAGAAGAAGGAAAAAAAAAGTGTCAAAAATTCAAAACCTTTTACTCAATGGACGTTTTATACCTGACCTGATAACAGCATTGAGAGAAATAGATGAGAATAATAGTTGTGTTATGTTGACAAGAAACCACATTCAGATATCATTTCACGATGTGATTGTGCGAAAGATTGATTTAATGAGGTTGCCTGGTGTTTAAATTCTTAGCGAGATATGCAATAATGGGGTAATGTCGTCATGGTGAAAGGGGGAAAGAGAGACTGAAGGAAAGAGGGAAAGGTGGGAAAGAGAGAAAGAATAAAAGAGGGGAAGAGAAAGAGGGAAAAAGAGAGACAGGTAAAAAGGAAAAAAATAGAGAGAGGGGGAAAGACAGACAGAGGGAAAGAGAAAGATTAGAAATGAGAGAGATGCAAAGAGAAAAAGAGGGTGAGGGAATACTCAACTTATACACACACACAAAAAAAAAACAAAAACATTACGATGAGCAAGCAAACATTCATAAAATATAAAAAGAGAGAGAGAAAAAAAAAGAAAAAAGAAAATGAGAAAACATTCATAAACTACAAATAGAGAGAGAAAAAATAAAAATAAAACCAACACTTTTTGACTCCTGACCTGAAAATGTTGCAGTCCTCCCTCTCCAAGACGGTGAAGGCGATCGAGCAGTGATGGTTCTCCAAAGGCGATATGTCGTTATACCGCAGTGCCAACTCAGTCTTGGCATTGATCTGTGTAATGAATTGCATACTTGGCTGAGCACAAATCTTCAGTAAAGGTGCGCAATCAAAATGTGGAAGAGTAAATTATGACTAGCATAGAC
>NC_051401.1:39715404-39717904 GCF_015228065.2 Penaeus monodon | reverse complement strand
CCCGTTTTCAGGAGCTGATCCTTCGCTTCGCTCCCCAGCATCCTATTGCTTCAACCTCGAGTACGCCGAAGGAGCTGCCTGCCGATGACGCGCCGGAGGAGCTGCCTGCCGAGGATACCTGGAGGAGCTGTCGTTCGAAGATATCCTGGAGGAGCTGCCTTCCGAGGATAGTCGGAGGATCTGCCTCCGAAGGAGACGCCGGAGAGCTGCCGGTAGCAGAAAGACCGTTGGAGGAACAGCGATGGTGCAGCCAGTCTCAGAGAAGGCAGGACCGTGATCTCCGGAAGAGTGCTGATGACGGAAGGGCAGGTTCTGGGGCCACATCACTACTAGAAGTAGGACCACGGGGCCTCGTTGCAGGCATCTCGCAGTTGTGGTTCTCTGATGATAATCTCCACTGGGTGTGCCAGTTCACCTGCGCACATCACTTCCAGCCGGGATTTTTCAATTTTCCTTTTGGGGAATGCGTCATGTCATGTCAAGCCCTCATTACCCACAGTCCAATGGGCATGCAGAGGCTGCTGTGGAGAAGGCCAACGGGAATATTGACTGTGAGGAGTTCGACAGAGGCTTACTGGAATTGCGTAACACCCCAAATTTCACTGGTCGTTCTCCTGCTCAGATTCTGTTTGGTATGCCCCATCGCTCCCGTGTGCCTGCCCACTCTAGTGGCTTCATGAAGGAGTGGCAGACCAAGGCTGAAGACCGTTGTGCTGCAGTACGAGCCAAGGACGTGAAGACCCGCTATGACACTCGCGCCCACTCACTTTCCAAGTTAGAAGTTGGGGCGCATGTGCGAATCCAGGATCCCACATCCAAGCGTTGGGATAAGGTTGGTACTGTCATGTGTATTGGCAAATCTTATGATTATCACATCAGGCTTCCAAGTGGCCGTATACTGTGGCGCAATCGACGCTTCTTGTGCCCTACACAGCTCATGATTGGACACTCAACTGATTTGGAAGAACAGCTGTCTGAGGATGTACCTGGATCTTCCGCCCCATCTGTGCCTGTTGAACTTCGACGTTCGGAACGCATCAAATCGAAGTCCGTTCAAGACTCCCGCTAGTGAACGTAAAGGGGGGAGGGAGATGTGGGTTGTGATAATGAAGTGAGTTGTGATACTAATGTGAGTTGTGAGTGTCATATTGTGATGCCGCCATATACGGGATATAATGACAATATTATCGTACGTATATTGTGATAATTATATGATTATAGTACAACTATACTGCCTTTTGTGTGATATGTTACACCATGTGAAATATAGATTATGTTTAGTTTATATTGCTGTGTAGCATATCGCCTATGTAAAAGAGTGAGATTCTCTGTACAATTTGTAGAGTACAGTATTTTATTTTATCTCTGTAGTCACACGTTTGGCAGTAGCACTCTCGGGCAGAAGCTGACGTGTGGGGCACAGGACTATAAAGAACTCCCTTTAATTTTAGCCAGAGTTGATATACAATGAACCTACTTTAGTTTTAATTGGTGTATTCTTCTCCCTCAAGCACCGTAGAGAAACACCAAACAAACATATATACGAACACGACACAGTGAGTATACAAACATGTACTGGTAATGATGATGATAATGATAATGGTAATTATGATAATGGTGATGATTTTGATGACGGTAGTCATTGCAACAACTACAATGATGGTAAAAGTATGAAAATACATTGAACCCAGATCGCCATGCAGCTCTCACGTAGATTCAACAAGCAACAAACACGTTGTAAGACCATTATTGCAAAACGCTGTCAGGTATTGCAAGCTTAAAACCGCGAATCTCAAAACAGAAAATTCATTTGAAACGAAATAGATGTTATGACAAGAAAGGCGAGGGTGATACTGGCGAAATTAGTAGAACATGTATTTCGCAACTCCCCTCCCAATATGGTGCATAATATTTTGCAGATCTATATTTCTTGTCTCTTAATTGCTTATATGAAATATCCAATATTAATAATAGAAATAATAATAATAGTAATAATAAAGGACTTAGTGCGTGCTCTCAATTCTCACCTAATGTATAGCGGCTTTACCAACCCAGTCGGGCATAAGTTTTCCCATTAATTAGGTATTTTAATACAGAGTGATTTACAGTAGTCTGCACATTTCCAAAGGACTATAACATTTATACATGTTTAAATATACTCGTATGAATATTTTACTGGAGTAGAGTTGGTGTGTTGCATACGTCACGGAAAAAAAAAATATTTGTGTGTTGCCAGACAGGTTGGCAATAGATAAATGTAATTGTGAGACTGCAAGTGTTGTTTTTTTCATAATGGCAGCGATATCGATTATGATCACGACAGTAATGACGCGTAATCACATAATTAAGGACTAGATGGATGCAAGCCAAAATAATTATTGTACATAAGGGCAGCCAAAGGAGTAGATGGATCGATAGATAAAGATTGCAAATAATATTCACAGATGCTATGAGAGTGAAAAGAAACTGAAACCGAGAGGGAGGGAGGGGGGGGGAGGGG
>NC_051401.1:39710404-39712904 GCF_015228065.2 Penaeus monodon | reverse complement strand
TGTATGTATGTATGTATGTATGTATGTATGTATGTATGTATGTATGTATGTATGTATGTATGTATACATGTATGTATGTATGTATGTGCGAGTGGATTTGTAAACAAGAATACTAAAGACATTGGTTCAAAATATTTACCGAAAGTTAAAAGCAGCTCCTCAGCAAATCAAAAGCAATCAGCTGCTGTAACAAACTCACCAACTGTGCAACAAACTCACCACTTCTGCAACAAACTCACCAACGGTGCAACAAATACCCCAAGTGTGCAACAAACGCACCAACTCTGCAACAAACTCACCATATCTCCCTAAACTTCGTGAAGACGGTGGTGAGTTCATCCTCCACCTTACGCCGGTACTGCACGTGCTTCCAGTAAGGATGCGAGTTGATCTGTGACCCACGTGGCTCCGGGATCCCTTCCTTGTAGAATCCTGCAAGACACACACACAGTCACACGCACGCAAGCACGCACGCACGTTTCAGAAAGAGGAAGCCGGGAGGGAGGTTATGGCACTTTCTCTTGCGCCCGTGCGTTGCGTGCGTGTCCCTTCTCTGTGTGTTGTTTGTTGTGTTTTTGTGTGTGTGTGTTTGTGTGAGGTAGGTGTGTGTGTATGTACGTGTGTTATGCTTTTTTTTTTTTTCTATTTTACTTATTATTATTATTATTATTATTATTTGAGGGGTGTGTGTGTCTCTGTTTCAGTCTATTTCTCTCTCTGTCTCTGTTTCAGCCTCTCTCTCTCTCTCTCTCTCTCTCTCTCTCTCTCTCTATATTATCATTATATATATATATTAATATATATATATATATATATATATATTATATATATATATATATATATATATATTATAATGTATAAAAAAATTTAAAATATATTCTATATATATATAATATATATATATACTATATATCTCTGCCTCTCTTCTCTCTCTCCTCCTCTCTCTCTCTTCTCTCTTCTCTCTCTCTCTCCCTCTCTCTCTCCTCTCTCTCTCTCTCCTCCTCCTCTCTCGTCTCTAATACTATCGTGCGTGCTTCTCGTCGTTCCTCTCTCGTTCCCCCGTCCTCGTCGTCTCTCTTCGTTCCCTCCTGTGATATTGTGTGTGTGTGTGTGTGGTGTGTGTGTTGGTGTGTGTGTGTGTGTGTGTGGTTTATTGCTTTTTTGTGTTTTTTAGTATTGTTTGTTATTTGTATGATGTTTTTTTTATCTATATATATATATATATATATATAATATATATAATATATATAATTAACTCATAATATAGTAATATAGTGTGTGTGTGTGTGTGTGTTATATATATAGATATATATATATTGATATATATATATAATATATTATATATATTATCATATATATATATTTATGTATTATTATATATGAATAATAATATATATATATATAGTATATATATATATATATTACTCAATCATCATAGTAAATAATGACATAAATAAATAAGCAAGTAAATTAATCAACAAATGCATGTACATACATACATACATAAATATATATATATATATATATATATATTATCATATACACACAACAACACACAACACAACACACACACACACACACACACACACACACACACACACACACACACACACACACACACACACACACACACACACACACGCACACACATCTACACATATATGCAAATATACTATACAAATACAAGTGCTCTCAAAGAGTCCTCGATTTTCGTTTTACTCGTATATGAAAAACACTTATAACCCCTTTATTTTTACGCCACTCGTCGCTCGTAAAAAAAAAAAAAAAAAAAAAAAAAAAAAAAAAAAAAAAAAAAAAAAAAATCTAAATGGATTTTTATCCTGCGTCTAAAACACTAAAGAGAGAATATTTCATTATACCTCAGCGCTTGGTGAAAACAACACCTCTAATTTTTATTTCACATCCTATAATTAACGCTTCAAGGGGAAAAGCGAGGGGATCTCCCCCCCCCCCGCTTTGCCCCTTTCCCTCCTCCTTCTCTCTTTTCTTCCTCTCTCTCTCTTTTTCTCTCTTTCTCTCTCTCTTTCTTTGTTTCTCTGTCTGTCAATCTGTGTCGTTGCATCGTCCTGTCTGTCTGCCCGTCCTTCCTGTTTGCCCGCGTCCGCCTCTGTCTGCTGCGTTGTCGTTTTCCTCTCTCTGTTTTGTCTGTCTGTTGTTTGTCCGTTCTGTCTGTCGTCTGTCTGCCCCCGATTCCCTGTCCCCCCGGGCTCTGTATCTCTTTCTTTTTCTCTTTCAGTTTTTTTCTTCTGTTTTTCTATCTTTACTTGTGGGGCAATCTCTCTGCAATATTGCTGCCCCGCGTTCAAATCCCCGCCGCCATGGATCAACCCCGGCCATTCCTTGCCACAAGGGGGAAAATTTGAAGCAAAAAAGAAAAGACGTGTTTCCCCAAACCAAGATTCCATTGTAACAAATGGAATCTTATTATTAATCATCATAAAACTTATTATTAATTATGATTAATTACCCCTCCCTCTCT
>NC_051401.1:39696972-39710304 GCF_015228065.2 Penaeus monodon | reverse complement strand
GGAGAGAGAGAAGGAGAGAGAGAGAGAGAGAGCGAGCGAGAGAGAATCATCAGATGGCCAAGTTTCTTCCTCTTCCTCTTCGATGGCCCTTGAGAATGGCCCCAAGCAACTCTGGTGAGGGAAGGAAGCCAGGAAGCCGCATGCCAATCGCTTTTTTTCTCTCTCTCTCTTTCTTTATCTGTCTATATCTCTTTATCATTTTATTTCTCTTCCCTTTCTCTTTCTCTTCCCTTCTTTTTCTCTTCTCTTCTCTCTCTCTCCTTTTCTCTGTATCTTTATCATTGTCTTTCTCTTCTCTTTCTCTTTCGTTTCCCTTCTTTTTCTCTATTATTTCGGTTCTCTTCTCTTCTGCCTCTCTCTCTCCCTCATCCTTTTCTTTCTTTCTCCTTTTCTCACTCTCCCCCCTTCTCTCTCTCTCTCTCTCTCTCTCTAACCCTAATCCTAACCCTCTTTCTAACCTTAATCCTAACCCTCTCCCTCTCCCTGACCCTCTCCCTCTCCCTAACCCTAACGCTCTCCCTCTCCCTAACCCTCTCCCTCTCCCTGACCCTCTCTTCCTTCCTCCCCCCCTCCTGCCTCTCTCTCTTTCCCTCTCTTCTTTGACGTGGATTTCGAGGCTGAATCTAATTAATTAATCGAAGTGTTGCAACTATTTCCCATTTACTGGCTTACCTGAGTTTCTCTTGGTCTTACAAATACGTGTTAATCACATTTTCTTTTTTTTCTTTCCTTCCCTCCCTTCATCCGTCTCTCACTCCTCCCATTCTCCCCGTCCTCTTTTTCTGTCCTTTCTCTTTTCCTTCTTCTTCTTCTTCGTTTCCCTCTCCCTCTCCTTCCCCTCCATGTTCTCTCCCTCTCCCTCAAACCATCACAGGCCTCTATCACACCAAGTCGTCACACACATAAACAAATTAATATGTAAAAAGCAAAAACAAACACAGACACTCACCTTTGCTCCAAGTCCATCAGATCAATACCCAACTTGCTAATCTTATTCCCTGAAAAGGAGAAGAGACATCAACACGAGAGGAAACGCGATTCAGTGAATAGCGAATCGACGTCTATGATTAAAAATAAACTATGGCACCTGCGAGAGATAGGATTAGTTGGATTTGGGATTGAGATGCTTGGATATGGCACTTAGTTATAATGTTCAGTGTGGCACTTGGATATGGCATTCAATGTCGCACTTGGATATGGCATTCAATGTGGCACTTGGTCATGGTATTCAATGTGGCACTTGGATGTGACATTCAATGTGGCACTTGGATGTAATATTCAATGTGGCACTTGGATGTGACATTCAATGTGGCACTTGGATGTAATATTCAATGTGGCACTTGGATGTGACATTCAATGTGGCACTTGGATGTAATATTCAATGTGGCACTTGGATGTGACATTCAATGTGGCACTTGGATGTAATATTCAATGTGGCACTTGGATGTGACATTCAATGTGGCACTTGGATGTAATATTCAATGTGGCACTTGGATGTGACATTCAATGTGGCACATGGATATATGGCATTCAATGTGGCACTTGGGTAATGGCATTCAATGTGACACTTGGATATGACATTTAAATATAACATCAAATGTGGTACACTGGTATGACAATCAATATGAGACTTGGGTATGACATTTTGATAATTAATATATATCATACTTGGATTTAATTTTCAGCTAAGACACTTGGTTATGCAATTTAGATGTGAAACTTGGGTATGAAATATAGATATGACATTGGATATAACATTTAAGTGGTACATGTATCTGATAGTTGGATAGAACATTCATATATGACATATGGGCATGACAGCTGGATATGACAGATATAACACGCGAATCTGGGACTTAGATATGACACATACTTGACACTTGGCTCTGACATAACCACAGGAAGAGTTTAAGATCATTTAAGATTACTGTCAAGAATTTTCGAGGCTCATTTTTACTATATTCTCCGCCACTGCGTAAATTAAGCGAGGCGTATGCAAATAGGGTAATTAACCTCGTAATAAGACTAATTAGCCGATCAACAATATATGTTCTTTTAACACTTTCTTCGCATAAGGGCTTCTCCAAGAGCGCTTTTTGGCGACAGGAGAAAAGACGAGACGTGTGTGTGTGTGTGTGTGTGTGTGTGTGTGTGTGTGTGTGTGTGTGTGTGTGTGTGTGTGTGTGTGTGTGTGTGTGTGCGTGTGCGTGTGCGTGTGCGTGTGCGTGTGCGTGTGCGTGTGCGTGTGTGTGTGTGTGTGACTAGATAGATAGATAAATGAACGAATGGACAGATAGGTAGATAGATAGATTGATAGATCGATGGATGGATGGATAGGAGGACAGATAGACAGACATGGACACAGCCAACCAAACAGTTAGAGATACGGATAGGTATAAAGACTTATATGATGGTAAATAGTAAACTTTCATAAATCGAGAGAGAGAGAGAAAAAAAAATGATGTTCATGTGTTCATAGTCAAATAAACTGAACAAACAACGAGAAGATATGAAAATTGGAACCAAAGTACACCGTCATAATTTGAATAAAACGATTTTAATTACGCCATTTCAGTCGGTTTAAATCAAGCTAAAAGGCATCATATCAATATTCATATATATAAATTGATCAAAAATATGGTTTCAATATCACTTAATACGTCAAACTTTCCGGTATTTATGCAGATTATAGCAGAATGCAGTGTGACATACACGTTCACTATAATGTTGTTATAAAAGCATGTTGCAGTAGAATTAAAATGAGAAAATGTTGATTACGTTTGTATTTGCACTCAACAGATGTATACTTAATGTTTCTTTTATATTTTCACGCGATCAAATTTCAAAATTATTCTGAAGGAATAATTACTGTACTGTACTATATTGTTCCGAAAAATTATATATGTATATATATATATATATATATATATATATATATATATATATATATATATATATATATATATATATATATATATATATATATGAAACGGATAGATAGATCTATCATTTATCTATATATTTATCTATAATCTATCATCTTATATTTCCAGCCATTAATGCTTTAACTAAAAATACATGATTTCCTAATAAAATGAAAAATTATTCAAGAAAAATTTAATTTCGACAAATGCAAACCAGACAAACAAAATATTCAAATTTACAAAATCACTTTATTTATAGAATTGGGATCGTAAGTCCACTGTGAAAATATACTCGATGTTTATACAACACAGACAACTGGTATTGAGCAATAAATATAAACATTACATCTTTGGTAAGCCTTACGTAAGGAACTTTTAAGATAAGGCAAGATAGTCTTAAGATTAGGTAAGATAGTCTGAAGATTGGGAAAGATAGTCTGAAGATTGGGAAAGATAGTCTGAAGATTAGGTAAGATAGTCTGAAGATTGGGAAAGATAGTCTGAAGATTGGGTAAGACAGTCTGAAGATTACGTATCGTAGTCTTAATATTAAGGAACTTTTAAGATAAGGTAAGATAGTCTTTAAGATTAGGTAAGATAGTCCTAACATTAGGTAAGATAGTCTTTAAGATTAGGTAAGATAGTCCGGAGATTGGGTAAGATAGTCTGAAGATTAGGGAAGACAGTTTGGAGATTAGGTGAGATAGGTTGAAGATTGGATAAAATAGTCTAAAGATTACGTAAGAAGTTTTTCCTTTCAGTATATTGTTTCTCACTTATCTATTGTTTTTTTTTCTTTATTTGGTCTTCATCTGTTGTGCTTTCCTTTATCTATTTTTACAGTTTTTTTCTCTCTATTTATTGTTTCTGTCTCTACCTTTTTTTTTTGTCTTGAACTATTGTTTTTTTTCCTTATAGTATCTATGCTCTGTAACTTTAAAAACATTTTCCCTAATGACATTCTTTGTAATATTTACCACAGAATATAATATTTCTTTCTTTCTTTCCTTTTCTTGCTTCGCCAAACTATGCAACAATTCCCCCGAAGATTACTTCCAAATGACAGCATCTTGCAACATTGTCTGCGGTCAAGTTGCGACGGACGTTTCAAATTGAAATGGAATCAATTACATTTTTTTTTTTAATGATGTAGGACTGACTATTCTACTGACGACGGATGAATGATAAAAGAAAAGTTAGAGGGATTGTTCCCAAGTTCAACAAATTGAAAGCCTGTCTACGTAAAGTGGCTTCGTGTTGTACACATGTAGGGAATTTGCACTTAATACGAGAGGTTGCCTTTCATTATTGTATTTTAATGTGGTACTGGTTTCTTGGGCGTATGGGTGAACTGGGAATTATCGCGCGTGGTTGAGTCTCTCTCTCTCTTTTTTCTCTTTATTCCTCTTTCTGTCTCTGTCTCTCTCTTTTCTCACTCTCTCTCATTCTCTCTCTCTCTCTCTCTCTCTCTCTCTCTCTCTCTCTCTCTCTCTCGCCATTTTTCTCTTTATAAATAGAAGTGTCAAAGAAAGATTCAAAATAAGTATCAAGTAATAATGATAATCATGGACTGTGAGTAAGCTGCAATTAAATGATGCTCAAAATAACATGTATTGTTCAGAGTGCAGCCTCAGAGTGAAGAGTGGGGGAGAGAGAGAGAGAGAGAGAGAGAGAGAGAGAGAGAGAGAGAGAGAGAGAGAGAGAGAGAGAGAGAGAGAGAGAGAGAGAGAGAGAGAGAGAGAGAGAGAGAGAGAGAGAGAGAGAGAGAAATACGAAAGTTTAAACACACACACACACACACACACAACACACACACACACACACACACACACACACACACACACGTGTATCGCAAAAGACCGCCAGGGATATCAGCTGACCGGGAAAATCAGCTGATTGGGAATATCAGCTGGTCGAGTAAACAAGCGGGGAGAGTGCTTTGAGTCGCATTCCGCAGATAATGGATGGGAACTCTGTGATTTAATAACAGGTCAGCGTCAATGTTAACCGATTTCCAGCACTCATTCTCTCTCTCTCTCTCTCTCTCTCTATCTCCTTCTCTCGTTCTCTCTCCTTCTCTTCCCTTCCTTCCCTTCCCTCCCTTCCCTTCTCTTCCCTTCCCTCAATTCCCTTCACTCCCTCCCTCCCCTTCCCTCCTTCCCTCCTTCACTCCCTTCCCTTTCCCTACCTTCCTTCCCTCTCTCTATTTGTCTGTGTGTCTGTCTGTGTGTCTCTCGTCTGTGTGTCTCTCTGTCTACCTATCTATCTATCTATCTATCTATCTATCTATATATTATATATATATAAATATATGTATGTATATATATATATATATATATATATATATATATATATATATATATATATATATATATATATATATATATATATATGCACACATAGAGAGAGAGAGAGGAGAGAGAAGAAGAGAGAAGAGAGAGAGAGAGAGAGAGAGAGAGGAGAGAGAGAGAGAGAGAGAGAGAGAGAGAGAGAGAGAGAGAGAGACCCCTTTCGCCCCCCCTTCCCCATATCCCCCCTCCCCCTCCATTACCCCTACCCCTTCTCCTCCTTTCCGCTTTTCCCTCCCTCCTTACCTCCTTCCCTCTTCCTCCTCTTTCCTCTCTTACGTAAACAGTTTTCGGCACAACTGCAAGTTTGATGAGTATCATGTGTAGTGTGTGTGTGTGTGTGTGTGTGTGTGTGTGTGTGTGTGTGTGTGTGTGTGTGTGTGTGTGTGTGTATGTACATGTGCGAGTACGTGTATGTGTACATGTGCGTGTTCGTATGTGTGTACATGTGCGTGTTCGTATGCGCGTGCATGTACGTGTACGTATACGCGTATGTGTACCTGTGGCTATGCCTGTAGATGTACGTGTGCGCGAGGATAGAAAGACGAGAGATAAAGACGAGAAAGAAACAAACGAACGCAAAAGATAAATAAACATCACACACAAAAAAAAACACACAAACGTACACAGAGATGGAGACACAAACAAACCAGAAATCAGTACTTTGCATCAATACACAGAAAAAAAAGAAAAAAGAAAAAGAAAAGAAAAACGTAAAGAAAACAAAGCGAAAAAAGAAAAAGAAAAGAAAAACGTAAAGAAAAACAAGAAAAAAGAAAAAGAAAAGCAGAAAAACGTAAAGAAAACAAAGCGAAAAAAGAAAAAAGAAAAGAAAAACGTAAAGAAAACAAAGCGAAAAAAAGAAAAAGAAAAGAAAAACGTAAAGAAAACAAAGCGAAAAAAGAAAAAAAGAAAAGAAGAAAAACGTAAAGAAAACAAAGCGAAAAAAAAGAAAAATAAAAGAAGAAAAACGTAAAGAAAAAAAAGAAAAAAGAAAAAGAAAAGAAGAAAAACGTAAAGAAAACAAAGCGAAAAAAAGAAAAAGAAAAGAAGAAAAACGTAAAGAAAACAAAGCGAAAAAAAAGAAAAAGAAAAGAAAAACGTAAAGAAAACAAAGCGAAAAAAAAGAAAAAGAAAAGAAGAAAAACGTAAAGAAAACAAAGCGAAAAAAGAAAAAAGAAAAGAAAAACGTAAAGAAAACAAAGCGAAAAAAAAGAAAAAGAAAAGAAGAAAAACGTAAAGAAAACAAAGCGAAAAAAGAAAAAAAAAGAAGAAGAGGCACCCCTTTTCACTCGTTCATCGGCTGCCAAACCCTACGACCTCCGATGCCAGTCTTCGCCAGCGCGCACCTACCCCGCCGCTCTCCCATGGCACCGGGACACGCCTGGCACCCCCGAAATTCGGCCCCAAAAACTGGCACTGTAAGCTCCCGACAACACCCGGGCGGACATCGAAAGTGAATCTAGGGTTACAAGGGAACCGCCGCGGGTTGGGATTCCAAGTTTTCTTCGGATTCAGGGTGGACTAGGGGAGGGAGGGAGGGAGGGAGGGAGGGAGGGGGGGAGGGGAAGGGAGGGAGGGAAAGCGAGGGAAAGGGAGGGAGGGAGGAGGGAGGGAGGAGGGAGGGGGGAGGGAGGGAGGGAGGGAGGGAAAGCGAGGGAATGGGAGGGAGGGAAGAGGTGGATTTGGGTTGGGGGGGGAGGGGAAGGGAGAGAGGGAGGGTGGATAGGAGGGGGGAGAGAAGGAGGGAGGGAGGGGGGGAGGAAGGGGGAGGTGAGAGAGGGATGGAATGAAAGGGAGGGTGGGAGGGCAGGAGAGAAGGAGGGAGGGAGTAGGGAAAAGGGAAGGAGACAGACAGATAGAAACTGAGAGAGAGAGAGAGAGAGAGAGAGAGAGAGAGAGAGAGAGAGAGAGAGAGAGAGAGATGGACAGATAGATAGATGGCTGGATGAATATATAGCAAGATAGACAGAAAGAACAATACAGCGAGACAGACAAACACAAAATATATACATACATACATACATACACACACACACACACACACACACACACACACACACACACACACACATATAATATATATATATATATATATAATATATATATAATATATATATATATATACTATATATTATATATATTATATATATATTATTATATATATATATAACATATATATATATATAATATATATATATATATAATATATATATATATATTATATATATATATATTATATATATATATATATATTATGTATTATATATATATATATATATATATATATATTATATGTATATATAGTATATATATAGTATATATATGTATATATATGTGTGTGTATGTGTATAGTTAGACGGACAGATAGATAGATAGATAGATAGATAGATATGATAGCAGTATATGATATATATATATATATATATAAGTAATATATATATATTATAGACTATATATATATAATATATATATATACAGACAGAAAGAAACAGAGACACCGACAGACAAAGAGTGAACACAAGCGAGCGAGCGAAAGAGCGAGAGAACGCGAAAATAGTCCAATGCCACTAAATTTCACTTTGATGGAGTTGGTGGGTGTTGGGTGAGGCTTCAAGTCCTCTCTCACCCCCTACACCCCCCTCCCCCCACACCCTCAGGGACGTCAGGGTACGGTAGAAGGCCCTCGTCTCTACAGACCTTTCTGCGATGCCGTTTTTTTCGTCTCGACCTCTTGTCATTTTCTTCCCCTTGGAGGTCATGTCACTTGCACGAATATGAATTCGAGTGTCTTCGCTTGTTTACTGGGAGGCGCATGTCACGTGTCAGTAGAGCGGAGAGTTAGGGCGAGTCAGAGGGTTAGAAGGAGGGAGAGAGAGAGAGAGAGAGAGAGAGAGAGAGAGAGAGAGAGAGAGAGAGAGAGAGAGAGAGAGAGAGAGAGAGAGAGAGAGAGAGAGAGAGAGAGAGAGAATCTTCGTCCCTCTGGTCTGGATTATTCTTCGTGGCCTTCATCATCTCACAATAACCTTGCATCATCATCACAAGTAAATAGGATCCCAACCATCATCATCATTAGCATCGCCGGAACAACCTCTGACTGTCTCTTGCACTCTCCTCCTCCCCGAAACTTCTCCATCCGCCTCTTACTTCCCCCATTCGTTCTCCATCTCACTTCCTCTCCCCTCCACCTCCCCCTTTCTCCCCTATTCCATTTCCATCTCCCTCCCTCTGCCCTCCACTTCCCCCCTCCCATACCCCTGTTTCCTCCCCCATCTCCCTCGTACCCCCCTCTACCTCCTTCCCCTACCCAGTTCCCCATTCCTTCCCCATCTCCTCCGTGTCCCCTTCCCTCCCCCTCAAGCCCCGAAGCCCCTATGGCAGCCATGGGGGTCCTTAACAGTAGCTGTATGACCTCCTTACCAGCTCTCGAGGTGACCGTGTTCTAGCCATCATAAGTGCCACATTATCCTCCTAAATGAAATACAAGAATAACAACGCAATGAAAAGAAAGAGAGAAAAAAGAAAAGGAAAGGAAAAAAAACATACATTATGATATCTCCCAACGAAAAGTATGGGACATTTTCGAGTCTTATACCAGCGAAAAGGGACCGGAAATCGCAATTGAATCATCTTAGGAACTTACTCGATTACCTCACTTGCTAGATTCATAATCATAATTGATACAATATTGTCACTAAACCCATATCACTAAGGATAAATCTTAATGACTGGCTGTTCTAAAAAAAATAAGCCAATCTCTCACTGTTCAAAAGTCCCATAAAAAAAAAACAACAATAGGTAGACGTAGTTAACAATAATATAATCTACATTTCTGGGCGACAGTATAATCCTTATCTTTGTTCTAGTATTAGTGATACGATAATGGGATTTACTAGATTATGCGAAGAAATGATATCTGTGCTTTACATTTAAAAATCACCTGAAATTCGAAATACAGATCCAAGAATTATATATATATATATATATATATATATATATATATATATATATATATATATATATATATATATATTATATATATACACACACACATACATACACACACACACACACACATATATATTGCATTACCGTGACTGGTCTTTCAAGCAAGAGCTTTTAATTCATTTCGAAATCAGGAAGTGAAACTTTCCTTTCACTTCACTCGGACAGGTATGAATTTATAATCACGCTGGCAGATTAAATATATTGCATCTCTTTGTCATTTTTCGTATGTTAATTATCTACCACTCGTCCGCCTACTCCAGCCAACACAGTATTCAAAACATCACTATCATCACATAGCCACCATCATCATCAATATTACTACTACTAACAATAATAATAACAATAATGATAATACTAATAATGATGATGATGATAATAATAATAACAGTAATAACAACAACAACAATAACAACAATAATAATAATAATAATAATGATAATAATAATGATAATAATAATAATAATAATAATAATAATAACAATAATAGCGCTAATAATAACAATAACATTAAATAAATAAATAACAAGTAAATAAAACGAATTACTCGTTTCTAAGGCCACCTCGTGTCTGCTTGTCGAATCCATAGGTGTTTTGGCTCCTATTTTTGCTTGCCGCGAGGACGAGGGCGTCTAATTGCAGAAAAGTTGCAAGTGTTAATTGTGTGGCGTTCCCTGTGCTAGAGGTCCGGTCGCTCGTTCTCTCTCCATGTAGCTGTAGAAAGCTTTACGTGTATCTCTGTGAACCTTCTGTACAGTGAATCGTTTGGGTCTGATGTGAGAATTTCGATTTTTTTGTCTTTATTCTTTGTTTTCTGTTTTTTTGTTTTTGTTTTTTTTTTGCTTGATTTTCTTTGTCTCTTTATCACTCTCCACCTCGTTTTTTTTCCCTCTTGGTCGTTCCCTGTTTCTGCTTTTCACTCTTCCTATGCAGGTCTTGCTAAACTCTCTCTTCTCCCCTCCCTTTTCCTCTGTCTAAATTTCCCCTCTTCCTCTTTGGTTCCTCTTTCGTCTCACTCTACCTCTTTCTCCCTTCCCTGTCTTTCTCCCTTATCCCTTCACTCCCTTTCTCCCTTCTCTTCCTATCCCTCCTTCTATCCCTTCTCTCTCTCTCCCCTTTTTTATTCTCTCTCTCTCTCTCCTACCCAGCCAGGGCGTCACCAACCCTCACCATTTTCTCGCTTGGGAACCCAAACAATTAGCTTAGCAAACAATAATTATTCTCGACAGCGGAGAGCCCTCGGAGTACCCCTCCCTCCCTCCCCCCCCACCAGCTCGTCTACGTCCTCCTGTAGGCTCTGAAGTCTGTGTGTCCATAGCGATGGGGCTTGGAGTCTCCGGAGTTGACCCAGCTGACCTCTGTTGACCGATGCCTGCCCTTCTGTGACCTGAGTTTTCTGGTCCGGGAATTGCAGTGGAGTGAGGCGTGCGCGAGGGTCTCTGGGTGGGGAGGGGAGGAGGCGAGGGGAGGCAGCGTTCGGGTGGTGAAGGAGGTTGGGGGGGTTGGGAAAGGCATTCATTGTACATGCGGCGCGTGTGGATATAACGGGGCATATAATGAGAGACTAATGCGGGTATAACGTGAGGAGGTGGGAGGGGGGGGGAGGGGTTATAACATCGGAGTGAATGGCTTTGTGGATATTTTTGTCTATCTTTCTTTCCAATTTCGACGGAAATCAATACGTTCACAAGTGTTCACTTTCCTTTATTTTCTATTTACCACATTTGGCCTCGGGGTTACGAGATCAAAGCTACTGAACTGCCGTGGATTTGTTCACTGACAACATTGCAGTGCAACTAAAACAACTTATCATGGGGCGAAATAAAATGAAAAAGAGACAAAAAAATAGATTTCTGCTATCTACAAAATCTCACAAAAACAGAAACAAACACCTACAAAGGCACGAGCAAGGCAAACTTGAGGCGCCGATTCCCACATCAGCGTCAAAATCAATGCATTACTTACGTGCTTCACCCCTCTCTTCATCCTGCACATTCTGCTCCGAGATATTCCTTAATTACTTTTAGTATCCAGGTGACAAAAACTAAAGAAACTGTCTTGGATCAAACAGGCAAAGAAGGCAATAAAAGGTATCGCAAAAGATTTTTTTGAAAATGTATCAGATTTCTTTCATATGTCCTAGAGGTCGCTTCGCTCCCATTAAAACAACCGCGTGCCGAAGCCGGAGTCACAGAGACGCCCGCGAAGCCTCCCTGTTCGGAATCAAAGTGTCGTCGCAGCTGAGAGCCATGGAGAGGCACTGGGGAGGCTGTTCTCGCGCGCGTGCCTCGGCGGTGTGGCACAGGTGAGCGTCAGGAACCTCCGCCACCCACGAGAGAACTGCTCGACTGAGCTTTGGTTCGACGCTCACTCGAACCTCGATGCTTGGTGTTGCCCGCGAGCTCGACGGTGTTCGAACGAGCTACCCGGCTCCGGCTTCGGCTTGTGACTTTGCTGCGAGAATTGAGCCTACCCGAAGTAGTTCCAGCGTGCGCATGCGTGTGTGGATACTCTTTTATGTGCGTGAGAAATGGTTTTTGCTTATAATATTCCCCTTTACAGTACCGACATACGCACACATATACACGAACTTATATACCCACCTATCAATCACATAAAAAAATCAATATACTCAAACAAACAAACCCACGCATACACACAGCACGACAGGAAGAAACGAAAAAAAAAACACATCAACGCTCCAACAGACACGAACACACACACACATAAACAAAACAAACACAAACAATACAAAAAAAATCACACGACGACCCAACCAAACTCCATTCGAAAAATCTCAGATTCCTCATCCTGTTTCACACTGGGGTTTTCTAGACCGTTTCTCGCTAACATGTAACCTTACAGTGTAAGGGAAACATAGATAGATAGATAAATAGATAGACACACACACACACACACACACACACACACCAGAGAGAGAGAGAGAGAGAGAGAGAGAGAGAGAGAGAGAGAGAGAGAGAGAGAGAGAGAGAGAGAGAGAGAGAGAGAGAGAGAGAGAGAGAGAGAGAGAAAGAGAGAGAGAGAGAGATTTGTTTTGATACATTTATTACATCCAGTGGACGACAAACAATTTTACAGAGAAGTAAAAAGGGGGCATGGCCGTGCCTCGCAGAGAAAGACAGAAAGAGGTACAAAGACAAGGACAGAGCCAGAAACAGAGACAGAGACGGTCAAACAGACAGACAGCGAGATGGTATAACGCAAGACAAGCGATACAGTGAAAGTTCCAGCTGGCTCAGAGATGGATGTAGTGATGGAGGGAGGATCCCAACTGTGTGTCTGCGGAGCATACGTGGTCATAGCTGATTTTATGTGTTTCATTTTACTCTCTTCGGCATATACGAACACCCCAGTTCCTATGTCTGGGTGCGGTGTTATTTTAGTATGTATGTATGTATGTATAGTATATGTATTATGTATTATTATTATGTATTATGTATGTATGTATGTATGTATGATATTATGTATATAGTATAGTTGTATGTATGTATATAATATATATAAATATATATATATATATATATATATATATATATATATATATTATATATATATATATATCAGTACATATATACATCATAATATATATATATATAATATATATATATATATATATATAGAGAGAGAGAGAGAGAGAGAGAGAGAGAGAGAGAGAGAGAGAGAGAGAGAGCGCGCAGAGAAAGAGACATACATACCGACACACACACACACACAAAGGCACACATAGAGAACGACAAACGCAGAAGGAGAGCGAGAAAAAATAACCACAAACAAAAAACACACATACACGTATTAAATCCTTTCCCTTCTCATGCTGTAGTGGGATTGCGTCCCTCTCGCTTGCACGTAAGAAACCCCCAAGGCCCGTGAACTTACTTACCAGGGGGATAAACAGATCTGGCGGTCAGCAGTGGTTATGAGTGACTAGGAATATCATTATTATTATTATTATTATTATAGTTATTATAATCACCATTATTATTATTTTTTATTATTATTATTATTATTATTATGATTATTATTATTTTTTTTAT
>NC_051401.1:39686972-39689472 GCF_015228065.2 Penaeus monodon | reverse complement strand
GAGGGGAAGAGGGGGAGGGGGGGAAGGGAAGGGGGGAGGGGCAAAAGAGGAAGGGGAAGGTACGACAGGAGAAGTAAAGGAGAGGGGGAAGGGAACAGGTAAAGGGATGGAGAAGAGGGGAAGGGGATGAATGGAGAGGGGGGGGGAGAGGGGATGGAGAGAGGGAGAGGAATGAGAGGAAAGGGGAGGAGGGGAATAGGGGAAGGGGATGGGTAGGAGGAGATGAGAGGAAGGGGGAGAGGAGAATAGGGGAGAGAGGGGAAGGGAAGTGGGGATAAAGGGAGAGAGGGGAAGTGGATAAGAGGTAGGGGGAGAGGGGAAAGGGAGGGGAAAGAAAAAAATTAGATAGAGAGGGGAGGGGAAAAAGGGAGAGAGAGGAAGATCTGAAAGAAAATGACAAGGAGAGAGAGGGGAAGAGAAGGAGGAGAAGGAGTAGAAAGTGATGAAGTGAAAGGGAAAGAAGAGACGGAAAAGGATGAATAGAAGGAAGAGGAGAGGAAAAGGGTCGTGGAAAAGGGATAGAGGACGAGGGGAAGGAAAGGAACGGGAAGATGGAAGAGGGGAGGAGAAAAAAAGAGAAAAGCGGGTGGATGAGAGGAAGGGGAAGGGGGGAATGGAGGGAGGGGGGGGAGGGGAAGGAGAAGGGGGGAAAGGGAAGGGGGAAGGGGGAGGGAGGAAGGGGAGGGGAAACGGGTAAGGGGAAGGTCGAGGACGTTACGTGTTATGAAGTATATTGCTTTTACAGCGGAGAATGGCCTTTCCCCTCGGAGAGAATTTTACTGCAATATTTCCCAGAAGTTTGAAAAAATATATATATCTATCTAAAATATGAAATGATCCCAGAGCATTATACTCATCTACTTGAGTTAAACATCACCTGAGAGAAATAGTTACATAACAAAAATGACAGTTACGTCATTACGTCATTACGTTAACTGATAAGAATGACAATGATGATAATGATGATAATATCAAATCTAATGACAGATAAATATGGATAATAAAAACATTAGTAACAAACTAACACAAATACAAGAACAAAAAAACACATCAGTATTGATAATAATATTGATAACATCGGTGATAATGATGATGATAATTATGATAACAAAATAAAAGCAACAACAATTATAACGAGAATAACAGTAACTACAACAACAAACAACAAAAAAAAAAGTGATGGCGATAACAACACAACACAACCACAACCACAACTGGTGGGAACCCCGGCCATTCGTTGCACACAAATTCATAAGCAAAATGATTAACACAGCCTCTAGCACCAAGAACAACCACTGTAACAAATGGAATAAAAGTAATTTATTTATTTATTTATCATCAATTCATTCATGCATTTTAGGAAGCATTATCCGGTTGTCGTAAGTCATTTGCCAAGGATTACCAGCCTCTTAACATTATCAAACCATAAACCTTGATGTTAAACTGTTCTTTGATGCTGTTTTGTTCACGCCTTCCTTTGTCGCCTACAAGATCTCTCGCCCTTGTTTGTAAACCTTTTCATATTGTTAAAAGGATCTTCTCCTCTCGTGCCTTTGCAAACATGATCACCAAAAGAGGTTCATTTTCTATTGGCAATGTTGTCTGGCACTTGCAACTTTTTGTTTGTTTGTTTTTCGTTCTTCACAAAATAGTTTGATTTTATCCGTCGACCTGATCTTAAGCATTCTTGAATACGTTCACATTCTAAAGAAGAAGAAAAAGAAGAAGAAGAAAAAAAAAAAGAAAAAAAAAACACGCTGAATTAGTGTGGAAAAAAAAGACAGAAAAAACGATAAAAACACAACAACAACAACAGCGATAAAAAACGAAAAACAACGATAAAATAAGAAAAAACAGCAACAACAGCGATAAAAAAAAAAAGAAAAGAAAAGAAAAGAAAAAAACGAGATAAAGAGAAAAAAAAAACACAACGATAAAAGACAAAAAAAAAAGACAGAAAAACACCGATAACGAATAGAAAGAGAAGAAAAAAGACGGTATAAAAAGAAAATGGCGGAAAACCAGGGAGGCGCAATTTGCTTTCGAGCTCGCTAGTCCCTCTCACAAACTAGAACTGAACACAGATAAGCTCTAAAGGGTCATTTCCCTTACCATCGTAATGAATACTGCTCTTTAAAAGCTCTCCAATGAATATGCTCTTTAAAAGCTCTCCAATGAATATTGCTCTTTAGAAGCTCTCCAATGAATACTGCTCTTTAAAAGCTCTCCAATGAATACTCTTTAAAAGCTCTTTAATTCCTCTTTCACAAATACCATCAACAACAACTCTAGTGCTAAAAAAAAAAAAAAATACCAATACCAGAGGGATTAACACTTAATAAATATAACGAAAAAAATCCATTACAGTCATCCTCTAAATTAATATATCATCGCATTCATAATACGAGTAACATTAATCTGACATTTGATATATACATATAAATCAGAAGAAAAAAAAGTTGAGTATCATCATAGTTCAGTAACTACAGATGTGTCCCTT
>NC_051401.1:39671972-39679472 GCF_015228065.2 Penaeus monodon | reverse complement strand
GAAGAAGAGAGAAGAGAGAAGAGAGAGGCGAGAGGCGAGAGAGAGAGAGAGAGAGAGAGAGAGAAAGAGAGAGAGAGAGAGGAGAGAGAAAGAGAGAGAGAAAGAGAGAGAGAGAAAGAGAGAGAGAGAGAAAGAGAGAGAGAAAGAGAGAGAGTGAGGGAGAAAGAGAAATAGAAACAGACAGGCAGAGACAGAGAGAGTAGGATGGTGGTGAAAATAATCATAATAAGAAAAAAATATATCCATCAGCGTCATCAAACAGACATATTGCTGGAGAGAATGACTCACGTGCGGCCCGCGCAATGCCTCCTGTTAAGAGGGAGAGTGCGGAGGTTACACAAGATAGGGGAGAGGGAGGGAGAGGGAGAGAAAAAAGGAGAGGGAGTGGGAGAGAAAGAAGAAGAGGGAGAGGGAGAGAGGGAGAGAAAGAAGGAGAGGGAGAGGGAGAGAAAGAAGGAGAGGGAGAGGGAGAGAGGGAGAGAGAGAAAGAAGGAGAGGGAGAGGGAGAGAAAGAAGAAGAGGGAGAGGGAGAGAGAGAGAGAGAGAGAGAGAGAGAGAAAGAGAGAGAGAAAGAAGGAGAGAGAGAGAGAGAGAAAGAAGGAGAGGGGGAGGGAGAGGGAGAGAAAGAGGGAGAAGAAGGTTGAAGGGGAGAGGGAGAGGAAGAAAGAGAAGGAGGTTAAGGGGAAGAGGGATAGGGAGAGTGTCACGATAATTACAGTTAATTAACGTAACCGTATATAGATAAATATAATTCTCCTATATACAGAAGTATAAACACTAGCGAATGAGAGGTGTGACTGCTGAATGGAAGATTAGGTAGTAATGCTTGTTCGCATATGCAAATATTCCCGTACTATTGGCGTAGCGGGTGACTTAGGCTAACAGCCGTAAGGTAAGAGATCACTGTTCACCCCCGGCTGAAAAGGACGTGCTCTCGACCGTTTAGCCGCTATTTCCTTGGAAAGAAACCAATTTTGAAGATTTATAAAATAACAGACTTCATTTTATCATCTGATAAGTTATAAAACAACATGAAAGTGCTGAACAGAGAAGACAAAGTTTTGAAGTGCAGTGCAAAATACGTGAGTGCGGACATTTGAAAGACTCGGTGAAATGATTTATTGGTGAAGTGACTGGGTTAGTGCTGTTAATCAGTATTGGATTAGCCTGTAATGCGAAAGGTGAGTGGTGGGTGAATGGGTAGGGCATCTTTCATTGAACAATGTATTGTGTGCTAAGTGAATAATAAAACAATAACAAGGGAAGTTATTCCCGCATTTATGTTCCATTTTTTCTTTTCAGTGGCTCGCAGTTTCCCTTCTCAATAAACGAGAATAAAAAACTAGAAGAAAGTAATATTACCGCCCTTTAAAATAAACTTAAGTAAGTAGTATTCCCAATCACACAATAATATGGAAATAATACATATAATAATTTCATGAAACAAAACGTAATTGTTCATGAAACAAACACTTATCTCGAGTGATAAAAAAATATTCCGTAATAATGGTTTGCATATGAAATAACTAAATTCCTCGAAATAAATGAAAAATTGAATTCCATAAATAATACTCAGAATATAGATAATTTATTGAGTAAAGTGTGACAATGGCGCCCAACGTGGGGCCACTGATATTAAGTAGAGTAAATGTCTTGGGCAAAAAAGAGAAGGGAAAATTACGCGGTATCCACAATTGAAATTTTTGACTCGTTACATTCCACGGTAGAGTTACAAGCATTGTTTTCCCTTTTGTGATATAGGGGACGTGTTAATATTTTTCTCTTGCACACATTCATTCATTCCATCATTAGCTAGATATCAGTGGCACAGACGAACCAATATTATGAAAAAATAATTAAATGACCAAGAACCAAGAACCGTTCGTACGCTGCACTTGTGTTTCAATAGCACTAATTATTTGCACGAACAGAACTGAAAGTGGATATCAAGAAAATGGATTAAGCGGTACTGAAGCAGGAGGCTGCAGACCTGGGATTGACTGATCCTCGTGATTTTGCTAAGTATGTGCGGACCAGCAACGAGACCTGCGGGCGGGAGCGCAGAGAGCGGGAGGATCGCGAACGCGAGTTTGCGGCCCCCAGGCGATGCGGGAGCACGAGATTCAGATGGGGGATTTAAAATTTTTAAAGCATAAGATAGAGGTCCTTAAAGCTACGCCCCCCCCGCCCGTGGCCTCCCAAGACGAAGTTCCCGATGTTCTGACGACGCAGACCAGGTCGAAGCTTATTTCCCCCGTACTCGAAAAGGGTCGCCGCCGACACGGGGGGACGGGGAAAAACGATTTTTCTGCAGCTCGAAACCCCGCCTCCAGGGGTCACAGCCTAGATGTTTATCACCGCACCGAAATAAAAGGGTAATTTGGACGTACAGTGAATTAAAGGAGGCTCGCTGAGTGCTTACGCTATTAGCCTCGAGCAGGCTCGTTGCAGGTTCCGGGAAGCTCACCTTGACGGCGGGAGACCTGCAGGCTTTTCATCACTCGCCTCTCTCATCTCTAAAGGGATTGGCATCGACTGAGTAATTTACTGATACCAAGGAAGGTATTGGAGCTCATTCTGGTTACTCAGCTGCTATCTTCGCTGCCCAAAGGATTGCGAGCTCAGCTTGAGAATGAACAAGTTACTAGCCTGGCGGAGACTGCGGACATAGCAGAGGGGCGGGTTTCTCTGCTTATGGTACAACTACAGGGTCAAGAAAGAGGGCGACCGAAGGCAAGAGTCAAAGAAACCGCTATGAGAAGTGTCGGTGATCGCAGGGAGGCAAAAACAGAGTTAAAATCTCCTGAAACTGCAAAATCACAGCCGGGAGAACACAAAGCACCAGCCTTCAATATGCCACGGAAAGGAGGTGAGAAAAAAGCCGTTCAAACCAGTCCGGTCACTTGGCTAAAAGTGAACAGTGTCCGGAAAAGGAGGAGCCCCAGGTACATGTGTCGGGCCCTGCACTGGCCACCACGTACTCTGGCATGCTCTCCTTTCCTTGCCTCAGCACCCAACAAGAGATTGTCTACTGCAGAGGGCTTAGTCCAGGGTCGCAGAGCAGTTATCATGCGAGACTCTGGGTCCACAGGATGTGTAGTTAAAAAGGTATGTAAAAAGAAAGGATTAAAACTGGCAAAACCGTTCGTGTTACAATGATTGATGGTTCACAAATAGTGGTGAAGAGGAAAAGGTTTTTTCTGCCAGTCCCCTTACTTTACAGGCACTGGACTGCTGCTGTCATGGAAAACCCCCGCCTTCGATTTTGTCTTGGGCAACGTGCCTGGAGCTTCTCTGGTCCCGGCAAAAGAGGTCCAGACGCAGACCACAGGTGGAAGGAGGCAAGGACGCGAGACTCAAATGCAGAGGAGAGTGAACCGCTGCACAAGATGTCCCCCCTATGTCAGAATCCCTGGTGTCACGATGTACCGATCATATCTGCAGGCATTATAGATATACCAGGCTGCGTAAACTACGAGAGCTGCTGCAGTCGCTCGAGATCAGCACACGGCTGGAAAGGGTCCACAAGGTCTGGAAGCTTATTAAAAGCGGGGAAACATAGCTGAGCAGCAGAAGAATGATGCCACCTCTCCAAACTACATGAATACGCTGAGCAACGCCCATGTTCGCCTCTACAAAGGAATAAAGAGGGACTTTATATGGAGAACAACAGAAATTTACCGAACGAACTACTTTGCCGAGGGGTGAGGTGAAGCTGCAGTTCGTTGTTCCAGCTGGATGCCGCCAACAAGTCTTCAAGTTGGGGCACCACTCGCTCCTCGGAGGGCACATGGGGGCAGCCAAAACTCCGCCGAATACAAACCACCATGTTTGGCCTGGAATGGGAGCTGGAAATCTTAAGAACTCGCCGTTCCGTGACATATGTCAGAAGACAACGGACAAGGGACGCAATACTGCGGCACCCCCACAGCCACTTCCTGTGATTCGGAACCGTTCTCTCGGGTGGCTGCGATATTGTGGGTCCCATTACACCTTGTGCTGACGATAAATCGAAGTACATCTTTCAATCGGTTGATTTTGCAACAAGATGGCCAGAAGCTGTTGCTTTGAAGAACATAGAGGCTGCCACAGTTGCAGAAGCTCTCTTTGGTGTGTTCTGCAGAGTTGGCATACCCAGGGAAGTACTGAGCGACAGAGGCACACAGTTTACATCAGGCATGATGGAAGAGACCCGGAAACTCCTGCAGTAAAGGGGATGAGAAATACACCATACCACCAGAAGGAAAGGGGCTTTGTGAGCGATTTAATGGCACACTAAGAAAATGCTAAAAACGCATGGCAGCAGACCAGCCTCGGGAATGGCTCGCCTCTTGGCACCCCTGCTGTTTGCTACAGAGAAGCACCACAGAGTTCCTTAAAATTCTTTCCCCCTTTTGAGTTGGTGTATGGTAGACCCGTAAGAGGCCCTTGGGAAGTTCTAAGGGAGTGTGGACAATACTGAGGATGACCCAGTAATCACCTCCTCTTTTCAGTATGTTCTGGATCTGAATGAACGCTTGCATTCTACGTGCGAAAATCGCAAAAAGGGGGAGCTTTGAAAAGTCAGGTCACTCAGAAGTCCTATTATGACAGGAAAGCTAAGCTTCGTACAACTTGATGAAGGAGATCAGTGCTTGATATTGGTGCCTACGAGCACAAAACAAGCTCTTAGCTCAGTGGAGTGGACCTATATTATTCTCAAGCGAGTTTCGGACGTTTAAATTTCATCGTAGGAATCGGCCACGGGGAAGAAACTTTTCCACATAAACATGATAAAGAAATATTATCCAAGGTCCTCCCCTGTATCTCAGCCTAGCTGTACAACTCGTCAACAAAGGGGTGAACAATCGACGTCCAGTGAATTCGGCGACGGTCCCCTCCTGATAGCGGTGTGGATAATTTGAAGCATTTTGGGTGTGCGGCAACCGTAATACCGAGGACTCTGGTTTCTGTCAGCCCTGGATCCTGAAACTGATTCGAGGGAAGGACCAGAGAGATTATCATAAACCCGAAGCTAGAGGACCACCATAAGGCCCGGGCCTCCGTGAGATCATTCAGAAGTACCCCGAAATCTTCTCTGATAACCCCGAGTTGCCAAAAGGGGGAAGAACATAGAATCACCTTCGTAATAAAGTGCCAGTTTCGCACAAAACCATACCCTATACCTCTGCGGTATGTAGATGGTGATCAAAGAGATAAAGAAACTTTAAGCTATTGGCATTATTGAAACGTCAAGAGTGGCGATTGTTCACCCATAGTTGTGGTTAAGAAGAAAGGAGGAGACATTAGGATCTGCGGAGATTACCGTTCGTTAACACAGTACTCAATTCGAGGCGGAACCAATGTTGATCAAGCCTTATCTTCTCGCGTTTATCTGTTCTAAATATTTTAGAAACTAGACCTCACAAAAGGGTTCCCTTTCCCGATTCCTTTGCATCCAGAAAGCAGGAAGATAAACAGCTTTCAAAACCCCCTGTGGACTGTATCAATACAAGGTGCTACCCTTTGGATTAACGAAAACCCCCCCTCAGTCTTCAATCGGTGCCCTGGTCAGGTACTTGGAGATATTTCGGGGAGTAGAAATCTTTATGGATGACACTCATACATACATCAACTTTGGCTGAGCACCAGAAGCTGCTCGACGTAGTTTCAGTAAATTTTCTCTGCATCGAATGACCTTAAAGCCCAGCAAGTGTGGATAGCCTTCACACGGACACACTTCCTTGGCCACACCGTTTGGGGATGGCAAATGCGAGTGTCAGCAGGAGAAAAACAAAAAGATTCGCATGGCACCGCGACCCGTAAATCAACACCAGCTTCGTTTCTTTTCCCCGGCCTCGTTTGGGGATTATCGAAGCTTTATTAAAGACTTTACGCAGATTTCTCTTCCGCTATTCAACCCTCCTGAAGAAAAACTGCAGCAACAAGATGGTGTGGGGTGCAGAGCAGGGAAATCCTTCGCTACACTAAAGGGACCTTGTGTTCTGAACCTATTCTCGAATTCCATCCAAAGATAAAAACCCTTACTTTTCGGACAGACGCATCGGGAGAAGGTGTTGGAGCAATCCTTTTGCAAGAGTTGATGGGAGATTGTCCCCGTCGCTTACCACAGCCGTAGACTTTTCCCCAAAGCGAGTGCAATTATTCGACTGTTGAACGAGAGCTGCTAGCTGTTATAGAGGGGATTCACAAGTTTATTTCTACTTTTGTGGTGCTAAATTCACTTGGAAAAGACACACATGCCTCTCTCGCAGCTCAAACGATCCAAGACCGCCAAAGGCGGGCCCGATGCGCTGGAGTCTCTACCTTCAGCAATTTGAGTTCACTATCCCCTATATAAGAGGAACTGAGAACGTAGGAGCTGATCTACTCTCAAGGTGATCAGCGGAAGCAGCAGTGCCTTGAGGGACAGTCTACCTGAAAAAGTCTCGCAAACCCCGGGGCCTCAACTACAATATCATGAAGCGGAGGTGGGAGCACAAGCAGAAGAATCTTCATTCCCGGGGAGGTGGGAAGCAGAATCAATGACTTGATTATAAAGGAAGTTTTAGTCTAAATTTTTTTTTTTTTTGAAACACAAACTTGAAATACGTGGGATATCTACATTGCATGTATGCTATAATCGGGCTAATTATTTAAATTGCTACTGGTATTACCATGATATAAATTCAATTTTGTGCTTTATTTATAAAGGGGGGAAGATAAAAATGTAAACATCCTATAGAGGTTTTATATATTTTTCTCAACTTTCAGCTGAGGTTCGAAACCTGTATACTTGACTCCTGCGCAGGGTATCACTTCAGAATCTAACTTGAAGGAGAGAAGCTATCACTTCAAGTGGATTTTTTTTTCGTCTTAGTTAAATTAGCTAACAAGAAGATATCTTTAGTTGGAGCGTATAATTTTGGTGGGGGTAATGTCACGATAATTACAGTTAATTAACGTAAACCGTATATATAGATAAATATAATTCTCCTATATACAGAAGTATAAAAAATAGCGAATGAGAGGTGTGGACTGCTGAATGGAAGATTAGGTAGTAATGCTTGTTCGCATAGCAAATATCCCGCTACTATTGGCTGTAGCAGGTGACTTTGGCCTAACATGCCGAAGGTAAAGAGATCACTGTTCACCCACCGGCTGAAAAAAGGGCGTGCTCTCGGACCCTTGTTTTAGCCGCTATTTCCTTGGAAAGAAACCAACTTTGAAGAATTTTTAAACTTAACAGACTTCATTTATCCATCTGATAAGTTATAAAAAAACATGAAAGTTGTGAACAGAGAAGACTAAAGTATTGAACGTGCAGTGCGAAATACGTGAGTGCGGACAGTGAAATGACTCGGTGAAATGACTATTGGTGAAGTGACTGGGTTAGTGCTGTTAATCTAGTATTAGGATTAGCCTGTAATGCGAAAGGTGAGTGAGTGGGGTGAATGGGTAGGGCATCATTCATTGAACAATGTATTGTGTGCTAAGTGAATAATAAACAATAACAAGTGA
>NC_051401.1:39661972-39669472 GCF_015228065.2 Penaeus monodon | reverse complement strand
TCAACATAAAATGGAAGTTAATGCTGCCATAACTGGAACTAGCAGGCGGAGAAATACATTAAATTCGAAGCCACGCGAATTTCAGACTTATAAGAAACACTCAGTGTAATACAATCTCGTGTAATCGTGGACTTAATTGCGAAACAGAATTATTACGTACAACTTTACGGTCTAATTATAAAGGATGACAATTCTTGCATACAATCGTACGGAATAATAGCATCAAACAATTCAAACAAAAACAACACATCACACAACAGCACACTGTGTCGTGTGCACATACTAGTACATAACTCTTCACACGAATATAGTACTTGTAAACCAGCACACTACACCCGTCATCAATTCGTACAAAAATCATTGCAGATTAAAGTAGATATAGACACTTTGTCACAGTACTTTTTACTGTTATAGGCATTTAACTATGAATTACATCGCATCATATGCTGCACGCGCTACGGATAAACACAAACAACAATCTACACACCACACACATCATGTAGACCCAAACAGAGATGAAAATGTGTACGCACATGCTCAGGCACAGATATGAATAAAAGTACACATAAATAAATAAATAAATAAACTATTTATTTCCACCAACATAAAAACCTAACCACACATGCCACCATAACCACACATGGCACCACAACCACAACGTTGATTATGTGGCGCATAACCAAGATGATACACAACCGAAAAACGCACCACAGCATCTACCAGCATCACAACCGCACAATCAATAAGCTCACCAAAACCACATAGAGAGATAAAAAGCACCTCACAACCACCCACTCGCCCGCTCGCCCGCCGGCCAACCAGCCACAGCACTCGCAACCACCACTCACCAGCTCGCCCGCCGGCAACCACGCCACAGCACTCGCAACCACCCACTCGCCGCGCACAGCCACAGCACCTCGCAACCACCCACTCGCCCTCGCCCGGCAACCACGCCACAGCACCCGCAACCACCCACTCGCCCGCTCGCCCGCCGGCAACCACGCCACAGCACCTCGCAACCACCCACTCGCCCGCCCGCCGGCAACCACGCCACAGCACCTCGCAACCACCCACTCGCCCGCTCGCCCGCCGGCAACCACGCCACAGCACCTCGCAACCACCCCGCTCGCCCGCCGCAACCACGCACAGCACTCGCTCACCCACTCGCCCGCCGGCAGCCACGCCACAGCACCTCGCAACCACCCACTCACCCACTCGCCCGCCGGCAACCACGCCACAGCACCTCGCAACCACCCACTCGCCCGCCGGCAACCACGCCACAGCACCTGCAACCACCCACTCGCCCGCCGGCAGCCACGCCACAGCACCGACACAGCACCGCCCCGCACATCGCCGAGGAGCCTCCTGTCCGTCCGGGTCGGAATCAACATCAATTTGGAGCTAGAACAGCAATAACGTTCCCGCCGCCAATAACAGCCAATAGAGCGTGTCCTCCCGGTTCCCTCTCAGGACGACGGTTCGGCGCCACGACGCAAGAGGGGGGGGGGACTTAGCGCTGACGGAGGGGAGCTGACGAAGAGGGTCGGTGCTGACGGTGGTATGGCTCCTCGGTTTCCGAAGGATGCGCGTGATAGACGCGCATACATATACTGATAGGCCTACATACATATATACGCACACATATACACACACAAACACAAACACAGACATAAACACACACACACACACACACACACACACACACACACACACACACACACACACACACACACGCACACGCACGCGCACGTGCACACGCACATACACGCACACACACACACACACAAACAGATAATACATACCTACATACATATACAGGCATACTAACCATATACAGATAAATATACACACATACATATATAGACACAAACATAGACACATACCCACAAATACATACATAACCACATACACGTATACATATACACATACACATATACAGACACATTACACACGCATTCACTACAGTACATAAACAAACGTGCACCAGCTTATAAATTGAAAATCAAAGGGATTCCAAGAACTCCCCAATAATTATTCTGTATCTGTATCTCATTGGCCTATGTCGGTATTGTGTGCAACAGCTCCCATAGGATAATTCTTTCTAATGATCTTTTGATTGTTCAAAATCAATACGAGTTCAGTCGGCATGTAGAGAAACAACCAGAGAGAGGGGGAGGGGAGGGGAAGGGAGGGAGGGAGGGAGGGAGGGGAGGGAGGGGAGAGAGGGGAGAGAGGAGAGAGAGAGAGAGAGAGAGAGAGAGAGAGAGAGAGAGAGAGAGAGAGAGAGAGAGAGAGACAACCAACAGAGAGAAGAGGAGAGAAGAAAAGAAAAGAGAAGAGAGAGGCGAAGAAAGAGAAAGAGAGACAGAGAGAGAAAGAGAAAGAGATTTGCGATTCCAACTGTCAATCCAGCTGTCTGCCTTTTACATCAACCAGAGTACAAAAAAAGGAAAAAATATATATATATAATCAAGAACTATTCAAACAGAGCAACATCAAGCAGAACTGCCTCATTCCCAAAGAACACAACCATGACATCAGAGAGACTTCGACAGAGAGTGAGAATGAACTTTTATTTCCTGTCCAGCTACATTTCTTTTTTCAGGACAATCCGCAGATTAACTTGTTTTATGTCCTGTTTTCGATAGTACTGCAAATTGTTTTTTTCTGATTTTTTTTCATTCTCCTTCTATCCTAACTATTTTTCCTCTCTCTCTTGTCCCTCCCACTTCCCTCCCTATTTCCTTCCTTTATCTTCTTCTCCCCTCCCCCCCTCTCTCTTTCTTCTCCCAATTTCCTTCCTTTTCTTCCTCTCCCCCGTTCTCTCTCTTTCTTTCTCTCTCTCTTCTTCTCTCCCTCCCTCTCTCTCCCTCCCTCCCTCTCTCTCTCTCCTCTCTCTCTCTCTCCCTCTCTCCTTCTCTCTCTCTCCCTTTTCTCTTCTCTCTCTCTCTCTCTCCTTCTCTCTCTCCCTCAACCTCTCTCCTTCTCTCTCTCTCTCTCTCTTTTTAACTTTCCGTACAGATGAACAGAGCGCGCGTGTTTATACATCGTGATAGGATTTGGGATTACTTGCCCCATGCTTGTTTTGCAATAGCACGTGTGGTGGTTAACCCCCACGTGTTTACCTTAATGCTCCCTCGTTAATCCTAAATTAGAGCGAGACCATAACTGCATTAATTTTTCCTTGCGATGACCGGCAGAGAACGACCCCCTCCCAACAACGGCTTCACTTCAGAAGGTCGAGTCGACTGAACTGGTGTGTGATTTCGTTGAATGCCTAAGATACTCTGAAATCTCTAAAATGAATGTATATACATACATACATACATGTATACTTAAACACACACATACACACACCCGTGTGTGTATGTATATATGTATATGTATATATATATACACATATGTATATACATATATACACACATACATTTTTGTTATATATATATATATATATATATATATATATATATATATATAATATATATAATATATAATATATATACATAAACACACATACCCACATACCCCCCCTCACACACACACATAATCCGCCATAAGATCTCGTCCCAAGATTTTTCCAGCCAAGGAACCCCCCATAGCGCCACCAAGACGTATCTCCCCGCGCGACGCAGACGCTGAAGCTGCTCCAGAAAACACCAGACGCCGCCCATTACAAAGTCCATGAGCTCTCCATGAGTCTCCTCCTATCTTAATCGTGCGGTCTAATTTCCCTGGCGAAGGATGCGAACGCTAGGACACTGGAACTTGTAGTGTTCATTGTTCAGAACCTCTTTGTACGCAATGGCCTATCTGATTTTGTGATTGTTTTTCCATTGTGCATTTAATCATAAACTCAGTTATTCAATTATAAACTCAGTTACAAGTTCTTGGATTAGAAGTTTAGTCTCCGAGTCGCCATAACTTCAGTTGAGGAGCCATGTTAGTATAAGCAGCCGTTTTTTAAACACAGAAAAGCGTTGGAATTTTGGTATTTCTTTTATTAATCTTTTTATTTATCTATTTCCTTTTTGTCCCCCTTAAAATTAAAAGCTAAAATAGTCATGAGTCCTCTGTGCAATGTGATGCAATAACAGTCTGGTTGTTAAAACTACTCATGAGACTTTTACCTCCTTCCCCCAATCACGCATGAAAAACGAGGGTCTTCCATGGCATTTCATAGATTTTGAAGCCGTACTGTTCAGAGCTTACTGGTGAAACTTGAGCCGCATTTGTTAGCACGTGAACTGTGTTTAGCACGAAGAATACGGATCCACTTGTAAAATAACTCGAAATATGGCACGGTCTGCTGCAGTAAGTCTAGCACAGTAAGTGGATGTGTCCATAAAAACGCCTAAGAAATAGGAAAACCCACTTATTACAGATGAGAAGCGCTACTGCAATGGCCGCCAGACCCATTTGTTTACATCGTGACGTCATTACAATCAGCTGAGCGATGAAACTGGAAGATCTCTTTTTTTCTTATGAAAATCGGCTTGTTGCGTATACCTATTTCTCGAAAATCATTATATATAATTACATATAAACTATAGCCTTACGCACTCTGGAGAAGTTCCTGGTTTCCTTCCTTCCTCCTTTCACGACATGCAAACACATAAGTTGGCTAATGGCTGATTCAGGGTCCACAAGCACGGTGGATATCCATTAAAAAATAACTAATGTGCTATCATGATTCACGTGTGCAAATCGTACTAAATGCTAAAAAAAACGAACAAAAAATCTGTTTTTAGTACCGTTATGGTTATTATAGTATCATTATGATACGATTCTGTTCAGATAATCCTACACACACACACACACACACACACACACACACACACACACACACACACACACACACACACACACACACACACACACACACACACACACACAGCTTAATACTTTTGTTTAACAGTTAGGTTCTTGTTACTATTTCCTTGCTATCAGGAGGAGGAGGAGGAGGAGGAGGAGGAGGAGGAGGAGGAGGAGGAGGGGAGGGAGGAGGAGGAGGAGGGGGAGAAGGAGGAGGAGGAGGAGGAAGAGGAGAAGGAGGAGGGAAGAGAGGAGCGGAGGAGATGAAGTGGGGGAAGAGGAAGGGAGAGGGAGAAGGGGGAAGGGGAGGGAGAGAGGGAGGGGGAAAGGGAGAAGTGGTAGAAAAAAAATGTTTACATTGCTTCGCTTAGTTTGGTTTGTAGTTGCTCAACGTTAAATTTTTTTCGTTCATTTGTCTCTCTCTCTTACCGCTATAAGATTTCACTTCATCGCAGGCTTCCATTGCATTTAATTTTAATTTTGTTTTCAATTCATTTCAAAATCTTAAACCACGTGCCTTTGACGTTATTGTCTTCTGCCTCGCGCTTTGTGTATTGCTGTTCACTTTCTAGAATATGTTGCAGAATGCTTTTCACATTCTCCTTAAAATTTAGCTCATACTTTAGTCAAATATTTACATAAAACTAATATTTTCATTGTTCTAGTCTTTATGTATCTCTCATAGTATGTACGCGCGCACGTGTGTGTGTGTGTGTGTGTGTGTGTGTGTGTGTGTGTGTGTGTGTGTGTGTGTGTGTGTGTGTGTGTGTGTGTGTGTGTGTGTAAACTGCTAAAATAAATAACCGAAATATAAGCATAGTTACAATCACAGAAGCACACATCACTGTACCTCAAACAACACAAACGCACACGCTTTTCCTCACTTAAATGTGTACCCCTTTCCTCCTTTTCTCCGCCCAGGTTTCCCTCCCACGAAGAGATAACGATTATTAGAGGTTTTCCCCTTTTTTGTTATCGAAAACCGCTCGCCTGTTTTACGCTCGACATTTCATTTAGTTGGTTCCTGGGAAATACATCTGGGGGCCCTCGTCGACATTACTGTTTACCTGTTGTCATGGTAATTCACATGTACACGTACACCACAGGTTTTCGAGTTTATACCGCGATAAAGGGTCATGAGAGCATTGTATTGTGTATATATGTATATTTGTATGCCTATAATTGTATATGAATATAGGTATGTGTGTGTGTGTGTGTGTGTGTTGTGTGTGTGTGTGTGTGTGTGTGTGTGTGTGTGTGTGTGTGTGTGTGTGTGTGTGTGTGTGTGTGTGTGTGTGTGTGTGTGAGTGAGTGAGTGAGTGAGTGAGTGAGTGAGTGTGTATGTGCATAAATAAATAAACAAACAAGCAGCTATATAAACATAAGTGTGCATGTGTGTATGTGTACGCACGCACGCACACACACACACACACACACACACACACACACACACACACACACACACACAAAAATAAATAAATATATATATATATATATATATATATACACACACATATATATATATGAGAGAGAGAGAGAGAGAGAGAGAGAGAGAGAGAGAGAGAGAGAGAGAGAGAAAGAGAGAGAGAGAGAGAGAGAAAAAATGTTTCTCTAAGAGGGAATTAAAAGTAAATACTTCCCTATAAAACAAAGTGAAATGACAAAAAAAGGAGAGGAAAAAATTTCTCTTTGATGAAGACTTAATACATAACGCTAAAAACGGGCGACGCGTGTGGCCAGGCAGAACTGGGCTTGGAATTCACGTTTATTTATTTTCACTCAAAAGGGAGGAACTAAAAAGGTGTGTGTGTGTGTAAATATATGGATATTGATAAACGGATGGAAATAAGAACGAGCAGAACACACAAACACACACACAAAAAAAAAACAAAAAATGTATCTTGATTCAAAACAGAGGCAAGAAATGGCCAAAAGTGATTGTGATAAATCCAAGAAAACTATATAATCAATAAATGTAAAAATCAACCAAAGCTCTTCATTAACTATAAAAACAATAAGACTAAAAGGAAAAAATCAGATTAGCGCCATAACGGCAAAAAACATTGTTTATAATAAGGAGGAGGAAATGTGTGAAATCCTAAATGAGAAATTTCAGTCAGTGCTTGCTCTGGACCCCTACTTTGAACTGTCAAGCAACCGTACAACGTAAATCAGAACATCGAAAATATCACTTAAAAAGAATGAAATGATAGACTACTAAAAAGGGTTCGACAAGACTACAGCAGAGTCACGTGAAATTTGAAAATGGGTTCTTAGTTAATGTGCCATTAAACAAAACCCTCTAAATTGTAGACCAGATTCGTTAACCACTGTTAGATAGGATAATCAGAAAACAGTGGGTTGTAAAATTTGAAAAACACGATATAATATCAAATATGCAATTTGGTTTTAGGGGAGGAAGCTCATGTGTAGCAAATCTGTTTTATGAGAGTGTTTCTGAAATATTGCAAGAGACGGCTGGGTGGATTGGGTATACTTTGACTTTAAAAAAGGCATTTGACAAGGTGTCTCATAGAAAACCAATATGGAAATTAGAACACCTAGGTTGAGTGAAAGGCAAACTCCTCAAATGGATGGAAGACTTTCTTCATGAAAGGGAGATAGCACTTAGAGGGAAGCACTCTACATGGCAACAAGTCACTAGCGGAGTACCTCAAGGATCGGTCT
>NC_051401.1:39654472-39656972 GCF_015228065.2 Penaeus monodon | reverse complement strand
GACCAAGCGATCTACTCCGCAACCCTGAACTAGGTGTCCGTCGTCACACACGGCTAAGTGATCAAAGCCATTCCGACTCTTCGAACCAGAAGTGAATCAGCCCTTTGCTTCGAAGCGGGCGCCGAACTGAGTCCGCGAGAAGCCTTGTTCATTTTGGTTTTCCTGATCCTCTGTCCTTTGCTTTCCTAACTCATGTAACGATCACGAAATCGAACAGGAGCTGAAGAAAATTCTGTCTTCCCTTCGCGCTCGTATATGCGCACATATAAATACATTTACGAGTATGTAAACACACATACATGAACATAAGGATTAAATAAAACTGGGATATTCAACGTCAGAAACAAACAAAAAACAAACAGCTCGTTTGACGGAATTCATTATATATAATATATATAATATATATATATAATATATATATATATATATATATATATATATATATATATATATATATATATATATGTGTGTGTGTGTGTGTGTGTGTGTGTGTGTGTGTGTGTGTGTGTGTGTGTGTGTGTGTGTGTGTGTGTGTGTGTGTGTGTGTGTGTGTGTGTGCGTGTATGAATTTCTATCATATATATGTAAACATCGACAAAACCACGTGTTATATATTGTGTACATAATCAAGGACAGACGTAAGGGAAAATGTAAGTCTTCGAAACAAAGCAATAAGGGGAGCAGGAGTTCATTAAAAACAGATAATGATCAAGTAAGTCCATCTAATTGGATGTAATTACCAAAATTTGTTTAATCCGTCCATTTCACCTGGAAGCTTTAGATTCACTTAGCCATTGTTACAGGCGCATCGGTCAACCACAGTAACTGTGTGCGCTTCTGGTGTGTGTGTGTGTGTGTGTGTGTGTGTGTGTGTGTGTGTGTGTGTGTGTGTGTGTGTGTCTCCATATATATAATATGTCTATCTATCTCTCTCTTCTCCTTCTTCATCTCTCATCTCTCTCTCTATATATATATATATATATATATATATATATATATATATATATATATATATATATATAAATGAATGTACTGTATACATATAAATGTATATGTCCTTATATGAATGTATTTATACGTATATGTGAATGTTCATAAATGCATTTATGAACTGAGAGAGCGAAGCCGAGTGAGTGTTGGAGACGGAAAGTGTAGCCTCGTCGCCACGCGGGGGGGGGGGGGGTTGTGTCAGGGTCAGGCACGTCAGGGTCTGCTTAATAACGGCCTTCCTAATTATGTCTGTCTTGGTAGTTCCTAGAACACGGATCAAAGATATCTATGGCCCTCGCCCTTCCCCTTTTTCTCCTCCATCGAAGGGGAAAGCTATTTTATTTTTACTTCATATATATATATTTTTCTTCTACTGAACGTATTCCTAAAAATCGACACTTTTTCTTCCTTTCATCGATTTCGCTCCTTCCCTTTTCTCTCTCATTTTTTTCCTACACACTCTTCACTCTCAAATATTTCGTAAGCTATCGATATGGTCCTTAGTAAGAACACGTGACCTGGTGCACATGACCTGGCCTAACCTCATGCAGTAACTTTGACCCTCGTTGGGCTGGGTCACTCCCGATAATATCTGACCTCTGCCCACCAACCCCATCACACCTTGTTATCTTTTGGATCTGATGCTATTAAATTTTACGATGAAACCATAGGCTAACAATCTGTAAAGACGAGTTTACTCTATATTTTTTTTCTTTTTTTGTTTTTTTTTTCTTTTCGGATTCCTTTAGTGTCATATCAATCAAAATATCAAATTCACAAAAAACAAAATACTCAAACAATATCAATTAAAGGACGGATGAAGAATGAGAAAACTCCTTTTTATTACCAAGAGGGGAAAAAATAAACCCAACTTTTCTCCTAAATAGATAAAAAACAACAACAACAACAGAAACGCGGAATAAAATCCACAGAGATCTTCGGAAACGCTTAAGGCAACCGGTTGCATGACAAGCCGATGTTTGAACCAACGGGGATTCGCGCTTAACCGGATTAAACGACCGGAATTCGTCTGATTGGCCAGTTGAATCTCGCGTCTATGTATCCCTCCCCCCCACCTTCCCAATCTCTTCCCCCCCCCCTCCCTCTCCCCCTAAAAGTTGCATGCAGACACGGTAAGGGCTGAAGAATTAAATAAAATTGTTAGAAAACACAGTAAAATCTTGTGAATGTTATTTTATATATATTTCATTCCTAAGGATATTAATTCATGCATGTTCTGGATGATGGACATAAAGTATCACATGTATGTAGATCATATAAAAGAGAAACACATTTACATATATTTATCTTTTTATCTATCTTTATACCTACCTACCTATGTGTGCGTGTGTGTGTATGGATGAATGCGTATGGATGTAAATGTTTGAGAGTGAGTGAGCGAGCGAGACAGACAGACAGACAGGCAGAGAGAGAGATAGATAGATAGATAGAGAGAGAGAGCGTTAGTGAGTCAGAGAGAGAGAGAGAGAGAGAGAGAGAGAGAGAGAGA
>NC_051401.1:39605705-39608205 GCF_015228065.2 Penaeus monodon | reverse complement strand
CGCACCTGTCAGGTGGTATTATGGTAGTAAATAAAGAACTGGATTAAACTAAAACCAAGCTAACTTAAATCTTATTTTGCCACTAAACCCTGTGACTTTGCCGAGATAACGAATAGGATTTGAATAATGTACTTTATAGTCAGAAGACGGTATTACATGGTCACCTAAACTTTAATTCACATTATACACTTTCGCCAGCAAGGAAAAGCCCTTTCTCTGTCTTGAATGTTCCCTTTTCTACCTGGCTACCAATCACGGAACTGAACGCGTTTGACGTAGAAAGCAGAAGGGTGGAGTGAAATCGCATCAAAGTAAGGAGCAATCATGTCAAATCTGAAATGAATCTGAGAAAGACGTGCGTGAGAAATAATCCTGTAATGACAAGTGAATATGATCCCGTCCTTCCATCTGTCCATCCCTGATTAAGCTCGTCCACCCACCTGTCCACGTTAATTAAAATCTAAAAAATAAGACTCTGGGAGCGATGGAAACCGTGATGTAAACCACGGTCGATGTTAACACTCTTTAACCTATCATACATATAATCCGCTGTGCTCTACACCTTATATAATTTAAGGAATCAGAATTAACCAGTCTAGAAGGTGTACAAAATAAAACAATGGGGACATTCTCGGTGCCTCTGGAACTACGAGGGCTGTGAACTAGAGAACAGAACTTAAACTACCGTCTGTTTACGAAAGAATACCTAAGTATGCGGGGATATCAATAGCATATTAATAAAGAGTAAAAGAACCCCTCTTTCATATAGACTTCCAAAGGCCATCAAAACAAAATTATGAAGCTAACTTTGGATGTCAATACTACATTATACTCAAATTCTTGGCCGTGACCCACAAACCCATATCATAACTGAAAATAACATATTTCATCCATATTACCGGAATATATTACACTTACAAATGTCAATGAGCATCTGAGCAATGCATATGAATGCTACATTGACGGATCCTTACAGTCTGGGAGCAAAGCAAGACGCGCTTATATTGGGTATAAAAACATTTTTCATGATAGAATGAGAGTTAGCAGAGAGATGCGTCTAGTCACAGAGCTCATGTCATATCAAGGTTACGACGCTATTTTTTACGACTCACGGAGCGTTCTTCATGCTCTAAACACCCTCGATAATGGGCCTGGAAATTGTGAAAATATCACAATAAAAAAGTGTGTCGGACAAAAGAACGGAGTTGCGTTACACGTTTTGCGTGGGAATCATCACGGGTTGGAATCCCTGCACATGGAGAAGCTGGTCGTCTGACGAGATCAGAATGTAATAAGCAATACCCTATGCTACGAAATCGTTAGGTACTTAGGAAGAAATTTCGACTTGGGTTCAGGCTGTATTGGCAGGGTTGGTTAAACATCTAATATCTGGAAGTGTCGACTTTCCTATCATGAACATAAGCACTTGTAAACCGTATATCTGTGCCTTGTGTCCCAACCATTCAAGCCATCTAGCAAAAAGTACAAAGGAGATACCATTATATTATCTCCTTTGGTGTACTAAGAAATAATTATGTTATTTACTTGAGCGTAATATTATGTTATGGCCATATATCAACTGTGCCCAAGCTTACCCACACCCGTGCAGGTCCCCGTGGCTGTATATAAAGGATCAGACAATCAGCATGTGATAAATGAAATAAAAGATATCATCAAATTATCATTTTGTTTTGCAATGTCATAGCATTACGCCAATCGGCAGGGATGGCAAGAATACATGCCAGGCCCACTGTAATATAAGTTTATTTATTGTATCTACACATAGATGGCTCTATAAGTGCTTATTCAGCAAGGAATTCGTTATTAGATCTACCTATCTCCCCTGTTACTCTTTTCCTCGAGTTTTTGGGAAGGGTCTTTTGTATAATTTCATTGTCTTAAATATTACCAAGATTTTAATTAAAAAAATGATAATCATAATAACAGTATCGATGTCAATTATATTAAAAAGAAAAACATATTTTTCTGCCAATTCAAGGAATGGGGAAATCAAGATCGGTCACTAGGACCTACTGATAAACTCCTTGCCGGCTAAGCACACGTGGAGCCATCCGTATGTAACAAAATTCACAAAAAAAACTACAGGGGACAGAACATAAATCCGTGGTGGTTGGGTGAAGAACAGAGGAAAGAAAGTTTCAAATCAACGGGATTCTTAAATACACTTAGCGATAGGCTATTTGTCGAAAACCTAAAAAATTTCCATTCTTTGAAAAAAAAAATTGCGTCAGCCTTGTATCTGAAGTCGAAGTTTTTTAAATTTAATTATGAAAAAAACTGTCAAATATAGAGTTTATAATGAACCTAAAAATCAGTTAGGATGACGTGAACATTACAAGACTACCAAAAAAGTCTAACATTAATATCTGTCTGAATTTTGATCATTCAGACATAATTATCAAATATATCGTATTCTAACAGCCGTAGACTTTATTTATCTCTACTGTAATTTAATGAATAAATACTAATATCATATTTA
>NC_051401.1:39595705-39600705 GCF_015228065.2 Penaeus monodon | reverse complement strand
TATGCTATTAGATAGCTGGAAAAGAGCCGAGTCCAAACACACGGCCGAGCTCTCCCTGTTGACATCCCCGACGTCACAATGATGATAATATTTGTACAAAACATTTTCGAAGAGAGTGATTCCACGGTCCGCGAGATGGAGGGCCGGCGAATGTCAACAGCGCAGCGATGCCTGTGTTAATGGGTGTGACGGGGGGGGGGGGGGATTACGCAACAGCTATGGACGGATGGAGAGCGTGCAATATGTTGCATTATGCGGAGTTTGTAGAAATGTTTTCCTCTTCTAAAGGTGGATAATGCGTGTCAGAAGCCACAGTTATACGCCAAAGGGGATATCAAAACCTTACAACAATAACCCTCTCAACAACAGAGGATCCACAGAGGTGCACATAAAGCGGGCGTAGAGAGGGGCGGTCCATTCACCTCTTTCCCTCTTACGAAACAGGATCCGCGCGGGAATTCGCAAAGGGAGAAACGTCGACAGCAACTCACACACAAACAATGGCCCGCGTTACGTGAGCCTCCGGGCGAACAACAAAGCCGGCGCAACGAGAGGTCAGCTTATCGAACGCAACTCGAAACGCGGCCGGGGCGGGAGCGGCGAGCAAAATCGGAGCGGCCCGATTCCACAGCCCGGCGTGCAGCAGGGAACAGCGGCTGTGCCACAAAGCGGGGAGCCGAAGCCTGCAAACAACGCCGCTACGACAATTAACTCGACCATATGAAAAAAAAAAAGTCTAGACCAATTAAACTTGGCCGATGCAGTAACGCGGCGCTCGAATTATGAGCTGCTCTTTGTTCACCTTCTCTCTGGTAGACGCGGTCGCCTCGCCGCTGGAGAGGGCGTGAGGAGGGAGGGGGGGGGGGGGTGGGGGGAGGGGGGAAGGAGACCATTACGGGAAGGGAATGAGAGAGAGAGAGAGAGAGAGAGAGAGAGAGAGAGAGAGAGAGAGAGAGGAGAGAGAGGGGGAGAAGAGCGAGAAGAGGGGAGAGAGAAGAGAGAGAAATGGTCATATAATGATTAGATAAGATATGATATGATTATGACATAGTGTAATTAAAAAAGTATAAAATAAAACAAAAGGGGAAAAAGAAGAGAGAGATTTTAAATATAATATAGTTTTGGGGAATTGTGATTAAAAATAATATAAATTTTATATATATATATATAATTTATCTATAATAAATATATATATTTATTTAAAATAATATATAAATTTTTTTATATTTACAATATATATGTTTTAATCTATATATATAAAATTTTATTATATAATATATATATAATATAAAATATATAATATATATAATAATATATAAAAATATAAAATTTTATATATATATATATATATTCATATATAAAAAAAAAAAAAAAAAAATAAAAAAATAAAAAAAAAATAATAAAATATTAAAAAAATTAAAGGTAAAATAAAAAAATAATTTATATAAAAAATTTAAATAAAAAAATATATTAATATATATTTTTTAATTTAATTTTTTAAAAAAAGAAAAGAGGAAAGGGGGGAGACGAGGGACGGAGGGGGGGGGGGGGGGGGGGGGGGGGGGGGGGGGGGGGGGGGGGGGGGGGGGGGGGGGGGGGGGGGGGGGGGGGGGGGAGGAAGAAAGGGAGAAAAAAAGGTTTAGAAAGGGAAAAAGGGGAAGGGGGTTAAATTAGAGAAAAAAGAAGTTTTTTTTTTTTGGGGAGGAGATAGGGGAAATTAAAAATTTAGTTTTTAGATTGACCCTTGTTTTTCGCCCCCCCTTTTCCCCCTTGGCTTTCTAATTTTAAAAATTTTTTTAAAACCCAATAACATAATGTTCCCCGGGTTCCCCCCTCCCCTTCTTTGGGGTTTCCCCCCCTTTTAACCGATGAACCCGTTCTCGGCCTTTTTTTTTCTTTCCCTTTTTCCCCCCCTTTGGTTTCTTTTTCCCTTTACCCCTTCCCCTTTTTTTTTTGGTTTTTTTTTTTTTTTTTTTTTTTTTTTTTTTTTTTTTTTTTTTGTTTGGTGTTTTTTGGTGGTTTTTTTGTTTTGTTTTTTTTGTGTTTTTCCCATCCCTCTATCTATCACTCCCCCTTTTCTTCCCCCCTCTTTTCTTTTTTTATCCCCAATCCTTCCCCCTCCCTACTTTGTTCCTTTCTCCCCCCCTTTTCTCTCCCCCCTTTCTTCCCCATTCCTCCTCATCGCCCCCTCTTCTCCCCCCTTTTCCCCCTCCCCCAGTCTTCTCCCCTTCTCCCTCCCCCCGGCTTCCTCCCCGGGGGCCTCTTCCCCCTTCCCCTCCCTCCCCCTCCCCCTCTCTTTTCCCCCTTCCTCCCCTCTCTCCCCCCCCATCCTCCCCCCCCTTTTTTTCCCCTTTTTTCCCCTCTCTCTCCTCTCCCCTCTCTTTCCCCTTTCATTCCCAATTCGTCCCCAAATCCCCCTCCCCTCACCCCAAATTTTCACTCCCCCTTCTCGGCCTTCTCCCTCCCCACTCGCCCCCTCTCTTTCCCCCCTTTTTCCCCCTTTCTCTCCCCTCCCCGGTCCCCCTTTTCCCCCTCTCCCCCCCTCTTCTCCTCTCCCCCTTTTCTTTTCTCTCCCCCCCTCTCCTCCCCCCCCTCCCCTCTCCCCCCCCTTCTCTCTTTTTTTTTCTGTTCCTTTCTCCCCTCTCCTCCTCGTCTCTCTTTTCCTCGGTCTCTAAACCCTTTCCCCCCTCTCTCTGCCTCTCCCTCAATCTTTTAAATCCCTCTCTTTCCTTTTTTTCCCTCTTTCTCTCTCTCTCTCTCTCCCTTCATCCTCCTCTCTCTCTCTCCCTTTTCCCCCCTCCTTCCCCCCTTTTTTGCCGTCCCTCTCCCCTCCCCTCCTCTCTCTCTTCTCGCCTTTTCTCTCTCCTCTGTTCCTTTTCTCTTTCCTCTCCTCCTCCTCCCCCTTCCCTCTCTCTCTCTCTCTCTTCCCCTCTCACCCCTTCTCTCTCCTCTCTCCCCCTTCTCCCCATTTTTTCCTTTTTTTGGTTTATTTTTCCTCTTCCCTTTCTCTCCTCTCTTCTTCTCTCCCCCTTTTTCCCCGCTCTCCTCCCCCTCCCTCCTCTCTCCCTTCTCCCCCTCTTCTCTCTCTTCTTCATCTCCCCTCTTTCCCTTTTTTCCCCCCCTCTTTTCCCTTTTCCTCTCTCCCCTCTACCTCTCTCCCTCTCTCTCTCTCCCCCTCATCTCTTGGGCTCTTCTCTCTCCTCTCTCTTCCCCCCTCTCCTTCCTCATCTCTTTTCCCCTCCCTCTCCCTCTCTCCTTTTTCCCCTCTCCCCTTCCCCTTTTCCCTCTCTTCTCTCTTTTTCCCCTTTTTTCCCTTCTTTCCTCTCTCTCCTCTTCTCATCTCCCTCCTCTCTCTCATCCCCTCTCCCCCTTTCCTCTCCCTCTCTCTTTCTCTCCCCCCTCTCATCCACCCCCCAAAACTCCTTCCCAAGGAAAAAGTTTTCCTCCCAGCTTTCCCCTTCTTTTTCCTTTTTTTTCTTTTTCCCTCTCCTCCTCCCCTTCCCGCCTCTCTCTCTCCTCTCTCTCCCCTCCTTTTCCCTCTCTCTCCTCTCTCCTCTTTCCTTTTCTCTTCTCCTCTCTCCTCTCCTCTTTTTCCTTTAAATCCCCCGCCCCCTCTCTTTCCCCTTCTCTCACCCTCTCTCTCTCTCGTCAATCCCCTCTCTTTCTCCCCTTTGTTCCTCTCTCTCTCCCCCATCTTTCGTCTATCCCCTTCCCCCTCTCCCCTCGTCCCCTTTTTCCTTTTTTTCCCCCTTTCTCTCTCCCCCCATCCCGTTCCTCCCCCCCTTCTCCTCCCCCACCCCGCTCTCTCTCGTCTCTTCTCTCTCCTCCCCTTTTCCCCTCCCCCCTTCTCATCTCTCTCTTTCCCTTTCTCTCTCTCTTCTCTCCCCTCTCTTTTCCCCCTTCTCTTGGGCCCCTCCCCCTTCTCCCTTTTCCGTTCTCTCCTCTCTCCTCTCTCTCTTCTCTCTCCCCCCTCCCCCTCTCTCTCTTTCCTTTTTCTCTTTCTCTCTCTCTCCTCTGTTCCCCCCTTTCCCCTCTCTCTCTCTTCTCTCTTTTTTCCTTTTTTCCTCTTTCTCTTTTCTCTTTTCTCCTCTCTCTCGATCTTCTCACTCCCCTCTCCTCCTCCCTTCCTCTCTCTCTCCTCCCCCCCCTCCTCTCTCCCCCCTCCCCTCTCTCTTTTTTTCTCTCCTCTCCTCCCCCCTCTCTTTTTCCCCTTTTCCCCTTTCCTCCTTTTCATCTCTCCTTCTCCCGGGCTCCCCGTCTCCTCCTCTCTCCCCTCTCTCCCTCTCTTTTCCCCTTTTCTCTTTTTCCTCTTTTTCCTCTCTTTCCTTTTTCTCCCTCTTCTCTTTTTTTTCTCTCACTCTCTCCTCCTCTCCCTTTTTTCCTCCTTTTTCTCTCTCTCTCTTTCTCACTCTTCTCTCTCTCTCTCTTCTCTCTTCTCTTCCCTTTCCCCTTTCCCCTTCCTCTCTCCTCTCCTCTTCTTTTCCCCCTCCTCTCTCGAACCCCCTTCTCTCCCCTGCTTTTCTCTCTTTCTCTCTGCTCTTTCCTTTTTCTCGGTTTTACCTTTCTTTCTCTCTTGTTCCACCTCTTCTTTCTCTCTCCCTCCCGTCTCTTCTTTTTTTTCCCTTTTTTCCCCCTTCTCTCTCCCCCCTTTTCCTTTTTTTTTTCCCTTTTCTCCCTCCCCGGGCCCCCTCTCTCCTCCTCTCCCCCCTCCTCCCCTCCCCCTTCCTCCTCTTCTAAACTTTCCCCCCCCCCCCCCCCTCTCAACTTTTCTCTCCCTCTCTTTCCTCCATGTCTCTTTTTCCTCTTTTTTCCTTTTTTCTCTCTTTCCTCTTTCCCTTTTTTTTCTCCTTTTTCTCCCTTTTCCTTCCTCTCCCCTCCCCCCCCCTCCCCCTTCCCTTCTCTCTCTCTCTCTCTCTCCCCTTCCCCCATTCCCCCACCCTCCCCCTCCCCAAATCCTTTTCCATCTCACTTCCTCTCCTCCCCCATCCCCCTCCCATGCT